>NW_026057585.1:65419572-65652072 GCF_023721935.1 Panthera uncia
GTTTTAGGAGTTTCAAAGGGCATAGGTTGGTTTTAGGGCAGATGGATCTGCCACTTTCCAGGCAAGGACATTCTTGAGTACAAAGGTTCTCCAATACTCTCCCACTCCCTTCCCAATCACCAGCTATTAATCCAATTTCAATTCAATTCAATAAATCTGGAATAATTACTATGTGGCAGGCACCTTTCTCAGTACTTCCAAAATTAAATATTTGGTACGGAAGTTTCTGTGGCTGCCCTCCTGTGATTAAATCACATCTCACCCACTTTCACGCACAGTAAAGCCTGAAGAGCAGAGAACAACTCGGGCTCCTGGCTGGCTCAGTCAGTTACGCATCCGACTTTGGCTCAGGTCATGATCTGGTGGTTTGTGGGTTTGAGCCCTGCGTAGGACTCTGTGCTGACAGCTAGGAGTTTGGCGCCTGGAGCCTGCTTCAGATTCTGTGTCTTCCTCTCTCTCTGCCCCTCCCCCGCTTGCTCTCTGTTTCTCTCTCTCTCTTTCTCTCTCTCTTTCTCAAAAATAAATAAACATAAAAAAAAGAGCGGGGACCAACTGACCCACCAATATTTGTAAAGAAGTACAGTGCTACCACAGAGTAGGCATCTTAATACATTTTCATGGAACTGAATAAAACGTTTAAATTTCACTCTAGAATCAGACACACCTGAGTTCAAATCAAATCTGGCCCAATCAATTACTGCCTGTGTAACCTTAATTTACCTTTCAAAATCTCCGTTAGTTCATCCATAAAATAGGAAAATTAACATTTACCTTTTAAGGTTGTTCTAAGGATTAAAAGGGATGGTGTGTAAGGCACAGTGCCTGACTCATAGTAAGAGCTCAAGAAATGAAAGCTAATCTCATTATTTCTAGTCTCACCTTTAGATCACCTCCACTACTTACTACTATCATTAGTATTATTACTTTGAAGGTTCAGCTAGGTGGCATGACCAAGGAATAAGATTTGCTAGTTAATAAATACTTTGACTAATAGAGAGCCGTAGCATATACCATGCAGATAGCATGAATTTTCGAAGACTAAAGATACAGTTTCACATTAAATGTAAAATAATCAGATGCCATCCTTCCTTTAATAATTTGGAAGATACTAGAGATCTTGCATTGCATAGCTCTGAAAAAAAAAAACGATGGATTTTGTTTGTTTGGAGAATGCGGAGCTCATGATCATCTAGAACAGTGTTTTTCAAGGGCCTGGGTGGTTCAGTCAGTTAAGCATCTGACTTTGGCTCAGGTCACGATCTGGCGGTCCATGAATTAGAGCTCTGCGTCAGGCTCTGTAATGACAGCTCAGAGCCTGGAGCCTGCTTTGAATTCTGTGTCTCCCTCTCTCTCTGCCCCTCCCCTACTCACGCTCTGTCTCTGTCTCTGTCTCTCTTAAAAATAAATAAACATTAAAAAAAGTAAAAAAAAAAACAAACAGAACAGTGTTTTTCAAAATTTACCGACCGGAATCCAACAAAGCAAAAAAAGTAAGAAACATACTGAACACACATCAACTTCACATCACAACTCAAAACATAGGCAACTGAAACAAAAGATTCATGAAATAATACTTACCCTTCCTAAGTACTAGCTACTGATGTTTTCTTTTCTATTTCATTTATTATTTTACTTAAAAAAATTCTGGTCAAAAGACCCAGTAAAATAACTGGAGGCAAAACTAAACCTAGTAATTTACTAATACTGCTATTCTGTCTGTGAGGGTGTATCAAGGATATGGTTTAACTGATCCTCCCATCAAGATATGGATTCTATTTTACATATTAAGAAACTGAAGCTCTCAGCAAGATGAGGTGACTTGGACTAAGGTAGACTAAATGGCAGACCCAAGACTCACAAGTCTTCCAACTCTGTAGTTCAGGCTCTTTAAAAAAGGATAACTCAATTCAGTAAACATTTAAATTGAGTAGTTACTGTGTGCCCAACATCGAAATAAGAGAGCATCTGACATGATCTCTGCCCTCTAGGGCTCACAGACTACCAGGGAAGACAAGCATGCCTTGGTACATGCACTTGGAAGTCTGAAGCGGGTATATTCTATTCTGGGGGAAATAAGTTTTTTTCCCAAACTACCACTGTCCTATCTCTGGCCACACATTTTCCCATGACATGAGCACTGGTACCTGCTGGTGAGAGAATGCAGCGTGCTCCTCTAACGGCACATTTCTTTACAATCTGAAATAAAGTTGGTATTTTTCCTCCTAGTGCTTTTTGGCACTGTAAGCCTAAAAGCAAGCCTCAACGTGACTTCACCAGTGAGCATCATCATCATCATCATCATCATCACATCACACTCTGACCAGAAGAGTGCTTTAATGTCAATTCTCTCTGAACGACCAATATCTAATTAAGAAGCATCTTTAGGGTGACTTCAACTTCTGAGAAATCATGACCCAATAAAGGCAAGTCTTCCCTGCAAAACAATCAGGAAACTAATAATCCTTTGAACTAACACATTCCAGAGCTACTGATTCAAATAAAGTTAAAACCAAGTCAAAACACCTTAACCTTCCTAAATGATAGCTTTTAACTAGTTCTTTAACTTTACACATCCTATGCTGCATTTACACCAGACTACTTATTCCATAAGCAAGTGCCCATCTCCATGCCTTTACTTACATTCTTCTTTACACACAGAATTCTCCCTTTCCCTAATTTCTCTGCCTATCCATCTTTCCTGGTTCCACCCAAATGACATTTCCTCCGTGAAGCCTGCCTCCTTCCTCCAACAACAATGAATGTCTCCTCTTCTGTATATTTTACCTTCTCTGCTGAGACATTCTTCACATTCTGCCTGTCACTGTCCTTACCCACTAGATTAGAATACGTTTTAAATACTATGACATTCCAGAAGGCACCTAGAATGTGATTTATATGCACAGACATGCCATTGTATTTGCTAATTCCACACTGAAAAACTTGATCTAGAAAAGGAATTGCTTCACTTGTTTTGTTTTTGTTTTTGATTTCCCCTAGAGAAGTAAACTTTGGCTAAGCTGGATGTATTCCTAAATACTTTGGAGCTAAGACTTCTGATATTCTTAAGCATGTATCCTAAGGCAGGCAGCTAAGCTTTATTTTCTATAAAAAGGGGTTAATAACACATGCCCCAACTACATTAAGGAGATCAACCTGACACCATAGAGCAAAAATTATACAATGTTAAGTGAATATGAGAAATGATCTCCCTAGTCACAGATCCATTACAGCAGAACTGTGCTGGGAATAGCTCAAGTTCTAGAAATACAAACTTGCTCCTCTGTTCTTAGAAAATTGACACAACGGTAGTTCGGGAAGAGTGCTGTTATGATTATAGCAACTGCAAGCCCTGTCTCCAAAATACACCAACTAGAGACCTGTTTAAGAGTTTTTATTAAAGCTCCTCTAAGCTGAAAGTCTTTTCTTCTTGCAGATAACCTTAAGCCAGTGGTGTAAAGCAAGAAGGAATTGAGACTCAAGTACTGGCTTAAATAGGGGTCAATTTTTAAATAATACAAACATTTAGCTAGCCAAGAGATCCTAAGAATATCCATCTGCCCCTCCCCTGTCTAGTCACCTGCTCAAATCATTCACCCGATCATCTCTTTTTGGTCCTTCATTAATAGGTGTGAGATTTTTCTAGGCTAAACTATACAGAAACATCTTCTACCCTTCTCCATATTCAAGCCCCTTTCTTCCACTGGCGTATTTCTGCCCGAACACACACAATGTAAAAATCCACTAAATTCTTCCAGAGAGCTTGCATACCATATATGAGGCTGCTTACAAAATCCTTAGAAGAACTTGGTGAAGCCTTGAAATAGATACACATGGAAAGAGAAAAATTCTATTGTCTGTTTCACAGTAAAGGGTCTTTTTTTATAAAAGCATAAGTCCTGGAAAATTTGCGCTTGGGGGATCAGATCAATTTATAATCCTTCCCCTGATTTTAAGGATTAAATTGAAGGAAAGAAAATTACTCCCTTTCACATCCTTCCCATGACCATATAAAGTGGAATCCAAAATCCATGACATTAAAATAGTGTTCTAAAGGTTATGTTTTCAGTTTAAGTCTCAAGCACCTTCAGGTACTACTTGTATTATTTCTTTGTCCTCACTTGTGACAGCAACAGGTCCCAATTTAAAGCAAGTTGTCAATTTTATTAAATGTGCCTGTTTATTCCCCCTTTCAGAGCCTTGGGAAAAAGGCACAAAGTTAGGCTCAGCTTAACACAAGTCCTGACACCACTACCTTTCCCAAGTGTGTGTGACCAACAGTTACATCAAGGCCTTCCTCTTTTCTCTTTCTTTCCTACAAATGGGAAGGTAATAAATTGAGGGCCAGCATTCTGCTCACATCTCCCACACCTCTTCAGTCAATGCAATCGCTTCTAGAACTGTTTGCACTGCCAAAGCCATCCATCATCCTGCCTCACCAAGCAGGAGAAAGAAAACTGATGGCGAGTTAGAAAAATCTCATTAAGCCACTTTTTGCCTCAACCTCTTCACCACTCCTTGAAAATCAGAACTTCAAAATTCAGTCTTTTGGGGAAACAAAAAGGACAGAAAGAAAAAGGTGATGTGGTGAAGAGGGAAAACATAGCTCCAAAATAAGTTGGTTTGGGCCAAATTCAAATAAGTCACAGGTTATAATAACATATTTTAGACAGCAGAGATGATATTGCATTAATGAGCTTCACTTTTTTTTTTTTTTTGGTTTTTATCAGTTGACTTCTGAATTTCCTAACAGACTCATGAAATAATAATAATAAAAAGAACAGCACCAACTAAAATTAATTTTATGTTCACCTTTTTTCTCTTTTAACAACTAAATCCCAAGTTAATTCTAATTCCAAAGGAGATCGTGAATGTACCTTACAAAACCCTAGGAGAAACTTAATAAAGCCACACAATTCCAGGGAAGAACTGAGGGACTATCTGTGTTTAAAAATTACTGTGCCACCACCCCTGCCCCCTTCCTTGAGTTCTGGGGAGAGGATGGAGACTAAGAGGGCATCATTCAATGTCACTTCTCCCCAGGACATCTGGCACGGGCAGACTGAAGGAGACCTAACATCCTCTAAGCATCTTTAATATTCAGGTGTATGACTGATGCCTTCACATACCGTTTCTCATTTGATCCTCACAAAAACCCTGTGAGTCAGGCATTATCATCTGCATCTTAAAGATGAGGAAACTGAAGCTCAGAGGCTGAAGGACTTCATCCAAGATCACCCTTTTACTAATAGGGAAAGTCAGGATTCTAATCCAAATCCACCTGACTTTAAAGTCCTTTGCCCTTCCCGGTTTCTTAAGACAAAGGGCAATATTTCCAGATGGTTGCTTGTACAGGCACACCATGAAAGTCCTGTAAATCCACAGGCAGACTTGTGGCTCCGTGGCTTCTGAGCTGGCCCTGCCAATAAAGACATGGAGACAGTGGTATCTAGTAGAAACAAATCTAATTTTTCTACATGTGTACAAATCGATGTGATATGTATTTAGCCTCATCTGCACACTGGCCCTCTGGGTCTTAATCACAATAACCAGGTTGATTTCAGGATTGGAACCTTTTCTACTACAGAGGCGATTAAAATATAATCAAGCTAGAAAGTTATCCTCCCCCAAAGCCACCTAAAACAGAACAACTCCAAAATAAAACCAATTTACATATTTTAGCCCAAATTAAAATGTAAAAGCTAAGGATTCCCTTTTAATATCCTGAATAATAAATGCACATTTATGTAAAGCTTCCTTTGGGGAATGGTTACTATGAGGACAACTTTCCCAATATTATTCATAAATATCACTTTTGTTTTGGTGTTACAGTAAGAATCTGGACTTGTGGGAATTGTACTGTCTGTACCCAGTGCATCAACAGAGATAATTAATATTGAAGACAAGTACAATATCCAGAATTTTAGATGTGTGGTTGGCTGCATTACAAAAAGTAACATAAGAAAGGATGAGTCAAATCTGGTCAAAATCACACATTACAGGGACTTAGTCGTTTACTCCATTTTAAGTGAGCACTCTCCTAATAAAAGTTTCATTAGTAAAGATTGCAAGTTCTCAGGCTTTCCATGACAGACTTTTAAATAGCACTTAGAGCTAAAGTTTATCATTAAAGCTGTATTTACTACTGCTGCATCTTCAAAGGGGGCACTTGAAAAAAAAGTTCAATTCAGCCTATTATTTTTCATGTACAAATTAGAAAGGAAAACTCTGAAGGTTTAGACTGGCAGCTTAGGAAAACATAGGCTACTTCAGAAGCCATTATTGGCACATCCAGAGCACACTGGGGGTCATGGCTGTCTATCTATACATACCCCGCCACACACACACACACACACACACACCATGCAGTATTTAGTGTGTGTCACAAAGTTACTCTATGATTTCTGCTCTATGTGCAGACTTACAGTTTGCACAGGTACATGCCAAGAGGGCCACTATCTTCTCAGGTCCTCCCCGGAGGGTGACATGGGGAAAGGTACTCAAAGAGTCATCTCTGTTGGAAGAAAGGCATTCGTATTTCTGTAAAATTAACAGGCTCTAGCCAAGCTCCACAGTAGCTGACAGAGAGACGAGTTCCTCCCAAATGCCTAAACTTTACTTTTCCTGAAAGCAAACATCTGCATATATGGAACCTTATAGACAAAAATGTCCAGAAGACCTTTTATTTCTTTTTAAAATTTTTTTAACATTTATTTATTTTTGAGAGACAGAGAGAGACACAGCACAAGCAGGGGAGGAGCAGAGAGAGGGGGAGACAAAGAATCCAAAGCAGACTCCAGGCTCCGAGCTGCCAGCAGAGCCTGACACGGGGCTCGAACTCACGGACCGTGAGATCATGACCTGAGCGGAAGTCGGCCACTCAAGCAACTGAGCCACCCAGGCGCCCCCCCTTTTTATATCTATCTTTTGGAGTCACGCCTAGGCTCTTACAAATACAAAAAGAAAAACATTTGTGTACTTGAATGTTCAAACAGATCTCTTCTCATAACTTGACACAAACCTCATTATGTAACATCCAACTTTAAAATCCCTCACCACAACGTTAGCCCCAATCACAGGGACTTAGCCTCTTAGAAGTTTTTTGATCAGTGTCAGAAGAAAAAGAAAACGGTGAAGCTGAATTCCACCTTCCAAAGAAATACACATAGCAAGTCCTCAACAAACACATCTTCATCCAACAACAAATGATAGCTAACCTCTACTATGAACACAGTTGGGAAAACAACTTCAAGGGCTAGTTGCTACAAGACAGTAGATGACAGCAGGTAACTGATTCATACAACAAGCAGGAGTGGATTCAATGCCACAAAGTGCAGAGAGGGGGAAACCTCCACCCTGTAGTGTGTTTTTCAGAATTCGCCATCTTGGCTAGGATGGTTTCTCTGCTTCCTCGTATCCTGAAAATAGAACTAAACTTCTTATAGAAAAAATGTTTATGAATAGCATTTTATAGCTTTAACATGAACAATTTAAAAATTAAACTCGAGTTTAAATGTTATTTTTCAAACCAGAGTCCAAGGTAAGTTATTTAAGAGATACCTATGACTTGTAATCTTTTTCCATTTTAAAAAAATCACATATGCTAGTTTTGCACTTTACTTTTTTTGGTTAAAAATAAGGCTTTCCAAAAACAAAACAAAACAAAAAACAAAACCCAAGCACAACAATTACATTGACCTTATTTCTTCAACATTTTCACTGCTTCCTCAACAAAAATTATTTAAAGATTCCTTTATGGTGTTCAGCATTTCATGATCCTTATACAGAAAGATCCATATTGAGGGGAAAATATCTCTGGTATTAAATACAATGAGGAACTGAATAACGATCTTCCCCAAAGCAAAATGGTCAGTCCTAAAATGGTCAAGTAAAAGGCAAAAGCTTGGTGGTGGAGCGTGGGGAGAGACAGAAAAGAGGTAGAGAGAGTGACAGGGTTTAGGGGAGCCACCAGCAAATTAGGACTCTAACACTGCATAATTTATTTCTTAATGAATGTACAAGGAACAGCATAAATATTACCATTAAGCGGAGTGAACAGCCAAAGCAAGCTAGCTGGCTGATTGCTTTCTTATTTTTTATTCTCTTGTAACAATTCCATTTCCAAAGTGCTTGATTCCTAACACTGATGCTCCATAGCTATTGTGAGCACACTGCCTGAATACTTAATGAAGTAAACAACAAACAAAATGGCTCATCTTTGGTGCCCCTAGCTAGCATCCCAAACTGGATATAATTAAAGGTGTGAACAAGCAAGCAAGGAAGTAATGAACCTGCAAAGTCAAGGTTCTGAGAAATTATCGGGCATCCTGCACTGCACCAGTTCAAATTTATCACTCATTATCTCTTATATCGGCAAGTGCGGATCCACATGTTGGTACCTCTCTCCACTCTTGTCCTCCGGCCTTTTTTTTTCCTTTCCATTTCTAGATGAGTAATTTATGACAATTACTGCTTGTGACAATTCCCACCCACCCCCAGATCACCTTTCTTTTTACCTTTAAAAAGCCACTGACCTATAATGGCCCTCTATCCTTAAAATACACTGAGATTTTAAAAATAAAAGGATGTTTCTAAAGCACACACATACACACACAAACTCACAAAACAATGCACAAACTGCTAACACAGCCACCCTACCTCCTACTTGTTTTTACCAATGGTTAAAGATTAGGTTCAAATGTTCCTAAAGAAAAAACAACTCTCCTTCCACAAACATATACATTTTAATTTGAACCCAACCCCTTGATTGAAAGAGCAGCTTCTAGCTCACAAACACTGTTAGGGATTTGCACATTTATAGTTTCTCAAGTGGCAACTAAAGAAAGGTATTTGGTTACGAATGGAAGTCTGCAGGGTCCGGATATATCTTTTTTGATTGAGTTTTATATTTCTTCTAATAAGAAAACTCTTGGAGTCTGTGAGGAGGAGAAGCCACTTCCTATGGGAAGCCAGCCCAGTTTGGTTTTCTTTCCATTTTTAGATGCACATATACTTGCAAGTATGTATACACATTTGGTAATACCAAATAAGGAAAACCTAAGACAGGTGCAGGATTCCAGAAACACACACACATGCTTACACAGATACACACACACACACATACACACACAGAGTCTCCCTCTGTCACATACACATAATTTCCACATATCTATCAAACGCATGGAAGAACGAACAGTGGGCAATAAAAGGTTGACTTCACTTTCAAAAGGAGAATTGGCCAATTCTGTGCAACATGGTCCATCTACTGGAAGATGGTAAGATAAAAGCTTGAGAATGTTTATGTCCCTTCATACCCCCCAAATTCCCAATGACATTGGGAAAAAATACTGCATTGCAGCATTTGCCAGCGCACACTCATGTGTCTAGCATCCGCTGGCCAGCTCACCAACAAATGTACATATTAAGTGTCCAGACATATAAATTAAGTGCCTGGTGGCCACAGATCATTGGAACTGATGAAGAAATTTGTCAAGGCCAAAGTACTTCTGTTCACATACAATGACCTCTATCAAGACCGCCATTCCTTATTTGTGGTACACACAATTTGTTTCAGTTTTCTTTTTTCTTTTTTAAATTAAAATAAGGCATTAAGATGCCAAGGGCTAATTGAAGCAGCGTATATCCTCATGGAAGAAATAGTATTTGGTCTACATATAGGAAAAGATTCCACCCACAATAAGGAAATAAGTGCAAAGGGAAGAAATCAAACCAAAGAAAGGACTTGCCCTGAGGGAAACCCTTTCATTGTTCATGGTAATTCTTGAGAAAAACACCTTGATTTACCCACAAATTCTTCTAGAGACCCTGAATACACACACAAAGCACTATTCAGGCAATGATTTCTAGATTTGAAATGTCAAATAGATTATCCCCAACAGAAATGCTAAGTTTAGAATACCTGAAGTCTATCACGTCTCAGACCCTTTTTCAAGACTGAGTTAAGAACTAAAATGCAAACACGTAGCTCATTTTCTTTCTCTTTCTTTAAAAAATATTCGATCGTTATTAGCTCATAACAATCTGGGCTTCCCCTCACAACAAAATCCTTGAGTGTTCAAAGGACCAAGGAAGAGCTATTGGGAGAGAAAAAAGTTTGAAGGCTTTGGAAAACTATCAAACAGAAGCAAGCTCATCTATATCTGGCCAGGAGGACGACTGAATGAATGGCAGTTAGAAATGAGCGGAACTGAGATTACAAAAATGAGTGCTCAAGTTGTCTGTTAGGCTTTTTTTCTGAGATATTAAAATTATCTTATAAGTCAATGATTCTCAAAGCAGTTTCTCAGCTACTTCCCTATCTATGTTCATTCTATCCTTTTAAAAATTTGAATATTAAACGATTTAGCCAATATGTTACAATGAGGTATACAGAAATTCTGACCATTAAGCCTGGGATGTAGTCAGGTATTTTTTGCAGAAATATATCCGATCAGATTTTCATTTCTCAATAAATGCACTCTTAGCCTAGTGCTTCCATAAAGGCACACCTCCTCGTGCAGGTAGTAGGCATTAATGTTTTTAAGACAAAGAAGCAAGAAAGGTCAGCAGTGGAACCACGTGTCTTTTTTACAACCCAAGACAAAGTGCTAGTTCTATGGAAATGGTTTTGCCCTAAGGAAAATATGCTAGAAATTCCTCAGAAAAAAATATGTTAGAGATAATAAAAAAAACCTATTCTAATTTTTAAGAGAGATATGCTCAAGACAGAGAGCAAAGGTTCAAGTATATGACATATGACAAAAATAAGTTTATTTATTTTTACTTCAAGAGTCAAAACAAATAAAAAAAAATCCCCCAATAAGAAGACAAAACAAAAAGAAGCGTCTTGCAAGGTAAAAAGAATGGGTGGGGGGTGGGGGTGGGGGTGAGTGCAGAGATTTGCAATGGAGAGAGTAAAAATTAAGAGCACTTTCAGTAAAGCCAATTACATTTCCGAACCTTTTAACATATTTCAGTATTTTTTAATCTCTCATTTTTGGGCTTAATATTAGCTACCTGATCGTGTATCTAATTTGGAAGAAACCAGAACAGATCATGGTTTTTATGCAACCTCCTGTTTGCCTAAGCACTATACCTTTCAGTCCTTCTGGTACCCACCATCATGAGAAAAAGAGACCACTAGTAAAGCACACTCAGAGGAAAAGGGAGAGATGCCTGTCACCCAGGGCACGCACGGGTCCTAGACGTTCAGAGACTCTAAAAAAAAAAAAATCAGCTTTTCGCTCAGTTTATGCCAAGACTAGACCCAGGACCAAATGCACTGCAGTGGTTGCAAGGGTACACCTGATGGACCTTGTGGTTGGAGGTATGGAGAGGTAAACGAAGCAAGAGGCTAGAATGCAGCTTTTCATTGATTATTTTTAAAAGTAATTTCTACTCGGGATATAAAATGAAAGATACAATGAACTCCCTGGAATTGTAGTATCAACATCTGATTTAGTAAAAACACCAATATCAGCTAGCACAAAATCATTGCTTTAGGGTAGATCTATACTACCTATATTTCTCCAATGGATATTTGCTGGAAATTTCTAAGAAATCATTTGCAGAACCTATCAGCTGTGGGAGTTCACTATTATGCTTCCGTCAACTTCATTCAATATAATTTACATTTTTTTCAAATGGCCTCACAGGATTCCTTGCGATTTTTCGCACGTACAATTTCACAGCAGGGGAAAGGGGTAAAGAGAGAGAGAGGAAAAAAAAAAAGCAAGATTCCCTTCCCTCCCTTCCCCCCTCTTCTTCTTCTCTCTCCCTATTTTTTAAACCAAAAAAAAAAAAAAAAAAAAAACAGGAGAGACAGAACAGATGCTTAAAAATAGATTTCTAAAAATCACTGTAAACCAGAGTTAGAAATGTAATTAACACCTATTTATAAAGAATAATTAAAGTTGGGCCGGCCACAAAGAACAGCAAAGATAATCGAGGTCCTGTCCTCCCCCCCTTTTTTACACTGTTTGCAGTGTGTTCTCATGATAGCCACCTGCTCCCTACTCGGCTTTTCCTCTGTTCGTTTCCCCGGCAACCTTTCATTGGGTTTTCCTCCCAGCTATCGCTTTCAGTTGGGCTGCTCGGTCTAATCTTATTTGTTTTACACCCATCAAAACAAGCAGCCAGACAAAGGCAATCCTCTAAGAATGGGAAAAAGACCACAGCTTTGTTATAACATCTATGCAGAGCGAAAAGTCCTCCCCAGGCTTTGCTAGCAAAAAATAAGTGAGATAGATATGAATTTACAGCCTCCCCACATACCCGGCTTTGAAACCCTGTGAAAGCTATTGCTGGTGAAATTCAAAGTCAAAGTGGGCACTCGTGGCATTTGATTGTGCCATTTTGTGTCATATCTTCAGGGTCAACATCAGGCGACAGGAGCGGCACTCAAGGAGTTTCCCTGCTTCTTTTTTTCCCGAAAAAGATGATGCTAAAAATAGATTTACTACTTTGGCAGAATGGTTTTCCACTTCCCTTTCCACATCCAAAAGTCCTGCTTCACAATTGCATCTGCTGGTACTGAACCTCACCTCCTCCACCCCTCATACCCAGCCTTCCCCATCACTCCTAGCAGGAGACTGAAAAAGAAATGTGCCTTTAACTTTAACAGTCATGTAATTCTGTTGAAAGCTCACAGAGGCGGTGGACACGCCAGCCAACAGCTACGGTGACATTGTGATTGTCAAAAAAGACACCAGCCTCGCTTGGCTAAATGTGTGTTCGATGGAAGAGGCAGTGTGTGTGCCTTGTGTGCATGCAGTGCCATTACACTTGGAGATGGATGCTGGGTTTCAGAAAAGAGAAATACTAATAAACACACACACAGACACAGACACGATCTGCACAGTGATTTACGATGCACAGTCCATCATCCTTACACACACACACACACACACGCACACACACACACAAGGCTGGAATCTCCAAGCTGCCTTCCTCTGAATTTTCACTTACCATCTTCAAGCCATTCCACTCCATCTGTGATCAGAAGAAGATGGACCCTCACACAGTGTGTCAAAAGCGGAAAGGAACGTTATGTAAAAGCTGACATTCCTTCTTACAGAGCTGCTGCCCAGAGAAGGAAGCAACAACTCAACACGCCAGGCACCGCTACACATACAAGCCGCCTCCTCTTTTTTATGAGGTCATGACAGGAAACTCTTTGAAATACAAGATGCAGCATTTACTGAAGCCCAAATAAATCACTCTCTTTGCCGTTTTGACTGCGCAGTCCCCCGAAACACAACTGCCCATCTCAACGTTCAGTATCCAGGAACTGCCTCTCGAGCTTTAAATTTCCAGCACGGAAATGGAGATTCCTAACCCCGCTACATCCCCTCCAGCCCCACAAAACCCAGGCACATAGACAAACCCCCTCTCCCTCACAAAAAAACACAGAACAAAACCCTTTTTTTTTTTTTTTGCCAACATGGTCTCATGTAATATAATCTCTTTCAAAAAATCAGCAATTATTTCGGCCCACCTCCCCTCTACATCACCCCCCTCCTTTATGTTGAAGGGAAAATTGACAATGACCTGTTAAAAATGACAATCTATTTCCCCACTGCTTTTCAATAAAAGGACCTACCGGCACTCTCTACACAAAAGAGATAGTAAATGTAGGAACCAAACAGCAGCAGAGAACTAAACTCTTGTGCAAGCATAAGACTGGTCAAGGTGTAGATGTTTTTCTTCCCTCCAGCAACACAAACAACAGATTATAAATCTAGTCATACCTACCATAACCATTCTTATTGGCAAATATTGGGTCTCGCAGAGCTTCGACTCTTCTCTTAAAATTTGCAAAGGTTTCAGAATGTATTTTTTAAATGACTACTATTGTTATATATATTTAAAGATCCACAAAACACAGTGTGGATGATTGTAAAGTAAATCAATTATTTGGGGGGAGGGGATGGGGGGAGAGAAAGAAAAAAAAAAGAAAGAAAAGGAGCAGTGAGCTGAAACCCCCGATTCTAGGATGTAGATAAGAACAACTGAACAGAGCCTTGCTGAAATTGGCTCGAAGCTTCCCCTTTTTACATCCATTTATGGGACCATCTGTCAGCCGAAGCCAGGATCTGATTGGCTGGGGAAAGGAAGGGAGGCGTTGCAACATCAGGTGCTATTTAAATTAGCTACTGCCAGATTGACGATGTTAATGATTTGGTGACCTCTACAACAACAGAGACCAGATTTCTGAACTGCTTCTTGTGTCTGGTAATTAAGGCCAGGCAGAAGCAACAACAGCCATACTTGTATTTTTACCTTTTCTCTCCTCCCAGCTCAAAAGTACTGTAACAACTGCAGGTCACCCGCCGCTTGCAAACCTTAATAGTGGGAGTGTCCTCCCTTTCCCCTGTCCTGAGGGCTGCACCATCAAACCCCTTTGACAGAGGGCTTTTCCAGTATGGAACATTTTCAACCACCTTATCTTTCTGGACAGTTGCTTTCTAGCGAAATGCATATTTAATGATCTGCCTCTAGGCTTAAAGATACAACAAAAGCACTTTAATGTGCTAATACATCCACGTTTTAACTTTATTATTTCCTAATATTGCTGATTTTCAGTAAGTAATGCTCCTTGTGCAGCTAACATGGCCAGGGTTTCAAGAGAAGGCAAGTTTGAGACTGTGCTTGTTCTGTGAACTGGGTTCATACAAGTTTGCTTCAGAAAACTACTTCCTAATAAAAAAAAGAAAAAAAGCTGGGGGGGGGGAGGGGGAAAGCTGTCAGCCTCTACCTTTCTGCCTTCTGTCTGAGCTTTTCAAAACAGAGAATGATGAATGATTTATTTAAATGAATATATTTCTCAACTTGGATAGAGGCATGATCTGAATTTTTAAAAATCCACTAAAACACATTTTCTCTGCTTTCACTACTGCTATAGAGAATGGTAAAGCATGCTTTTGACAATAGCATCATTTCATAACCGGTGCAGAGGGCTCATCTTGCTTAACTGAACACGTGATTTTGCTTCTCTCCTTCAAAAGATGTATTTTATCTTTGGCCCCTTGAAAGACTTGCAAAGAGCTATTTAGCAAGTGTGTGGTGATGTATACAGTTTGTCTGCCCATGTTACACATGTCATAACCTCTGCGACACCAGTCTTCCAATAGGATAGTAATCTGTTCTGGTTTGGGTTTTAAAGTGGCTTACCTGAAGAGTTTCTGCTTTACTTCTATCCAAAAGGCTAAATTACTGCTATTTATTTAATTCACAATTTAGTCAATTTGTTCCTCAATGAATACACAGAGGTAACAAGTATTACTAAGGAAATAATTCAACATTATTTTAAATTTTTGGCTGTAGTTGACAGCAAGACGGGACTGGGCAGAATAGAAATAGAGGCCGAAAATCATGCTACACTCTGGGCTTCGAAGTCCAAGAAAAGACGGGCCCATGAAAAATTGTTAGAAAAGAAAATGACCTTTATATTAAAAAAAATTAAAACTGTTTTTTTCCCAGCTACTATTTCATGAACACACACACACACACACACACACACACAAATGTACATATTCACACTTTTAAAAATACAGATACACCACAAAACGGTATGTGCTGGGTACACTCTATGATACATTCAGCTGTTCGAAATAAAAATACATGAAAGAGAAAAGTAGAAATGTTAAAATGGTAACAATAGTTATGGTGAAACAATACTGGTCTAAGTAAACTTTTAAAATAATTTCTCCAGCAAATATACAGAGTCCTACAAGTCACAACAGTACTATAGTATCTGTTGAACTGTGTTCTAGGGACGAATTCATAGGTTAAGTGTTCTAAAGAGCTCAACATACAGACACAGGGAAGGTACAGGTGCCCAAATCAACAACAGAAACTCTGAATGCAATCCTATCAATATCAAAATATTGTGAAAAGAAAACCATGAACACAATGCTGAAAAACACAAATGAAAACAGCTCCGCTCCAGACCAAAATCTTTACTTTGTATCTCTCTGGAGGTTATAAGAGTCACAATGTGTTAAAAGCATTCTCTCCCTTCCTTACTAATCTCAGCACACTTAGGTATCAATCAACAGTAGGTATATCAAAAGATGTTCTGGCCACTTTTCCGAAACAGGAACTGTATATTACAGTATAAATAATTAGCTGGTTGTGCTAGGCTAAAAAAAATCCATGCACTTTGTATATTGATTACTTCTCCAAAAAACCTCCACTCTAAAGTCTTTCAACGGAATCCTCAAACAAATGCACAAATGTCCTCAGAGGCCTTTTCTCTAAAGACAAAGGCAGAATCCTATTGTTGGGAAAAGTCAACCTTATTATTGCATTTCCAATAGTACCATTCATCTTTCAGAGTGAGGGGCTGACCGCTCCATCAGTGGTGTGACATTTGTAAAGCAACAGATTCTCAATATATTATCTCAAGAATCAGGCAGGCGAGTCTCCCAGTCATGCATGATTTTTTTTTCTGCCACAATCCTCCACCACCACAGAAAGAAACTTGTCTCACTCAGGCAGCTAAGGCAACCTAAAAATGATATCCCAGAGCTGTGGGGCTGCCAGTGCCGCTGTATCCCTCTTACCATAAAAGAGCAGTTTCTTGACTCATTAATAACAATTTCCCTTAAAAGAAGTAATCTCATATCAGTCAGCCCCTTGCCACCATGCACACATCCCAAAGGTTGCAGATATGTCAGCATCAGTCGCCGGCAGCCAGCTTTCCCACACAGAGTCCAGATGGACTGTACCAGAAGCCAATTCAGCGTTAATAACTACCTACTCCGCGCAGTGGAGAAGCCTTACGTGGCACAATGGGCTAGGAAACAGCAGCCGGCTGAAACTGCAAATAAAAAAGACAAACCAAATTCTCCAAAAGCACCAAAAGGAAGGAACAGAAAGGGAAGCGTGAATTGTATTCCTTGACTTCCATGAGAAGAAAAAAAAAAGAGAAAAAGAAAAGAGAGGAAAAAAAGAAAAAGAAAAAAGAATCCTTCATAAACATAGGGGGGGAAAATGAAGGGGGGGAAGGGAAACAGATGCTGCCCAGAAAAAAAGTGACAAAATATTACCTCATTATTTAACAAAGCAGCATTAAGCGTCCTGCTGATTTCAAACATCTTGCCACAGATTTTGTTTTAAGAGAAACAGATAGAATCCTTTGCAAAGCACTCCGTCTGCAAAGGGTTCTTCAATTTTCTTGCGCGCCACGGAACAGTCAATATATTATTTCCCTAGAGTTCGCACATTAAAACCTCTAGTCAGTGAGCTGAATTTTCCCCTTATCTCACACACAGTAGACTCCTGTTATATGTACTGCTCTCTTTGCAAGAGCAGCCTGCCCCAAACATGGCTGGTGTTTAAACTACTCTTTAAAGTAACAGTTCACTATATAACCACCAGGTGGGTAGAGTGCACAGATTCAAATGAACCATCTTAAAGGATCGTGGTGTTCCCCCCCACCCCCGCCCCCGCCTTTTAGGTGTACAGTGTGACATGATAGGCATCGTGTCTTGTATCTCTCTGTATCTTGTCAAAATAAACAAATAAAATTCCTTCTCCTGACTTATAGGGAGGAAACAAAACACCATCACCAATTCTAATAAGAACTGTGAAGAATGAAACACAAACACGCTTTGTTTCATTCAGCAAAGGATGAACAAGGAAAATGCAATCAACACAGAGCAGGGCCGTGGGGGAGGGACCAAAAACTCCCTGGAAATATTTTCCTTTAGCAAAAAGAGAAAAATATTGACTCACGTGATAAAAACCCATCAAAAGTGAGCATATGGATGAATCACATACAAGATGGAGGAAAGAGTTTAAGGGTACAACTTTTCTTCTGAGTAAAGCATGAGGTTATTTGATAGGGTCTTTTATGATAGGAAATAACCAAAAGCTTAAACATAAAGACACTGGGAAAAAAAACAGAAACAAAATCTTAAGCATCTCTTTTAAAAATACAATCATACCAATAGCTATAAATGACCACAAGAGCAAATGAATCATATCTCTCCTCAGTCCTATTCTTTTTTCCTAAGATCCACCTCAACGTGGAACATTTCTGTCCTGTGTTATTTTGGATGTATAGCTAACGTGGTGTCTCCTTTGTACAATTCTATTCCAATTAATTTGTTCCTCTGCCAGGAATAAATAGAATGTCCCAAGCTGAAAGCCCCAAGTGATGGAAGGTGGATGTTCAAAGATAAAGAATCACCTGGACATAAATAAATCTCATCCCTTATATTGTTATATGGCCTGATTTAAAGGAGGATATTATTAAAGAGCATGCATGCACTATTTTACGTTCTCTCATATCTAAAAGAGAAACCAACACACACAGATACCTGGAATTTTGTTTTCTTGGCTGGACAAAATTAATGCCCTAGAACTTACACATCCTCTTGCAAACACAAATGTCGATACTAGTATTTTTCCAGCCCATCCAGGCAATATTTAGCCACATACAATAGTGACTGTCTCCTTCATGTTTAAGTCTAGGCTGCCTCGCTTAATACCATTTAACCTCCTCGCATATATTAAGTTTCAAGTGACAATTTTTAACTGGGGAATGAGAAGGAGTTGCTCTCATCAAATTCTGGTTGTATGAAATAAGCTAATTTGTACACTCACCATATGTCTTAAACACTAATTAAAAAATGTCACTTTCTTCAAACATTAAAATGTAATCAGCCTAGTAAATAAAATATTCCCGAGTTTTCTTGCCTTGGTGATAATTTAAAGAGTGTTTATCTCAAGGTAACCTCTCTATTTTGATTACCAAGAAAGGCTTTTGATTTGAAAAAAGAAAAAGGGAGATATTGGGGGCTTGGGGAGTGAGAAGAGTAAACCACAACTGTACGTAGTTACACAAAGGAAAATAAGATGAAGCGGGGTTTTAAGGACCATAGTCTTGTTACCCTAAGGCAAATCCAGCCAATCAATACCACCCATTGACGGTCTACCATCTGCCATGCTACCCAGCGATGTGGCTAAACAGACCTGTTCCATATGACCGTAGCCGGCTCATTTTCAGTCGATTAGGGCAGTTCCAGAGCATTCACGTGCAATAGCACAAAACTCCAAGTCTGACTGAGCCTCTCTCTTCACACCAGTCCCTCCCAGCACAGCTGCAGACTTTTTCCTCCTGTTCTGGGTATCTGGATTATCTCTTCTTGCACCTCAATTGAATTAGCAAAATAGGGTGGGAAGGTAGAACAAACAGACACACACACACACACACACACACACACGCACAGATAATTGCTGGCCCTTCTTCACTGTCATGCAGAAATCAGGAATTCCACGTGCTCTGTCCTAATATGATTATGGCACACCATTTAAATAGCATCATCAGTGACTATGACCTGACATTTTCCTGTAGTGCTTGCTATTTCTTGTTATCTTCTCCCTCTTCCCTTGAAAAATAGACACAAAACTGTTGGCATTTCTTCCTTTAGAGAAAATACAATCAGTATGCCCAGACAATGGTATACTCTATTTAAGGGCTTTGGATAAAATTTAAAGCCTAATTTTCCTTTGATGAATTGTGGCACTGGTTTTGTCTTTCTTTTTCCTGTTAAAAACATTAAATCAAATTTTATAGGAAAATGGAAACATACCATAGAGGCAAGAAAAATGCACCAGACTGACATGGAGTCTTGGAATTCACTGTCGATGTTCTCTTAGAGATATATGACCTGACCGTATGATGCTTTTCTCTTTCCTAAGTAGTTTTGTCTACTATGGATTGCAGGAAAGAGCTACAAGAATGCTCCTGTGTAGGAAAATGTGACAAATGGATGTCTAGTCCACTTAAATTGCCTAGAGTTCACCTGTGCAGGTAAACCAACCTCTGGGTTGATTCACACTTGATCTTCCCATTTTCTTTCCATTCCTATGCCTTATGCTAGAATAGCAGCTGAAAGCAGAAGATTTCTTTTCAGAATTAAGGTACGCTTTTTCAAAAGTGCCTTTGACCATTCCCTTAAAGCACTAGGATGTCTTTCTGGGAAAGAAAATTTAAAGGACAGGAAAACTGCCTTACTTACAAAATTCTGAAAAAGGTAAATACACATTTATCAAAAAAAAATCTAATTTAGGTGGAGTCCCTCTCTGGACTTTTCACTGTTATATTCTTCATCACAGCCTAAGAAAACTCAACAGGGTCAATGTGCAAACACACAGAGATTTCTGAAGATCCCTGCATTAAAGGATTTGGGGCCTTTCCATTTCAGCTCAGATGAGCTTCACTAAAAATAATAAAAAAAGAAACAAACAAAATACCCTCATGTAAATATAAATCTTTACAAATCAAAGGCCACTGAACAGATAAATATGGAATAGCCATACCATCAAAGGATTCAGTGTTTAACAAGATTAATACAGTTTAGAAAATAATTCAACACAAGAGTTTTTTCAAAAAAAAATCTGGACTCATAATTCTGCAACTACAAATAAAGAAAAAATGTACAGTATCGTAAAAAAGTATTGTAGAAGGAGGAGGAGAAGGAGAAGGAAGCGAAGATGAGAGGAGGAGAGGGAGGAGAAGAAGAAATAAAATAATAGGACTTATAAAGTACAAATAAAAACTGTTTTTTACCAGCAGTCTATTGTATACTGAACACTACACTAGGCACTTGATATGCACAATTTCACACAACATCATAGGAATCACAACGGTTATATCTAAGCATTCTTCTAGAAAGGTGTTTTCCTTATCTAAAAGTAAGACTTCCTCTCCATCACTTCATAGAAGAATATGCTTAATAAATATCTGTTGAATGAATGAGGAAGATGGATACAGACTAGAAGAGAAAGAAAAAGATGTAATTTTTTCTCATCTAAAAGTGACCAAGAGATTTCTCTGTGAAGTGCTTCTAACTAAACATGTCCTCAAAATGTATCTCATTTAGCCTGTCATTATGACCAGGCTATAAATCTGAAGTGAGTGAGACAAAGGATTAAAGCTGGAAAGCAAAAAATTTTAGCAGGTAGGATGAGTACCTGATTCAGACCTAATTCTCTACTTCTTCCAAATCTGGCAAAATTCCTTACATACAGTAGCTGCTCAGCAAACATCGGCTGGATGAACTCTGATGTCCTGAGCCCCTTACAGGACACAGCTAAAGCTGGAAAGCAAAAAATTTTAGCAGGTATGATGAGTACCTGATTCAGACCTAATTCTTTACTTCTTCCAAATTTGGCAAAATTCCTTACATACAGTAGCTGCTCAGCAAACATCGGTTGGATGAACTCTGATGTCCTGAGCCCCTTACAGGACAGAGCCAGGCTCCAGGCAACACTCAATTATGAGGAAGGAATAAAGATCAACGATTCCATTCAACATCATCTCAAAAACTATTCCAAGGCCTATTTCATGTGATTCAACTAGGAGGCACTAAACACCATCTTAGGGAAAAAGATATGCTAGGCTCCCTAAGTCTCAGTTTCCTCACCTGTAAAATGGGCACAGTAATACTTCCCTTAAGGTTTGTTGCCAAGACTAAAACAGATAGGCTTTGTAGAGGCAGCACTCTATATGGTACCTGTTATTAATATGGAAAATAGGGAAAACTGTATCAATTAGTACCTCGCTATAAGATAATTCAATCTTGCTGAGGAAGATACAATTCAAAGACTCTCAAAAACATTTAGAGAATAATAAGACAACAATAACTAAGAAAGGCTGAATGGTCTGTTCCAGTTCTAACCAAAATGTCTGCTGCAGATTAGAACTTAGTCCAATAGGTAAAGTTCAGTGCTAAATTCTGAGTGTGAAGAATAAAAAGAAATACAAGTCATAATTCCCACCTTCAAGAAGCTTACAGTTTGGTTGGGAAAGAAACATTCATATTTACACATGAATCTTGATAGTGTAAGGAATATAAAAAGAATAGTATCAAAATAAAATACTGAAGAATAGTTGATGGTGAGGATGCCTTCTGCACTGATGAGGAAAGCCTTCAGGGGAGAAGCTGGAACTAATACTAGGCTTAAAGAATGATAGGATTTGTCTAGGAAAATTCCAGATATTTTATATAATAACAAAGGTGGGGGAGTATGGAAGGAAGGGGATATTGGCAGCCAGCTCATTGTAGCTAGACCCCCTCTGAGGTTTCCTCTAAATCTATTCCAATCTCTTCCATATTTTTAAAGTTATAAAAAGAGGAATATTATGATATGACTGTGGGAGAGCAGGCCTTTTATTCAGTAAGTACTTTCATAAAAAGAATAGGAATTAATAGTTACGGCACATCTACTCTGTGTCCAACAGTGCACTAGACACTTTGCCTATAAATCTCATTTAATCTCATAACTCTGAGATTTCCAATAGGGAAACAAAACATTAGGGAATTTAAATGATTTGCTCAAGATCACACAGCTAGTAAGAGGCATATTTATACATATCCAATCTCAATCCACACTCTTCACTATAAATACTACCTTATATAGAAGAGTGTAGATCTAGAGAAATTTAAGTCTTATTCTCTATGTTATTATATATTCAGAAACTAACATTCAAAGTAATGTCATTGATATCTGCTGACAGTATAACAATAACAGTAAAAAACCAAACCAAACCCAAGAACAAAAAACCTAACCTATTGCTGGCAATTTCAGTATTCTGCCACCAGGTGATGACAGAATCCTGGTCCTATGAGAATTACCAAGGTCATGTTTTTGCCTGCTATAATTTTGTGTGTGTGCTATTCCTTCCTCCATCTCTGGTAGTGGAGGAAAGAGTGCCTGATCCTCAGATGGACTTGTCTACTAAAGCCCCAAGACATTAATCTCTCCAAATATTTTCCAAATTTTATCAAAAATTCAACTCTGAGCATAATTCTAAATGTCAACAATTTTCAAACAATTTTATTACAGATTGTATTCAATGAATTATAGTTCTTTTTTATTTTCACACTCTACTGTGAGCTTGCAGGGTAGAAATTGCATGTTGTTTGCCTTATCATCCCAGCACGAAGAACGTCAGTACCTAGAACATAGTGGGCACTCGGTAAAAGAACAGAAATAATTGGTTCCAAATATTTTAGAAAAACTTTAAAAACAAATGCTTAGGACACAATTGTTTGGTACTTTATTCATTAATAAACAACTTTCTCTTTCAAGTCACCCTTAATGCAGGGTTATTATAAAAAGCCCTTTCCTGAGGTTGCTCATCAGCAGCTGCATTTCTCTCAATGGTCAGGTACTTCCTTCTGCCTTAGGAACAGTCTACATTCATTATAAGCCCTGCCCTGCACAGCAGTCTTGTTTACCTTTTCACCCTTTTATGCCCAAGAAAGTTGCTTCCAATCTCTGTGGGAGATGAAGAAAAACCATGAAAAACAAGAGAGGCATGCTATATACCTGTCAGAAAGAGGCAACTCTCCACTTGACCCTTTTTAGTTCTCTTCTCTGACTCTGAAGCTGGGGGAATGATTTAACTACTTTTAAGCAGAAGAGTAAAGTTGCACATTAGTGCTGAGTAGCTCATTTCCCTTAGCAACCCCTTAGCAACAGCAGCTTCAAGTTCAAAATACCTCCTTGAAAAGGATCACATCTTTAATGAAGATGAGTATTTTTTTTAATGTAAGGTTTTTGAACAGATGTTTTAACATTACAGCCCCCAAAGCCTTGTAGGCTACAAATATCTATTTCATGCTAACTTTTCTTTATGATATTATGTGGTAACCATAATGATGCTGGGCTCCTGTGAAATTTCAGTCTCTGGAAAAGCCCTGGTCTTACTCTGAAATTATTCACAAATACATAACTTTTATTTTATCAAGTCACCATTAATCCTAGGTTATTACAGAAATTATACTTAAGTTCTTTAAAAAGGGTTACTGATATTGACCTCACTATTCAGTTTGCTCCCTACTGAGAAGAGTGAACAACTTAAATCACAGTTTTTAAAACCTACATCAGGGTTTTACAAACTATATTTATTATATGTAACCTAAGATTCTATGGACAGTTTAAAGAAAAATATAAAAAGAAAATTTCAACTTTACCCCAAACAGCTACTTACTGATTTTATTATTCAATACTTACTTTGTTTACTTCATTGTCTATAAACTGGATGATGGGATATCGAATAATCATCACATTTAATTGTTTTTACATTGTCAGTGAAATGAGAAGGCTTGCAAAAGGTTTTGCTAACCATCAAGAACCCTTAGGGATATAAAATGTTCATGTCATATATGTTATGCCTATCATTAAAACTTTTATCTTGTTCAAAAATTTTGAAGCTCTTTTGTCATCTTAAAGTTTTCATAATTCAGGGGCGCCTGGGTGGCGGTTGAGCGTCCGACTTCAGCCCAGGTCATGATCTCGCGGTCCGTGGGTTCGAGCCCCGCATCGGGCTCTGTGCTGACAGCTTAGAGCCTGGAGCCTGTTTCGGATTCTGTGTCTCCCTCTCTCTCTGACCCTCCCCTGTTCATGCTCTGTCTCTCTCTGTCTCAAAAATAAATAAACATTAAAAAAAAATTTTAAAGTTTTCATAATTCAAATAATATATAAACTTCTGCTTGAAATTTGTTTATTGTCTATTAGCACATGGGTCCCTCGGGCACAAAATGCACAAGGGCTTAGAACAATGAACATCTTCACTATTGATCTATGTGTGCCAATTCCATGATGTGGACAGAGAAAAGACGTATTTTTACTTGGTATCAGTAGATAACAAAACCGTACCATTCACCTGACATGAAGTTTTATATGTTTCCACGTGTCAGGGTGTTACTGAAGGACGTGCCTAGAGCAATGACCTTTATACACAGTAGGTGCTTGACGTGTGTTCCTGAAAGTAAGATCCATTTTAAATCACTAGGGAATATACAAGAAGGAGCCAGAAGACCTCAAGGCCAGTTCCATCTCTACCACTAATAATTCTATGACCTTGGGCAAATCACTCTCCTCTTTGGACCAGAATCTTCTCGATTAAATAAGAACTGAAACTAGGCGATTTCTGAAGTCCCTGCCAGCTCTAATATGTCAGAGTCTATAAATAAATAGTTTTTAATTAGCAAACAAAATTTTTGGTAAGGTTAACTCAGATTTTCAACTGACATTAAAGTGTAAGAATGCTGGCTAAAGGGAAGTGAAGCTTTTGAGGATTTTAAAATCTGTCTCAAATGAAGAGCCAGGTTGGTATTATGTTCCTCCGATATCCAGTTTGGTGACCAAAGTTATTTTAATAAAATACAGAACTAGAGACAGTTGGTTAAAATCATTAAACTTGCAAGCTTTGAACAGGACCTTGATCAAGTTTAAAGATTCTCTTTGAGTTTTAGTGTCATCATGTTCAAAATGGGACAATAATAATGCCTAAGGTGTGAGGCTTAAGTGAAAAAATACACATAAAGCATGTATTATTATAGGGTATAGGAAATGCTGTTACATACTCAAAGATGCTAAATATTTTTAGTATTAGGTAGAAACACATGAAATTGTTTTTACAGATTAAACAGAATCAAATACTGTCACTTCTATTTCGCTCAAGCTATGATTTTCTTCTCCTGCCTAAAACACCTTCCATGATCCTCACTGCTTATATCAAGTCCAATTATTCAGTATGGAATTCAAGGCTCTTTGCAATCTGGTCTTCATTTAAGTTTCCTGAGTCCTTTGGGACATTCCCTCCCATATATACAGCTCTAGACATGCCAGTCTATTCTCCCATGTTGCTTGGCCCTTCTACCTCATGCCTTTGTTCCTATTTCTTCCATGTGAAATGCATTCTCTCCCTGGAAAATCACATTCATCCTTCAAGGCTTCAACCTCACAAAGCAAAATGAGCTGATTCATTATTTGAGCTTTTATAGCAGCTTATTCTTCCTGCCTCCACCATCACAGTTGTTTACGGGTCTGTTTCCCTGAGCTGCTTTCAAGATACTCCAGGGTGGGGCACCTGGGTGGCTCAGTTAGCTAAGGTTCTGACTCTTGATTTCAGCTCAGGTCATGACCTCACAGTTCCTGGAATTGAGCCCTGCATAGGGCTCTGTGCTGTTAATGTGGAGCCTGTTTGGGATTCTCTCTTCCTTTCTCTCTGCCCCTCTCCTGCTCACACACAGGTACATGCACACTCTCTCAAAATAAATAAACTAAAAAAAGAAACAAAAAGATACTCCAGGGCAAGGGCTGTTCTTATGTGTCTTTGTTTCCCTCCAGTTGAGCGCATTGGCTGCCTTGTACTCTGTGCTCAGTAAATATCTGCTAAAGTAAAATGAACATAATCACATGGCAGGTTAAAACAGAGTTTCTCTTAGGGGCGCCTGGGTGGCTCAGTTGGTTAAGGGTTGGACTTTGGCTCGGGTCATGATCTCTCGAGTTCGTGAGTTTGAGCCTTGCACAGGACTTTCTGCTATCAGCAGAGCCTGCTTCAGATCCTCTGTCCCCCTCTCTCTCTCTGCCCCTCCCCTGCTTGCATTCTCTCTCTCAAAAATAAACATTAAAAAAGAAATGGCTTGTCTTAGAAATAAGTCAGTCAGAGAATGATAAATATCATATGATTTCACTCGTATGTGGAATTTAAGAAACAAAACAGATGAACATAGGGGAAGGGAAGGAAAAGTAAGATAAAAACAGAGAGGGAGGCAAACCATTAAAGAGACTCTTAAATACAGAGAACAAACAGGGTTGCTGAAGGGGTGCTGGGTGGGGGGTAGGGCTGAGTGGGTGATGGGCATTAAGGAGGGCACTTGTTGGGATGAGCACTGGGTGTTATACGTAAGTGATGAACCACCAAATTCTATTCCTGAAATCATTATTACACTATATGTTAACTAACCTGGATTTAAATAAAATTTAAAAAATGAAAAAAAAAATAGATGAGTACCAAAGAGGACTCCAAAAAAACCTTAACTTTTGGAATCCACCCCTCCAGAGAACCGTTTTTTTTTATGTGTGAAATCTCTACCAAAGTAAGGTCTTTATCCCTCTGGAAATCCTCAAATGACTAAAATCCGAAACTCTAAAGCGGAAGTTATTCTTCAGGACAAATCCATCGAGCTGAAGCCATGAGCTTTCAACAAAGACCACTGTCTTACTACTAGAGATGGCAATGCTCTGTCTGCAACCTCATTTAATGGCTATAATATGAGAGTTTGCACACTGAATCTGTGCTTCCATAGCTGGAGAAGTACCAGTTGCAGAGAACTCCAATAAGTCTTGGATGATGTGGAAGGCATGGAAAAGAGGAGGATACTGCTGCAGCCTGGAGTGTGAATTCATCATTTGCCCACATTACCATGCTCTACACAATCAGGACTCTGGAAGAACTCTAGGATGTGCAAGTGCTTGAGAGAATTAATAATGTATTCTAAATATTCTTTAATGTTACTGCCTATATGAATAATAACAGTTAATATTTAGTGTGTGTATGTATATGTATGCATGTATGAAATTACATCATTATGGATATGTGTATGTATATACATTTATATATATATGTATATATACATATATATGTATGTATATATATATAATTTATATATATAATATATATGTATAATTAGTTTAAAAGGAGAGTCAAGAGTCAACACTTCTGCACTATAGGAGTAGCAGGCTATTTAGCTGGTTTGTAACTCCAGAGGATTTACTTTCAAGGTTTTTTTCCCAGTAAGTGCTTTTTATCTAAGTAAAAGCTTATTAGAATTCCTAATATATAAACAAATAAAACAGTACTGCTCTCCTGGTTGGGAAAAGAGTGGGTCCCACTAAACCAATATAGTCTAGTCTAAATCTAGTCTTGTCCAGTCTATAGTGCAGTAGGAAAAAAGTTAATTGGGAGTCAAAAGACCTGGGTTCTAGCACCAATGAGACCACCCTTAGGCCCAAGCCTCCTCCTCTAGTACATCTAATTCAAAGCATTTGGTAATTGTTATCCAAGATTACAAGCATAATGCCTCAGTTTCTGGGGTTTCTCAAGCACACAGGATAAAAGTGCTTACTCCTCTCCTACTTTCTACCTACCTTAAATCTCCCCAATTAATGTGTTTCCCAATCATTCTTCAATTACACAAAGTTCAACAATGGTGTAACAATGGTGACAGTGAGGACACACAAGGTTAACAACACAGGTTTCACAAGTACCCAGAGCGGGCTTAGAAAATAGACCTGGTGTCTTGCTCTTGTCCTTCAAGATATCTCTCTCTAGTCAAGAAAAGTTATCTGTAAGCTTCTCAAGAGTCCTGAGAACCACTTAGTTGTATAGATCTATCTCTTTAACTTTTCTTATACCCACTGCTATTTGCTTGATTCAAATCTCTGTATCTCTCTCCTAGATTTTTATCAACATATCCTTACCTCCAATTTTGACTGAACCCCATTAGCCAGACACACTGACCTTTCTAAAATTCCATTTTAACCACATTGCTTCCTTGATTAATATTAATCAAAGTCCATCCCTCTTCTGCTGAGATTTCCAGTGAAGGTGTGTCAGCAGACCTCTAACTGTACATGTTGACAGGACATTGTTTCATAACATAAATGTATATAAATTCAAAGTCTTCTCTTGCATGCCTGTTTCTCTTACTAAGCTTGAACTCCTTAAAGGGTGGGGAACATATATGATTCATAATAAATAATGGATGAATAGATTAACAAATGAAACTTTCCCTAAACAAAGCTTCCAAATAGTTGCTTTTCTCCTTTTTAAGCTGCAGAGAGCTATAGGTAGCTTTCCTCCATTTGCAAAGTGGCTTTACATAACAACTACTATCTACTGAGCACTTACTATATCAGGAATTAGTATTAGCTCTTTACATGTATTAACTCACTTAATATCACAATAATCCTATAAAGTAGGTACTGTGATTGTTAACCCTACATTGACAGATAAAGACAACTAATGAGGACAGAGAGAGGTTAAATAATATACATTGACTCATTATAACCATTAAACAAACATTCAGAGTGTTTACTGTGCTATTTTCACAATCATCTATTAGCAGGAAAGAATATGTACAATCATTACTTTAAAATAAAGGCAAAACCATGCCTTGTTCATCCTTAGGGGTCCCTAGAGTACCCAGAAGAGAATCACATTCAATAAATATCTGCTGAATAAGAATTGAATTAGTGCCTCTGAAATCTAGTAGTGCGCCCTTCTACATCAACTACTTTTCTTGACTGATGCTTGAGACAAAGGACCTCTCCTTCTTTTGGTTAAATTCAGACACTTTTGAGAGTGCAAGGAGGCTCTATTAATAATTACACCAAGACAACAAGCATAAACCAGCACTGTCCAAGGACAAGAAATCCCATTGATATCCATACTCTTCAAGAATCCCTTCTGGAATTATATTTAGGGAAATAACTTAGGTAAATAAAGGTGCACACTTATGTATGTATCTTTGTATGAGCTATTCTCTGTCTGGAACACAATACCTCCCTTCTTCTTCTGCTTAGTGAACCCCTACTCATCCTGCAAAATAAAGTTAAAGTATTAACTCCCACCAATTCATTCAGCAAGTATTTACTAAGCACCTACTATGTGCCAGACACTAAAGAATTAACATTAAAGAAGGCACACAAACCCCCTGCCTTGAGAGTTTACACTGAACTGAGGGCAGACAATAAAGCTTCCCAAATTTCCTCAGAAAGAATTAGTAGTTTCTTTTTTGACTTCTCATAGAACTTATTCTCCAGATTACTCCATTCCTCATGGAATTGCAATGGCTGCCTTCCATTCAAGACTGTGAGCTCTTGGGGCGTCTAGGTAGCTCAGTCGGTTACTAAGTGTCCAATTTTGTAACCGACTTCGTCCAACTCAGGTCATGATCTTGCAGTTGGTGGGTTTGAGTCCCATGTTGGGCTCTATGCTGACAGCTCAGAGCCTGGAGCCTGCTTCAGATCCTGGTTCTCCCTCTCTCTCTTCTCCTCTCCCGCTCGTGCTCTCTCTCTCTCTCTCACTCAAAAATGCGTAAATGTTAAAAAAAAAATCAAAGAAAAAAAGACTGTGAGCTCTTTGAGAAACAACCCGTCTTTGTCTATATGCCCCAAGACTGACACAGTGCTGGGTTACCCAACTGAACTGAAGTCCACATGCTTTCCTTCTCACGATGCCATAGCTACTAACATTCCCTTGAGCTCACTGCTTGATTGCTGAACATTTTAAAAACACCAAGCAATCTCTTGGCATCCACAAAATACTGTTCTTAGCACTGGGATGGCAATGTGGCAAGAATGTGATATGGTTCAGGATCTTTGAGCATTTATAATCAGACTTGGGAGGCCAGGTTTATTGATGACAACAGGGACAGAACAAGACAAGACGGTACATAATCAAGAACAAGACGGTACATAATCAAGGACTCGATTGTGTGGATCAGACTCAAAACATTCTCTAAGTTCTGAGAATTGAGATGTCAACAAGGGCCCCAGAAACTAGGGTGAACACAAGTATTAGAGAACATAAACCTTCACTTTAGCCCAGCAATGTTGCCAGGCTGCCCCCTTGGGGTTCACCACTTTCCAAAACCATCCCCAAATATGCCAGGATATCCTTACATGGATCACACACATTCTCTTAAGCTTCTATGCTTTTGCACAAGCTTGTGCCCTACCTGGGATGCCTCTATACCCCTCGTATATATGATGGTCATTAAGATTCAGCTCAAATGTGGCCCCCTTTGTGATACCATCCCTGAGCTCCCTAGGAAAAACTGACCATGCTTTCACTGTGTGTCTAACCCTGCTCCTTCCCCACATATATACCCATTGTACTCTGTCTATACACTTAATTGTATCCATCATTTATTTATCTATAGGTCCATCTCCCTTACTAAGTTATGAATCTGTTGAAAGCAAAGACCTTCATTCATCTTTGTATCTCAATCACAATGCCTGGCATGGAGTTTGTGGATGGACAGATGGATGAATGGATCAACATACAGATGGACTCAGTTATGAGTTTGTGTGTTGCCCCCCTCCCTGCAAAAGAGCATCAGCTTATATAACCTCATGTGGTCTAGTGAAGGAATTTGTAAGTGTAGAGATTTGGGTACCAATCCTGAAGTCCCTTAATCTTAAATGAAGTCACTTAATCTCTCTGGACCTCAATTAGTTTTATCTGTTAAATTGGGATAAAGCATGAAATCCCTACCTCACGCAAAAATGACTGGGAGTTTTAAATGAGATGAAAGAAGTGAAAATGCTTACAATAAAATGTTGCTTCAATTTTGGTGGGCGGTGGCGGGGGGGAGCATCAGCCACATCATATTATCTGGAGATATTTTTAATTTAAGCCAATACGTCCTTCCTTCTAATCTGACACATGGCTGTGCTTTTTCTAGGTCTGCTAACAGAACAAATAGGTGACAAACCTCTGTGCTAGGAGTCTCTGGGATGAGTTTCTTATTCTCTTGCTAGACAGGAGAATAAGAATTTGTCCTTTTTGTGGGTCTGGGGCTTCAACTCTCCAGGTCTAAACATTTTTGATGGCCTTGAACTAATTTCAGCCACCATCAACAGAATGGGAGTGGAAAAATCCCCACCACATCTGCCTTGTCAGAGAGTGGAGGAAAGAACTTTCTAAATAGCCTCATTATTGGTCCCAGCTGAATTCTGCTCCTGTTCCATGATGCCAGCAAAAGCATTTTAGTAAGATGCTGCCAGCATCAAAAGCAGATCCACTTACGGTTTCCTGTAAGCGTATCTGCAATGGCAGAAGGTGGCGGGTAGCCAGGTGTGAGTGTGCGTGCTAAAAATCTCCAATACGTCAAGCTGGAAGAACAATTTATGAAATGAAATTCAATGTTCTATTTCTAATCCAAGAACTCAGTTTAAGGCACCGGAAATTCGGCTGGGTAATTCGGCTTTAATTCTCTGCTGCTTTACTGAATTACAGGATCTCAGAACAGAGAAATGTCCTCTGTATTCTTCTAGCTTGAACATGTCCCACCCCACCCCGCAGGACACTCCAAAAAAGGGTTCATCAAACCCTGCTTACATAGCTTCAGTGAAAGGGAGCTCACTACTGTTCTAATCATTTGCCCAACTTGGGGTTAGCTCTGACTATAGGCCAGGGACCACCATGTATCCATCCTGTTTCCTTTTCTTCCTTTTCACCCAGCTAGACTACAGTGTGGCTGAGTAACTGAGATCTGACCATTGGAATGTGGGTGGAAGTGATGTGCATCCTCCCAGGCCTGGTCCCCCAACAACTTCTGTATGGTGCTGCTTCTTCTGTTTCCTCCCTTTACTAGAGTAGATGCAGAGGGTACAATGCTGAACTCTGAGGCTGAAAGGAGAGCAGAGCCACTAGATGGAGGGGGCCCAGGGCCATGAATGACCATGTAGAGCACAGCCTCCTGCAGACCCATCTGAACTGTGATATGAGATATGAGTGAGAAGTTCCTTAACTGCATTAAGCCACTGAGATTTGAAGGCTGTTTGCTACAATAATACATAGTCTGACATAGAGACCTTTCATCCGGTTTTTTTAAGTGGCAACACCATACTAAGTAAGTGTCTTAGTAGTTACTGTATCATCATCTCTCTTAGAAGCCTTAGTGATATTAGTATGATCTATACTTTGTATAGAACATATGTACTATTAGCTATGTACTATTAGCTCCTGAAAAGTGAAAAGGAGTAGTGCAGGAAGGCAGGGGAAGAGGATATGGGAAGGAAGGAGAGGTGGGGAAGGCCACATTCTCTCAAGAACCAGTCTCCTTATGCATGTAAATTTCATTTATCTCTTACAATAACCCTACGAAATGGAATCACCACCATTTTAAACAGGCAGAAACAGATACTCACACAAGTTGATGTATATAACTCAAGTATGCTTGGGCTCAGCCATTTCCCACTGATTTCAGCACCTGAACCTACCAACTGGCTTCTGTGAACAGACCTCACAACCTCCACCTGCCTCTCTGATCCTCAAACACCAACCTCAGAATCCCTGTTATTATGCTTGCCATGTTAGGACTCCAAATGCCAGGTGTTTTCATGACTCTTAAACAATTGAGTCCTTTGGACACTGGGTTTCCCCATCTGGCTGTTCTTCTGCAGGTGGCCTTAGCAAACTGCTATGTTCTCCTGCACCTGGCCTCATCCTTCCCATACCTGGTGGCATCTGCTGAGAAAATGTGCCCCTACAGCCCATTCTGACTACAGGAAGGGTGAAAAATAAAGGTGTTTTTTAAAAGCTGACACCCATCGGGGAGCCTGGGTGGCTCTGTTGGTTAAACATCTGACTCTTGATTTCGGCTCAGGTCATGATCTCACAGTTGTGAGACTGAGCCCCGTGTCGGCCTCCACGCTGGTCATGGAACCTGCTTAAGATTCTCTCTCTTGGGGCGCCTGGGTGGCTCAGTCGGTTAAGCGTCCGACTTCAGCCAGGTCACGATCTCGCGGTCCGTGAGTTCGAGCCCCTCGTCAGGCTCTGGGCTGATGGCTCAGATCCTGGAGCCTGCTTCCGGTTCTGTGTCTCCTTCTCTCTCTGCCCCTCCCCCCTTCATGCTCTGTCTCTCTCTGTCTCAAAATAAATAAATGTTAAAAAAAAATTAAAAAAAAAAAAAAAGATTCTCCCTCTTCCCTCTACCCTTCCCCACTCATGCTCCCCCCCCAAAAAAAAGAAAAAAAAAGCCAACACCCGAACACCCGAGGGAATGTTGAAATTGAATCAAAGTTCCAAAAAGTTTGAAATTCTCAGCCTCTCATCTTCCCTACTGCAGAGCTGGTGCCCTTGTGCTGACAGATGAAGCGGATATCAAAATTGGAAACAAATATTTAACAGCCCAACCCTGGACAAAGTCTAAGATCTAAAAATGTATGGGTGGCTCAGTCAGTCAAGCAACCAACTCTTGATTTCAGCTCAGGTCATGATCTCACAGTTTGTGGGTTTGAGCTCCATGTTGGGGTCTGTGCTGACAAAGCCTGCTTGGGATTCTCTCTCTCCCTCTCTGTCTGCCCCTCCCCTACTTGTGCTCTGTCTCTTTCCCTCTAAATAAATAAGTAAACATGAAAAAAATTTTAAAAAATGTATGGCCCTATGTCTACCAAAGTTCTTAAAATACTGGAAAGCCAATGTATATCAAAAGTCATAATTTTTTTAAATCGCATTAGAAGCTATGAAGATCATCTTAGAATCAAAAGGAAAACCTTCCAAAGTAACGATACCTTATCTTTTTAACTTAGGTTGACCACCTTTTAAGAATCTGCATTAGATGTCCTCTGCCCTGCCTCATAACCTCCTCTGCTTCCTTTCCAACACTGTAGTACTTTTCCCACTGTCATGACCAGTTTATGGATCTTTCTTTCCCACTACATTTAAGAGTTCTGCAAGGCCAGGCAGGGACCATATCTGATACTCCTCTTTATTCCAGTGCCTGGCAGTGTGCCAGATAATCCTTGTGGGGCTGGTTACTTTTCAGCGTGGTTCGTAGTAGCGGTGCCGCTCAATTCCTTTGCCGTGGAGCCCTCAAGTCTTGCTCTGGATCAGCATCATCAGCTGTGAAATGCGGCTCTCCCTGCACCCAGCCTACTCTACAGAGTAACTGCCAACCCTGAGTCGGAACCAAACACAATCATTTGAATGGATCTGAAGTATCGCTGATGCTCACCAAGGTTTAACTGATTATTCTACCCTCTAACATTTGGAGAACAGGGTCTGTGGGAAGATGTAAGAGGTACTGGCTGGCTATGTGGGTGGGTGCCCTTTATTGTTTCCTGGTTTCTAGCGCCCTGAGTGATCTAAGGAGCCTGACCATCCCAACAGGTGGAGGACATTCAGTGGCTAACACTGTGTAAGTAGCATTACTACCCAGCTAAGACCTAAAGACCAGCAGGTGGTTTTCTTTTATTTTAAGAACTTTATGAGGCATAAGGCCATGCATTTTCAGATGTCATACTTTGACCAAGGTTGCATTGTTAAATATTTGTTTTCAATTTTTACATCAGCCGAATCAAGGCAAGGGCACCAACTCTGCAAGTGGGGACGATGAGAGGCTCAGAATTTTGCTACAGATGCTTGTGGAAGAGTTGGTCTACAGAGAAAAGGATGAGCTGGATGACCTCCTAAAAAGATTCTATGATTCAGATGCTTTACGCAAATGTTAACGAATAACTCAGCATGGCAGGGAAAACAAAACCAGTGCAGTAGTGCTGTTTAGGTATTATGTGCGTTTGCCTTTAATTAAGTGATTTCAGGAGCCAAGAACTGACTTCCCAGCCCAGCAAAGACCTCTGGCTGCAGTGACATCACAATGCTAATGCATACTTTATTCCTGGTTCAGCAGAAGACAGGCCAACTTCCATCCACCAGTTCAATTTGTGAGCGAGGATATTTCCAGTCAACAGAAAGCTATTTCTTACAAGTAAAGCAAGTGTTCTGAAGTGCTTACAACCCAAACACACAAAAGGTATCCAGGGTATCCTGGGTCTATTGGGTCTAGAAACCAGAATTTAATAAGGCGATAAAACTGTTCTATTAGTCAGCTTGTATTGCCACAACAAAATACCATGGACTGCATGGTCTAAACAACAGAAAATTTTTTTCTTACAGTTCTGGAGGCTGTAAGTCCAAGATCAGGGTGCCATAGGTTCTGAAGAGGATGCTCTTCCTGGCTTGCAGATGTGACTGCCTCGTGTTGACTGTGTGCTCACATGGCAGAGAGAAAGATCTCTCTCTTATAAGGCCATCAATCCTATTGGATTAGGACCCCACTCTTATGAGCTCATTTTTTTTTCTTATGAGCTCATTTAGCCTTAATTGCTTCCTAAAAGTTCTATGTCCAAATAGTGTCACATAGGAGGGATAGAGCTTTAACATATAGATCTTAGAGGGACATAATTCTGGCCATAGCAACTTTCACATGCAAAGTTCAGTGTCTATTTCAGGTGGTTATAGTTTAAGTCGTATCACTAAGGTGAAATTCACAAAAATAAAAATATATTTATCCTCAATGGGTTATTTAAAAATTTTTTTTTTAATTAAGTAGTCTCTATGACCAACACGAGGCTTGAACTCACAACCCCGAGATCGAGAGTGGCATGTTCTACCAACTGAGCCAGCTAGATATTCCCTTGATGGATTACAGCTAAGATTAAAAAAAAATACAATCCAGAAGATGTATGTTGTTTGCTATTCATAATCAAAGTTGTAAAATATGTTTCTCTGGAGATTGTAAGAAGAGAAACAATGGAAAGTACTGGAGTGGAAGGCATGAACATCAAACATCGTTATCCTGTAACTAACTAGCTGTGCCACCTGGGCTAAGTCCCCAGCCTTCTCTGTGCTTCTGTTTCCTTATTATACCAAGCTGGTTTAAATAATAAAACACATTAGGGCACCTGGGTGGCTCAGTTAAGCGTCGACTTCAGCTCAGGTCATGATCTCACAGTTCATGAGTTTGAGACCCGTGTCGGGCTCTGTGCTGACAGCTCAGAGCCTGGAGCCTGTTTTGGATTCTGTGTCTCCTTCTTTTTCTGCCCCTCCCCCACTCATGCTCTGTCTCTCTTGGTCTCTCAAAAATAAACATTAAATTTTTTTTTAAATAAATAAGAAAACATTATTAATTTAAAATAAACTGTGTTTCAGAGTGCCATTTCTGGGTGGTTGTTTTGAGGATCCAAATCAGTATAGTGATTAGGAAAAAAATCTCCTGCTCCAAAGGGGTCTACATAAGGAAAATAGTGGATGGTAAAATAAATATCATTAATCCATTTAGTTTTCTCCGTTTGTTTACTTTTAAGCCCAAAAGATAATTGATTGCCCCTTTATACCCACCCTCCTCCTTGATACTAACATTCTCCCTTTGGAAAAAAAGATTAGAACAATCAGTAGCATTTGGGAATGCCTCCCTTTAGCTGAAGAACAGCCAAGGCCAAGAAGTGACTTGAGGGACCGAAAATGAAGCACTGGCCTTGGATCTGCAGAGACCCAGAGACAATGCACTCACACTTAAGCAGCCCCCATCCCTTTGGGAATATAATACACAACCTCCCCTCCCTGAGCAGCACACAACAAAGGAACACTGGCCACAATCCAATTATGGGGGGAGACGCACCACTCCCAGGACAGCCAGCAGGAGGGAGGGGTTGGGAAAGCTCATTGCAAGAAGAGCTCTGAAAATATATCTTATATAGAATGCAGGCTTCTGGCTTGAAAACATTAATTCCATTGCAGAGAGTCACTGAACAATTTCCCAAGGATTCCCAAGATCTCTTAAGCCATAAAAAGCATCCTTATTATATTAGTATGCTAGAGAGTTCCTCTGCGTACTATTCTAGGAGATAGAAGGGAGAGCATGAAAAAAAAAAAAAGCTGAATGATTCCAAGGAAGCAAACAAAGAAACATCTTTAAAGCTTATATAGTTACACCTAATTCTGAAATCTATTTTTTCAAAGCCAAATTGGAAAAAAGTTCACGCCAGTTTTCGGGAAGGTACTACAGAACCAGTTATTTACAACCCAAACAGCTTTGGTGTTCCTTTATACAATTAAAAAGCACCTTCAAACAAGATATGTTTATCAAACTGTAAAATAAGAAAAAATAACCCTTTATCCAAATCCTAGACTTTTCTAAGCTTAAAAGTAATTAACAAGGAAAAATACTGATAGGCTTGATTACATGTAAATTTAAAACGTCCATAAGTTTAAAACAATAAAAACTATAAAGAAGATGAGCTGAAAAAATATTTACCACAGGTATAAAAAAGGACTACTGCTTTTTAAAGCACTCACATAAATCACAAAAGTTATCAGTATAGACTCAGACAAAACACACAGTTACTTAAAAGAGGACTTAAAACTGGTTAATAAATATGGAAAATATTTAACTTCACAACTAGTTGTAAAAAAAATGTTTACATTAAAACAACACTGATAAGGGGAGATCTCAGTATCTATCTCCCCCTTCACTGACCACCTAAGGAAGATGCTTGCAGGAGTAAATCCAGTCAGGTTCAAGAGCTTTTTATTGGATCACGATCTCAGAGGGTATAGTTTTAATCATGCCATGCATGAAATATTATCAATTTTTAAAGGCTTTGTTGAATTGGTATATTTGAATAAAAATGGTATCTCATCTGTCAAGGAAATGATATTGAAATGGCATGTGGACAGGTCCATACCAGCAACGATAGGGCAAATAGTCTTCCTTTGCTCTGAACAAGACTTTCCTCACCAATCCAATGCAGATGGGGAAAAGGGACAAGGGGCAACCCCATTTTTAGCCTCTGGCCACGTCTAGGCCCAGCAAAAGGAATTTTTCACAAGGTCCGGCCCAGATTACAAGGACTGAAGACAGAGCTCATCTGTGCATCTCTTGCTTGTTTTCTTCACTTACATTTCTGTGTGATCTCACAGGAAAAGGAGTCCAGAAAAGGATTTGAGTATTCTTGGAACTCTGGCTCAATGCAACCTTATATCATCCCCTTATCAAGTGAAATTCCTCTATTCCTCTATTCCTTCAACAAAAATGTCCTGGGCACCTACAATGTGCAGGCATCATTTGAGCCACCTATTAAAATAGCTAAGGCTGTGTGTGTGTGTGTGTGTGTGTGTGTGTGTGTGTGGTCTATTTTTCTTCATTTATTTATTTTTAAACCACTTTATGGAGGTGATGGTTTCACAGATATATACTTAGCTAAGACTTTTAAAACTGATCACACTGGCAAAGGTAGAGTGAAAGAAGCACCCTCACACAGAGCTTGTAGTTATATACATTTTGGGCTGCTGGGATGAAATTTTTGCAGTAATATGAAGCAAGAGCCTTAAAAATGTTCCTATAGTTTGACCTCATAGGTGAACAACCATGAAACTACCAAAATAATAAAGAAAGCATATTATATATGAAAATGTCCAGTATAGAATCATGTGTAAGCCCACGCTAGGCTAGACGTAAAAAGGAGACATGAGGATACAGTAAAAAGGCAAATAAAATAAACTAATGGTAAGATGCAATAAGTGCTACGAAAGAAATCCACACGGGGCTAAGAATGAGAACAGGATCTACTTGAGACAGACATTAAGGGAAAGCCTCCACATTGAAGCTGGGGCCTGAGTGATGAGAAAAAAACTAATCATTTGAGAACCAAGACAAGAGAAGTTGAGCCAGGCCAGTGCAAAGGTCCCAAGGCAAGAGCATTCTTGGCTGGTTCCTGGAACCAACAGAAGGCCAGTGTGTCTGCAGTGTGACATGCAAGGTGGAAGGTGGTATGAGATGGAGTCAGATGCAAAGGCAGAGCCAGATCCTATAAGGAAAATGCTTATGCCATTATGTTAAGTGAAAACGGGAGGGTCGCAAATTATGTTCACAGTATGATCTCAGCCATGAAAAAATATGCATAAAAAAAGACTTGGAAGAAACATACTAGAATGTTAACAGTGGTTATGTGGGAGAGGCACAAAAAGCGTACTGGCTTTGGAACTAGAAAAATTCATGTTATATCCAGGCTTCACTAACTTACCACTTAGGAGCATAGATATTTAACCTTTCTAAGCCTTAGTTACCAAATCTATAAAATTAGAATTAGGTCTCCTCACAACAGTGAGCTGACACATAGTAAGCATACCTTACTTAAAGAGCATTTTTTATTATTACTGCCACTGCTCTTGGATAAGAAGATTATGGGTGATTTATCTTCTTTACACTGTTTTAGACTTTCCTAATTTTTAACATTCAAGCATGTTTCATAATCAGAAAAATACAAACTTTATTTTTTAAAAGGTTCTGATAGCTAAACTATCACTGTGTATGAACTACACTGTGTTAAATCAAATGTCTTTCCACTGCAACAAATGCATTTTCACTGGCATACAAGGCATTTAAGGCAGCCCCCAACATTGAGGGCAATGCAACATTTATAAGGGACCTTTAGCATAAAGGTTCAGCTATGCAAACATGCAGAGACTCACAATTAACTCGAAATATCAAACAAGTTGTTATTGACCTTTTAGGAGTATCAACAATGCTGCAGGTTCTCTACAAAATACAAAATTAAGATACATGGACGGATGCCCAGTTTGGTCCTAAAACAACCTTCAGAAACCTTTAAAAAAAATCACAGAAAACATTCTTTTTGCTTCAATCCAGCTGATCTAAAAATTTTTGATTTGCTAACTTTCTTGAAAATGGACTTTTCACCTAAAATTCTATGTTTAATGAGAACAAAACTGGTGGCTCTAGAAAAGTCTGATGAGCTCTTGTGCCCACCTGTGGGTAGCCAGAAATATATGTTCATCCAGAGAAAGGGAGCAGGGAGCTTTGGGGTCAGACACACCTGGATTCAAGTTTTAGTTCAACCTCCAAGACTCTGGAAGACTTGAGTAGTTATATAATCTCTTTAAGTTTCTGGCTTCCTCACCTGTGAGCTACTTTTCTGGATTAGTAACGATGTACCTAAAAAGACTTACAGAATACCTGGTACCTTGTAGGCACTCAGGAAATGATAGTTGGTATTATTCTCAGGGGAGGTTACTTCCTGGCCAGCACATCTCACCTTTCTGCATCAAGAATGCCAGAATCCTAGGGTAACCCCTGTCTCAAAAGGTTGGCTCCTTCTGTGGTTCATGTTGGTTTACCAAGCACAAAGCATAAAATGTAGGCTATTTCATAAATATGAGTAGGTAGGTACAAAGGTATGTAGGTAGGCAGGCAGACAGGCAGGTGGGTGGGTACAAAGAAAGAGAGGGAGGAGGAAAAGGAGAAATTTTGTTCCATAGAGATCAAATGCTAATTCTAACTAGCAATCCCATGTACAGAAATGAAGACCATGTCTTGCAAGCTGAAAATCAGGGCATGAGGTCTAAAAAGAGTGCTATCAAGGGACAATGGCTCAGAATATCTAAAATCATGACTGCTAGAGAAAGTTGCCTGGTAATGGAAAAGTGTGTAAATGACTCTATAAAACCCATCCCCACTGCAAGATGTGTGTGGGTCATATTCATTAAAATAACCCTAGGGTGCTTATTAAAATGTATATTCCTAGGCTCCAGCCCAGACCCACTGAACCAGAATCTGGATGAGAGGCTCAAAAATCAGTATTTTAACAGAGCTCATCAGGTGATTCTTGGGCATGACAAGAGCCATTAATCTAAGGGAAACAGAACTGAAAGTGTTCTTAATTGTGATTTCTTCAGTCTCTGAAGGCATGCAAGTGAAAAGTCATGTGCATCTAGCACTTCATCTGCCAGAGACCTCTCTTAACCACACGTGGCCTCTCTCTATGTGCTGTTCATAGCCTTCTTTTTGGATATTCTAATGTTCTTGATGGACCATCTGATTCATTACAGGCAAACTGAATTCATTTTGGGGTATGACTTGCTATACTCTAATTCTTTAAAAATCTGTAATTATCTACAAGTGGCAGCTTGATTAAACAGAACAATGGACAATGCAGAATATACTACTCTCTCAACCTAGGGAACAAGGTTTATGTTTTTATCCATCATCTCTGGGCTCTTTCAGCACCTCCACAAGAGGGCAGTCAGGGGAAAGTTTTACTTCTGTCAGAAAGCCTCTCCTTAGAAGCTCTCCTAATCTTTGGGTCAGAAGGTGGTTCTTGGTTCTTCTTAAAACCAAAACCAAAATCAAGGATCAGATACATTAAGTTACACTTTTAGAGATATAACTGAATATTGACTCTACAGGACATAAGTTTTTTTAATGTTTTATTTATTTTGAGAGAGAGGGAGATAGCGTGCAAAAGTGCGAGCAGGGGGTTGGAGAAGGGGCAGGGAAAGGCAGAGAGGGGGGAGACAGAGAATTCCAAGCAGGCTCTGCATTGCACTGAGCCCAACCTGGGGCTTGCACTCAAGAACCATGAGATTATGCAAGAGTCAGACGCTCAACTGGCTGAGCCATCCAGGTGCCCCTCTACAGGACTTAAGTTTTAAGTAAAAGGGTTTTTGCATATTTCTTCTCCCATTCTCTCTCCACCGTGACCCTATCACCTCTTCAACAGGTTCATGAATTTATTTCCCTCCCATCCAGTGGCTCAGTGAGAGGAAAACCAGTACAGAGCACCAAGTGTCAATGTGACATTGTGGGGAAGCCAGGGAAGGCTGCCTGGTAGGGGCGACATTTGAACTGAGACCTGAAGGATGCATAGGCAATGAGAAGGCTTTCTGGGGAGAAGGGAAGGGCATGCACAAAGACACAGCAGCATACAAGATTCTGACATATTCAGGGACTAAAAGAGCTTTGCTAAGACTTTAGATTTTATGGTGAAGATGTTGCATTTCAGCAGAAAAGTGACATGATGAAATGTGTGAGTTAGAAATATATACACATGTATGTTTGACAGAAATCATATGATGGAATTCACAGTGTAACTGCCTGAATACATCAGTGCTGTGTTTGTGTGCGTGTGAGTGTGTGTGCGCGCGTGTATGTGAAATGAACAATGTATTACACCTTTGAACTCACATACATAGTTCTTTCTATAAGCAGCTGGTCCCTGGAATTGACTCAGAGTTGCTCAATATTCTTGATCTCTGGAACATTCATCTTTCATGTTGATGGCTTTTGCTGTGTTGTTCTCATGTCTGAGCCCTACAAACTGACAGAACTGTGACAGAACTGACTCCAGGGTCAGTACAGAGTTGGGAATGCTAGGGCTGGCATTCAATTATGTTTAATTAACCTCACTGATAACAGGAATAGTTAATGTTAGCAATGTTTAAAAACTGCACTAGGACTTAGAATTTTTCTGAGCCTATATGGAATATAAAGTGTGAAGATAGATAGTCAAGAAAGTGCTTCCAGCTGCTCTAACCATCCCGGATTAAGGTCAGAGTTCAGAACAGTCATTTTAGTGGAAAGGAAATCAAATCAAACCAATCCTAGAGGTTTTAAAATAGGATGGCATAAGCACTTTTAAGATGAGATTAATAACAAAAGAGAGAGGAGAAAGGGTGTCTTTGGGGAAGTGAGAGGAATAAAAACAAGGGTATATACCAACTTCATGGTTCTTACTGAGAACCTATTCAAAAAAATAGACTCAAGTCGGTTTAAATTTTTTTCCTGATCCCCGAATATATTACTATTAGTGTTAACAACAAAAATGCTATATTTGTCTAGCATTTCACAGCATGCTTTTACATGTATCAGATTTCTCCAGTAGAGGCTGGGGTGAGCTGCCCAGATCCTCCTTCATGACTGAAGAACTTAGTCCCTTAGATAGTGCTCAGCTGACCGGAGAGAGCTGTCTCTCCCAAAGTCATGCCCCTTTCTTGGGGCACCCCACATCTAGTGACTGGTTGACATAGGGTATGAAGACCTGGAACCCTTGCTCTGACTAAGTACACTTGGAAGGGCTATCTCAGCTTTCCATCCCTTCATGGGGTTGGTTGAGGCCTTCACTGAGACTGTAGCCCAGCCCCACTGGTCCCTCTGTCTGATCCTGCTTCTTCCCTTCCCCCCAACTTCCCTCTGCTCTCCTCTACTCCCTTTCCCTCCCTTTCTCTTTCCTTCCATGGTGATGATCCCCAAAGTACCCCCTAATAAATCTCCTGCAGGCTAGTCCACATCTCTAAAGTCTGCTTCCCAAGGAATACAACCTGTGGGAGTTATTATCCCAATTTTGAAGATGGAGAAACTGGACATCTTAGACAGTAAACTAATTGCCCAAGTTCACCACCTGATTAGAGATGACCAATGACCAGAACATAGACCCATCAGATGTTACTCAATGGACACCAGTGTGGTAGGGAGGCAGGCAATAGAAAAATGAATAAGGCCCCAACCCTTCTAAGCTCACAAAGGAGTAACACAAACAAACATAGCCATAACCCCCAAGGCCACCAACAGAGGCTCCTGTGTTAGGCATGAGAATGGCATAGAGACAGTGATCAAGGTGTGGGATCTGCATAGGGAGCGCCCTTTGTTCAGTCCCTATTTCCTCTGGTACTTACTACCTGGGGAGTGAACTTTGCTTTTGACATCTATAAAATGGACCATCCTGCTAGCAGGATCACTAAGGGAACTCTTTGTAAAACACACATTACAGCAGCTTGGCATATGGCATATTGGGGTGTGGGGGGTCAACTCCTTTCATGATTTGTAAATTCCCCAATTTTAATGCCTTTAAGTGAAGAGGACACTTTCTAGTTCTCCACTCACCCTACCACTCCTTACTAACTTATTCTCCGCTGCTTCCTACGCACTGATGTTACCTGACTGGCCAATGAAGGCAAGTACGTTTGTCTGTGTGTGATCACTGTCACCCCCACCACTGCAACACACATACATACACACATACATGCTACCTGTACATATATACGTACATAGCATATATTTACATATTAGATGCCAAGCTCTGTTCTAAGCACTTTACAATTATCTCATTTCATAGAAGAGGAAATTGAGGCGTAGAGAAGTTAATAACTTGCCCCTAAGGTTGTGCAGCCAGTGAAACAGCTGGCATTGAAACCATGGCAGGCTGGCTCCAGAGCCTGAGGTCCTCCAAACCATGTCACAGACAGTTTGTATGCAGTAACAATTATAGACATGGACCCCTCTGAGGGTAAAAGGAGAGAGAGAAGGTCATTGTGAGAATTAGATGAGATAAGGCAAGTAAAACAGGGCACTAACTGGCATGTGGGAAGCACCAGGTAAATGCATGGTATTATCATTAAGGAATAAATAAATACCTTTTCCCTTGAATAAATGGTGACACTCTCATGTTTGTACAGTATTTTTTTTTTAACTCTCATAACATTTCTACAACAAGCATGGGAATTGGGATGGTTAATTTATATGCCAACTTGACTGGGCCACAGGGTGCCCAGCTATTTGGTCAAATATTATTCTGGGGGTTTGTGAAGGTGTTGTGGATGAGATTAGCATTTGAATGAATGTACTGAGTAAAGCAGATTGCTCTCCCCACTGAGGGTGGGTTCATTTAATCAGTTGAAGGCCAGAATAGAACAAAAAGATTGGCCCTCCTGTGAGTAAAAGGCAACTTCTCCTGCTTGACTGCACTGAGCTGGGGCATCAGTTCTTTGCTGCCACCCAACTCTAATGGAAACATCAGCTCTGTCTGGGTCTTGAGTTTGCAAGCATTCAGACTGGAACTGCACCATCAGTTCTCCTGGCTCTCAGGCCTCTGGACCCAGAATGGAATGATACTGTTGACTCTCCTGGGTCTCTGGCTTGCTGACTGCAGCTCTCGGGACTTGTGAGCCTTCATAACCACATGAGTCAACTCCTTCCAATAAATCTCTCTATATGTACATACATCCTCTGGAAAACTCTTGACTAAGTAACCAATATAGGAAGTATTCTCACCTTTCCCCTCTTACAGATGAAGCTAGAGGTTGAATTCCTTTGCACAGTTTATAGCTTATTTCCTTATCCTTCATCACTGGAACTCTCTGGGTCCTGCTGATGGTACTTTCATTCATTTAGGGAACATCAAACAACTGTTATGAGCCAGGCATTGTACCCCTAAATAATTTTTAAGTCCACTCCATCCCTCTCTATTCCTAGTCCTCCTGGCTCTACACTGTATAGCATGCCTTAAAGCCATGACTAGCCAAAAACCAACTCATAGTCTTGTTCACATGGTCCACTGAAAATGTCCAGAAGCCAATGGGAGGCCCAGGAGTCTTACATGGAAGTCCAGAATCTGGCCCCATGTTAGATTTCTACTTTTCTAAGTGCTTAAGGCCTTTGGTACTTGTGGCCTGCCCAGTATAGTTATGGCTACCATTGTATTTCAGGCAAGACTCTTGGTATGTTCCTCATCTACAAAGCCACTAGATCTCAAACCCCAGAAGATAACCAAAAGTTAACATTGCATGTTAATGTTTCATACATGTGTATGTATTCACTAAAAGGTAAGGAATTGTTTTATCCTTAATTCATCTTTTCATAAATTTTTCAGGTATATTATTTATTTTGCATTGAAATAGTTTTGCAAAAGCATTTTAGCTAGAATCCTTATTTAGCATCTTGCAGACCACAACACCTAGTAATAATGATTTTTCACAAAAAGAGGGACATGGGTTTTTGTGACTTTGCTTTAAAAAAAATCAATAGAGCATTTGTGCCTGTATTAGAGATTAAAATAGCTTTTACCACACAATTAAGGTAGGCTTTTTTTAAAAACAATATAAGAGACTGTGTCAAATGTCCTTGCCCCCACCCAGAAAATTTCTAAGTCTCTTAAAAGTTTAAAGATACAGAGGAAGGGGAATGACTAAATATGAAATTAAGGACGCTGAGTTTATATCGCAACTTCAGTGCCTACAAAAAAGTATTGGGAGAATACTTCTTCCCGTGTAAAGATGGAGTAATAACCCCACCCTTTCCCCAGGTGCTATGAGGTTTGAGGAGATTGCCTGAGCAAAGAGCTGAGTAGAATGTGATATGGGAAACAAAGGCAAAAGAAAAAAGTAAATTTCCTTACAACTTACAGCCCACTGACATGTCCTTAAAATAGGCAGAGTGATGTTCTTTCTGCCCTCAGGTCCTTCCCTGTGCTTTAATAAAACCACCTTCTTGCACCAAAGATGTCTCAAGAATTCTTTCTTCGCCCTCGGCTCCAAACGCCAACATTTCTACATCAGGATGCACAGATGTAGCCACTTTCTATCTTGAAGCTTGAGCTGTATGTAGACTAGGGCACCATCCACACAGAGGGAATTTTAAATTTTCATCTTAATAACCATTGACTGAGCTGGGCATTGGGGATGAATGGGGATTAAGGTGAGTAAGATCTATCTCTCCTCCCAAAGACTTCATAGTCTGGCAGAGATGACAGACCACTTTAGTGAATGACAACCCAACACAGGCACCAGAGTCAGATAACTTTGATTGAACTCCCAACTCCTACTCTTTGTAGCTGGGGGACTTTGGAAACGTTATTTCCTATCTTGAAATTTCAGTTTCCCCACCTGAAAAAAATGAGACAATAGTACCCATACCTTCTAAGTTGTGGAAGGAATCAGATAAAGGATTGAGTACAATGTCTGACATTAGTAAGTAATCAATCTTTGTGTCAAGATTATTACTCATGTTATTCCCGGAAGTTGCAAAGACCACAGATTTGAGGGACCTTCAAAGTTAAGTTGGAATCCTATTACCAGGAAGAGGAGGATCTATGTACCCTGCCTTGGTAAGTTAAAGGAAAAGATGACTTTTTTTTCCAGGACTCTTGTCATCCACCAGTGATGGTGACAGTGAGTGGCTGATACTCAGTGAGTCTTGGCATCTGTCTCATAAAACAGTAGGAAGAACCAGTAGGGCTGTGTGGACAAGCATGCCCCAGTGTCTGTGAGGGAAGAAATATAGGGTGGTTCACATTCATGCAGTGGTACAAAAGGCATCTGTGAATTATCTAGGCTACAGTTTATTTCTCTTTATTCTGGTACTTTGCCCACAGTGCTCCCTTCACACGATGGACAGCAATTTGAGGGGGAAAGGAAACTGAAATTTGCCTGGGCTAAGTAAGATTAGGCTTGGACACTAGTCCATTTGCCTATTCATTTATTCATTCATTTCAGGATTTGCACTCATTTCTGATTCCAAAGTCCACATTCTTGCTATGCTCAAGGGCCCTCTCATGCTCACTAAATGCAAACCAGGAGTAGGAGACAATCCAACAGTTTGTTTAAAGTTTGTTGAAATTCAAAAAAAGCTAATCATTAAGACATCCAAATCATTACAAGTGTTTCAAATAATTTCCAAGTGTTTTAATAATTTTAATACAAATAATAGGTGCCATTTGTTGAGTACTTACTGGGTGCCAAGCACTTTACATGCATTTATGTCAATTTATGTGAGTGCCACTTGATATAAACGATTACCACATACATTCCCTCAACAGTTTTACAACAACCCTTTTGGGGTAAGCAGTCCCTCCCTCATCTTCCTTCTCCAGTTATGAGACTCATTTTACAGACAAGGAATCTGAACTGCAGAGAAGGTCAAAGGACTTGAACAAAGTCACACCATCAGTAAGTATAAGGCCTTTAGAAATCTTTGCCTGTCCAGTTTGGTTCCAGCCCCATCATGTTCAGACAAAACTCTTCGGTGTTCTCTTCATATACCCGGATCCAGTTCTTTCCAACCTACCTCAGCTGCCTCTCTAAAAATCATCTGCCAGTGATAACCCTGAACCTAACAATTCCTAGTCACCTAATCCTTAGGAAGCTGTATCCATAGTGGACCTCAACTTGACCCTGACTCTCTTTAATCAAATTGTTCAATAAACTTTTATTGGTTACGTTAGCAAAAATAGAAAATGCATTACCCAGTAAAAAAGTTTCTACAAAGTTGAAATTAAGAAGTCTATCCATGCCACGAGGAATGGATAGTATCAGGCATATTTATCCCTGACAGGAAATACTTTTTGAATACTTACCATGTGCCAGGCACCACTGGAGGGGCTGAGGAGATAAGGAAACAAGACAGACAAATACCCTGCCCTCATGGAGCTTCCATTCAAGTGAAGGGAGAACAAACAAGTAATAAAAAATAAAATAGGTTAAGATAGCAGTGAGCAGTATAGGGGAAATAATGCTGGATAAGGGAGATAGACAAAACAGGGAAGGAAGGAAAGTTCTTCTGGACTACGAATAGGAAGGCTCTCTGAGGAGAGGTAATTTGAGCAGAGGCCTGGGTCAAGCGAAGGAGGTAACCAGCCAGCTGCTTGAGGGTCTAGAGGTGTGGGTAGAGCAGGAAGGCACTGAGGCAGGAGCCAGTTGGGCATCCTGGAACAAGACAAGAGGGTCAGTGAGGCTGGAGTGGTGATCTGAGAAGGTTGTGAGAGGCAGGCTGAAATCATACAATACTGGATGTTGCAGGCCAAGGTTAGGAATTTGGATCTCATTTATTCTACCAACAATTCTTTGGAGTACATGGTATTTACAGAGGAAAACACTGAGTTCTAAAATGATTATACAACTTTCTCTGCCCCTATGAAATCTCACCATTCAGCTGTGGAAGTTTCATATTCTATATTCTTGCTATCAAATGAAAACACGGGTTAGTTAAGAGGAAAATGAAAATGATAGGGAAGAAGAGCCCATAGAAGAGCCCACAATCCTCCCACACCACCCTCCACCAGGAACCAGTCTTCAATAGTGCTAAATGAGTAGAAATCTCAATGAAGACTCAGGAAAATAAATGCAGTGTTTAATCCTCTCTGACCAATGCAGTTCTTTTGCACTCCCCAGAACTAGAAATACCATTCCCAAACTGCTATCCCCTCCATCCTAGTGACCATTATTTATATCACAGATATACTTCTATGTCCAACCACATTAACAATGCCAAGATAGCTTCAGAAAACAAGGAATCTTGTTGCTTGGCAAAGCCAGGGGCGGCAGATACACCAATTCCAGCTTAGGCTAGCTATTCCCTGTAATAATTCTGTACTTATACCAAATTCAGCTAAGAGGAAAAAGAAACTACAGAAATTCATAGAAAATATTAATAACAGCCCTGACACTAAAATAAAAAGGACTTAGAAATGTTTAAACTGGTTAGGCAATGCCTTCAATCGGCCTTCTCCAGAAATTCCTGATGACTGATCCCCTGTGAGTTACTGAGTGTAGAGAGGGGCTACAAAGGAAATATAGTACCAAGGTTAGGAGGTTGGGCTCTGAAGACTACCTGGGTTGAGGGGGTGGTTGTAATGGTTTAATAATGTAATTCATGTAAAGTACTTAGTGTAATGCCCAGCACATAGGAATAACTAAAAACCAAGCTGTTATTCTTATTACCATTATTGCACAGATAAATAAACCCCAGACCCTTCCTGAAGGATGGTGAAGAACATCACTAAGAAGAATACTACTAAACAGAGATGCCAGGAACAAGGGTACAGGGGAACCAAGCTGACATATCTAAAACATATTTATTGAGCACCTACTCTGGGCTCAATACTTGTGGCTAGGAATATAAATGAAGTGGACAATATGACTTATGCCCTGGAGAAATTCACTACAACTTTCCTTTCACTAATGGATGGTTCTGAATCAAATAAGTAGTTCATAAGCATCCATGTCTAGTGTCACACAAAACATAAATGGAGTTTCTGCTTTTAAAAAATAGCTCTTTGGAGGATGCTGGGTGGCTCAGTCAGTTAAGCGTCCGACTTCGGCTCAGGTCATGAACTCCACAGTTCGTGAGTTTGAGCCCCACATCAGGCTCTCTGCTGTCAGCGCGGAGCCTATTGGGATCCTCTGTCCTCCTCTCTCTCTGCCCCTCCCCTGCTCGTTTGTGCTCTCTCTCTCCCAAAAATAAATAAACATTGAGCTCTGGGATTAGAACAGACAACCCATCTAGGGAGATAAGGTTCAACCAGAAGAAACAGTAGGAAAACAAGCTAAGCATGAGAAGGTGTGAGGGCAGGGTATAAATGTTACAGAAACCAGAGACAAGAGAGAATAATGGGGGCCAGAGAGATCCAAGAGGGTTTCATTAAACAGGGGACAGAGAGTGAGGTATCTTCCTTAGCACAGTGATTAGGTTGCCATCCAGAGCAGGCAGTCTTCTTAGCTGGTAAAATGATGCTGCTGTTAAAGAAATTGAAATATGACACAGAGGTACATAAACAGAACTTGCATGAAATGAAATCTGTTTCATATGAGACTGTAGGATGTAGTAGAAAGAGCATGGACTTAGAGCCACAAGGCCTCGGTGATTATTGTCTGTGAAATCCTGGGTAAATTATTCCTTCTGAAATACATAAATGTTTGTGAATAAGCAAAATAAATAGAAATTAAATTATTATACACTGTTTAAATCAGGTACAGCTCTATGGACAGCAAAACCAATCTCTGATCCTAGAAGGGAAAATGTCTGTGAAATGAAAAAGGGATTACTTTTAATTCATTTCATCCAGGGGAGCCAAAACAGAATAGGCCATCCTTTTTGGGAAAACTTATCTGTAGACTTCCATGTAAATCCATAGCCATCTCAACTGAATACTTGCAAGAAGATCCATGGGTTTCATACAACCACGTGTGTGATGTTCAGAAACGGAATTCAAAACTCAACTCTTGATCACCTACTATGTATTAGATTCTGGGATAGGCAACAGGTATATTTTGATGAAAAAGACACCATCCTTGTGCCCCTGCAGAGTTCACAGGCAGTTAACCATGCTGTTCTAACATAGTGCCAGAACTCCTTCTACTACCTACTACTAGACAGCATAGACTTTAACCCCTAAAACCTCCAGCCATTGGTTCCAGGTTAGTCTTAACTGCTCCCCCTTAAAAGCCTTTTCAAAATAAAAGATGGAGGTTCACCAACTCCCCTGAACCTGATTACCCCATCTCATCCACCCCAAAACCAGTCCAACTAGAATGCTCTTCCCCAAATACATTTCTTATTCTATGTCTAGTCATGTCTACTTTTTTATCTCAGAAACACCTTCAGGGTCACCTGGGTGGCTCAGCCAGTTAGGCATCCAACTCTTGAGCTCAGCTCAGGTCTTGATCACTAGGTCATAAGCTCAAGCCCCACATTGGGCTCTGCACTGGGCATGGAGCCTACTTTAAAAAAAAGGGGGTGGGGGGAAGACCTCCATTTCCCACCCTCATCTCTCCATAATCCTGACCACCTAAAACAACACCCCTAGGTCTCTCCCCCCTAACCTGTATTATTTTATTTAATAGTTTATTAGCTTGTTATTTATATGCCTGTCCTGCTAGAATGTAAGCTGTGTCCCCAGCACCTACCACAGTGCCTGGATGCAGTTGGTACTCACAGAACATACAAATTCTATATCACTTGATACCTTTCTGACAATATCTGTCCCTTTTGGCATGGTAATATTATATGTGTACTCATATGCATAAATATGTCTTCCCTACATGGTAGTAAATTCCTTGAGGGTTTGTCTGTTTCACCTCTGTATCCTCTAATACCCATGATAAAGTGTTTCCTTGATTAATGCTATTGAATAAATAATGTGGTCTCTTGCTTAAGACCTGTAGAATAAATAAATAATATGATCCCCTTCTCTTCAGACTTCTTAATCTTGACTTTGTCAAACCTCTGCCTCAATCCTCAGAAATATGAACATAATTTGAGTGGTAACGTGGAAAAGTTAAGGACCTTTTAACCACATTTCTTCTGCTTATTTTTAAGAACTATACTGGACCACCAAGTTTAAAGGTTATTTTTTCCCCATCCAGCAAACCCTTACCTGGTACAGCTTTTGCAAACACCTATCAATTTCTTGGGGGTAAAAAGTGAATCAAACCTTTAAAAAGCATGCACTCTTCTAGAGTGCACCAATCTCTGCTTGCTGTGGGTATAGCTATTTTTATCAGGTGATACTGTGATATTCCTTTTCAACACATGATATTCACTCTTTCAAGCTGTTCGACACTGTTCTATTTGGTTTTATGTTACATCAATGAGACAGTTTGAGGGAAAAGGAAAAATGGGACATGCTATATTTAGTAGCACCACTAAAACCCTAAATAAAAACTACCCAGTGTACATCCAGGACCCTACCTTCCAACCCAAGATTAAGGCCAAATAGGAAATGCCTTTATCCAGGAGATATTTTTCCTAAGAATGTTAATTACAGAAAGCCATTTGCAGTGTCTCTAAAACTTTAAGGAGTTAAAAGTCATACATAAAAGTCACAGAAAGGCCAAAATATTACTGTATGTATTTATATTTTCATAGTATTTTCACTCTGGGAAGTATCAGCCTAATTAGATTTTAAAATGATAACACATCTGGTTACACATCTGGACAAGATGAGTTTGAGGCAGTCATGTGACAACTATGAAACACTGGTTAAGGGGCGCCTGGGTGGCGCAGTCGGTTAAGCGTCCGACTTCAGCCAGGTCACGATCTCGCGGTCCATGAGTTCGAGCCCCGCGTCAGGCTCTGGGCTGATGGCTCGGAGCCTGGAGCCTGTTTCCGATTCTGTGTCTCCCTCTCTCTCTGCCCCTCCCCCGTTCATGCTCTGTCTCTCTCTGTCCCAAAAATAAAAATAAAAAAAAAAAACGTTGAAAAAAAAGAAACACTGGTTAACAAGCACTAAGAAGAACAAAATTCAAGAAGATTTAGGCTGGAGTATCAATGTCTCTACATAAAGACATACTGTGAAACTAGCCACATCTTCACCCCTCCTTGTATCCATGCCCTTTGCAATGTGACTTTGTAGATCTTACTATCAAGAGATGTAATCTTTTTTCCCCATGCCTGTATCTGGGCTGGTCTTGTGATGTGCTTTGGCCAACAGGATGCAGTAGAAATCCCAGTGTGTCAGTTCTTGCTTACTTTCATTCTTTCTTGGATTCATGCCTACCTGTCATGTGAACAAGCCCTGACTGTCCTTCCAGAGAAAGAAAGACTATGGAAAACATCCCAGTGAGCCCTGGGAAGACCATCCTGGAACAGCCTGTAGCCCACTGACCCTACACATGTGAGAGAGCCCAGCCAAGATCACAGAGCTACCTTCCTGCCCTAGACCTGACTGCAAATGTATGAATGAGCACAACTGACATCAAAAGAACTGTCCAGCTGATCTGTATACCCATATGCAATTATAAACACTCACTGTTTTAAACCACTAAATTTTAGAGTGGTTAATTATATAGTAATAGGCAACTGATACAAGTAACAATAAATAAAACAACCTATCAGGAGCCTTACTATGTGCCTAGCACTATGCTAATAAGCATCTTACAGGGGTTGTTTCATTTCTTTCTCACAGTAACTTTATGCAGTAAATATTACTATCCCCATTTTACAGATGACAAAATTGTGGTCCAGAGAGTTTAAGTTGACTTCCCCAATGTTGTATAGCTAGCAGAAAATGAGGCCAAAATTCAAATCAGACAGTACAACTCTAGAGCAGCACTCAAGCCCAAAAAAAAGGATCTTCTACTTAATCCAAGATAAATAAGTAACTTTCTTCCAGTCTTTTCTACAACAAATAATCTGTCCTAACCTTTCCCTGTCCTTCTGATTTTTCCAACACAAAGAGCTATTTCTATGAAGAATAACCTTAACAGCAGTGATTTAATTTGCTGATATATTATCTCATTTAATCCTTAAACAAACCTGTGAAGTTTCTATCATCAACTTTGTTTTAAAAAGAAGAGGAAAAAAAACGAAGGGGGGAGGAGCTCAGATAAACTAATCCACCTCCCTAAGTCACACAGCCTGTGAGCAGCCTCATAGGGCTGTAACTCCAAGTCTGATAACTCCAGAGCGCAGGCTCATGCTGCCTGGCTGCTCTTCTGAACCACCTCTGGGTTCTCCAAGCAATTCAATCTTTCCTGCAGTTCATTCCCCTGTGGCCCAATTGTTTCATTTAGCAAATATATACCAAATACTTCCTATCTGCACCAGCCATAAAAATGGCTCCTGAGGAGGATTCAAAGCATTTAACTCCATGTTCTCTGCCTTCAAGGAACTCACAATCAGTTGGGGATTCAAGACTGAAATACACAAAAAGACTGAAATTTAAGAAGTATCAGTAACTGTCAAATGAATGGAATAAGCAGTCAGATTCCAGAGTTCAAAGGAAAGCGAGAGAAACATGGACTGGCAAGGCTTCACATGGGAGGGACCATGACGGATGCACAGGATGGGAGTTTCCTGTGGGAGCACAGTCTTCCATTGCTGTAGGAATATGATTTTGTCGTAGGGTTGTCATGGTGATTGCTTCTTCAAGATATCCACATGGTGACTATTCAAATCTGGTTGGTTTGGACAAGAGTAATTCCTTGCAGGGGGCAAAAAAGACTCATCTGAGAGGTGCCTGGCTGGCTTAGTCAGTAGAGCATGCGATTCTTTATCTTAGGGTTGTAAGTTCAAGCTCCATATTGGGTGTAGAGATTACTTAAAGATAAAATAGAATCTTAAAAAAAAATACTCATCTGAGAGTCCTAGCATATCCAAAACTTGGAAGGGTTAATAACTGGATTCTGGAAGCTTGAAGCAACTACCAGCTCATGACAATCAACAGATTCAGAAAACAGACAATAAGTCTAGACATTGTCTAGACCAGTCCCATTAGGTAGTAAAAAAGATGGAGAGAAGGACCAAGAAGAAATGCAAGGCATGCATAATGCATACAAAATGTCAGCAGCTTGTGTTTCAGCTTTTGAGAGTCAGGGAAAAATTAGCTACCAATAAAACACCTGCATTTGAGAAAACTCAACCTGTTTCATTTCCAGATTATTTTTTTCTGTTCTCAGAATCCAGGAGAGGCCCTTCTTGTTCTGACACAATTAAGCTTCCCAGGATTACCTCTTGCCATCTAAGCCCTTCCATGCTACAATGCACTGGCTACATTGCGATGCTTGCATTTTCTCAGCATACCTAGCTCTATCACACACCCATGCTGTTCCTGGTCTCTGGGGCTTTGCATAGAGCCGTTCCTTCCACTGGATCTCTCATCTCCTTTATGCACCCTATGCATCCTTGGTTTAAACCTTCCAGGTTGAACAGAAGAAAAACAGAAATCCTGTGGGGGAAAAAACCACCATAAAGGAGGAAACAGGCTGGTACAGTAGGCCTAAAACCTCGATGGGATCAGCGGTTCCAGGTACAGTGGGAGGTTCTAACTGAAAGCCACATTTAACAGTGCAAGAGAAGATGTGTGATAATGAAATAACTCTTGTCACTAGGAGCCCATGTCACAATATCATGGGATCCCTACAAAAGCAGGTAGACATAAAAAGAGGAAAATGCTTGGGGCACCTGGGTGGCTCAGTCGGTTAAGCATCTAACTTTGGCTCAGGTCATGATCTTGCGGTTCGTGAGTTCAAGCCCCGCATCGGGCTCTGTGCTGACACCTCAGAGCCTGGAGCCTATTTCAGATTCTGTGTCTCCCTCTCTCTCTCTGACCCTCCCCCGTTCATGCTCTGTCTCTGTCTCAAAAATAAATAAATGTTAAAAAAGAGGAAAATGCTTGTGCTATTGACAATAGCCAAAGTATGGAAAGAGCCCAAATGTCCATTGACAGATGAACGGATAAAGAAGATGTGGTATACATATACAATGGAGTATTACTCAGCAATCAAAAAGAATGAAATCTTGCCATTTGCAACAACGTGGATGGAACTAGAGGGTATAATGCTAAGCAAAATTAGTTAGTCAGAGAAAGACAAATGTCATTATGACTTCACTCATATGTAGAATTTAAAATCAAAACAGATAAGGGAAGGGAAGCAAAAATAAAAACTGGGAGGGGGACAAAACGTATGAGACTCTTAAATATAGAGAACAAACTGAGGGCTGCTAGAGGGGTTGTGGGTGGGAGGATGGGCTAAATGGGTAAGGGGCATTAAGGAAGACACTTGCTGGGATGAGCACTGGGTGTTATACATAGGGGATGAATCACTGGAATCTACTCCTGAAATCATCATTGCACTATATGATAACTAACTTGGATGCAAATTAAAAAATAAGAAAGAAAGAAAGAAAGAAAGAAAGAAAGAAAAAAAGAAAGAAAGAAAGAAAGGAAAATGCTTGACCAGTGACTGGAGAGAGGGGAGCATCTGAGATCTGGAGTATGAAAAATGGCAACAAACTCAAACTGGCAGGAGAAAGAGCAGATGCTCCAAGAGGTCTTGTGGGGAGAGCAGTGGTCAGCTGATGAGATGAATGCAGCAAGTCTTAGTACTAGATCATTCCAGATGCTGATAAAGGAACAGAAATCTAGAGACAGGGGCCACAGAGGAAGCTGAAAAACAAGCAGGTCACATGTAGGTGTTTCCAATAGTGGTGGTAGCACAGTGGAAAGGCAGCTTTATAGCAACAAACAGAACAGCATACAATGGCCAGGATATATGGTAAAAGGAGGCATCAAAGAAGAAAAGTAGAAACGTAAGTAGGAGGAGGACATATTATATGATTATATTTGTAATAATGATAAAAATATTCAATTTGTGAAAGGTTTATTCAACTATAAAGCACATATCAATGATAGGCATTATTTCATTTGTAGGAAAAAAATAGCCTTTGAGTATGCCCATAGACATAAGAGAGGGACAGAACTGATAGCATGCCATCTGGTACATGGAAGAATACAGACATACTGGACTCAGTGACAAAGATTTAATTTTTTTTTTAATGTTTATTTATTTTTGAGACAGAGAGACAGAGCATGAACGGGGGAGGGTCAGAGAGAGGGAGACACAGAATCTGAAACAGGCTCCAGGCTCTGAGCTGTCAGCACAGAGCCCGACGCGGGGCTCGAACTCACGGACCGCGAGATCATGACCTGAGCCAAAGTCGGCCGCTTAACCGACTGAGCCACCCAGGCACCCCAAAGATTTAAAATGACCTCATCTAAGATCTATGAACTGGAGGAGTCTAGGGGACATTCCGGTTGTATTTGTTTAGAACCCAATTGCCCTGCTAGAATGAAAACTCCTTGAGGTGAGAGACTGTGCTTCTCATTCACCACTATTACCAGTACCTAGCACTATGCCTAACACACAAGGGACACTCCATAGATATGTGTTTATAGTCTTAATAAACAAATGCATGGATGGATGGATGGATGGATGGACGGATGGATGGATAAAAATATCAGCTTACCATATCTGTATCATAAACAAGATAGAAAGCATTTGTCCATGTGTGAACCCAAGTTTTAAAGAAGACAAAAACATCCCTGAATTCAGGCCTGCTGATGACAGTGAGAAAAAAAGTGAGATTCTCTCAAGAGAAAGGTATAATTCATTTGCCTCCTTACCATTCCCGTCCTGTGCATTCTCTTCTAACATCTCTTTTCTATTCACAGCTTGAAAGGTTCTAGGTTTGGGAGTTAACAGGCGAGCAAACAAATGATTCTCCTCATTCATTGATTCAACAAACACTTTTGTAGCTAGGCACGCCACTAGGCACTGGGCACATGGACAAGCAGGAGACAAGCAGTAAACATCAACTAAGGTGGTTGTGGTATGGTAAGACAGATGGTTCCTGAAAGAATACAGAACAATCATGCCCAACTCAGTTTTAGGGGGGTCAGAGAACATGACAGGCATCCCAGATGGCATGGGGCAGGGGGATAAGAAGAGGAAGGGGATGTCCATACCAGGGGTAGAGGAAGTGAGAAATGACACAAATTAGATTCCTTCCCTTTAGACTCTCAGGCCCCCTGCATTCATCTCATCATTGCACTGAGAGCAAAGATTGAAACCATCTGCTTATTTTCCTTGTTTTCTCCACTATACTATGGGTTTCTTGAGAGAGATAAGGGGCTATATAATTCATTTCTTTATTTCTAGAACCCAGCAGAGTTTCTGCCATACAAAGGATACTTAATTGGATAAGAACTTAAAAAATTTTTTAATGTTTATTTATTTTTGAGAGACAGAGAGAGACAGAGAGTGAGCAGGGGAAGAACAGAGAGAGAGGGAGACACAAAATCCGAAGCAGGCTCCAAGCTCTGAGCTGTCAGCACATAGCCCAACGCAGGGCTCGAACCTACGAACCGTGAGATCATGACATGAGTCAAAGTCAGTTGCTCAACCGACTAAGCCACTCAGGCGCCCCAATTGGATAAGAACTTTAGAATGGAGAGGTAACATACCCTAATGGTTTAAGAACATGATTAAAGGCACTGAAACCAATTTAGCTATGAGACCTTGAGCCACCTCTCTATGCCTTGTCTTCCTTATCTGTAAACTAAGGATAATAATAGTACCTACCTGTATTAGTTGTGTCCTCCCAGAAGGAGACACTGAGATAGGGTCAGGGATGCAAGAGATTTATCAATTTATTGTGAGAATACAGGGAGAGGAAGTAGAATTGGAGAGAGAGAGCCTCACACCACAGTAAAGATCAGACAAAGGCTTGGCCAACCCAAAGGGGAGCTCTGGGACAAAGATTTTCAATAAGAGGAGTCCCACATTGGGCAGAAATGGTCAGGCTCTGGTATTTCCACCATTCTCAGTCATTGGCTGGGACTGTCCAGAAAAAGCATGCCCTTAAGGCACTGCAATTGGAGGCTGTTATCTGTGCTCCTTGCAGATAAAGTGAGTTGTCTCTTGAAGGGAGGTCTGAATAGCAGACCTCTGTGGTGGCCACAGTACCTAATAGGGTTGTGATCTTCCATTAGTCAGTACAGATAAAACACTTAAAACAGTGCCCAGAAACTTAGTATGTACTATTAAAGTATTTCAGTCTTTTTTGGGAATTATAAACTCAGAACACCGTAGGGGCTAGGCAGGAAACATAAATGTGTAAATTGGCCTGAGTAAAATAAAAGGGAGAAAGAGGGCCCATGGTCTCTGTAGTTTACCTGGAGAGTACATAATCTACTTAATGATATTAAGATTAAAAACAATATCAAAGAAAATAGCAACTATTAAAGCCTGGCTAAGATTCAAACTTTGAAAACTTAATTTGTATATAATTTTATGAATAAACAGAAGCTATTATGCAAAGATCTTGTCAATCATTTGTGGTCATTGACAGCTAAGCAGGGCATCACAGGCACTCTGTTTTTCACAATCCATGCTGGTGAACTTGGCCTCTTTGATATGTTAGGAGTGATATTACAATCTCAGAAGGCATCAAGGAATATTGGGGTTTCTTCTGTATTTGGTCATTCAAAGTTTTGATACTTTTTAATGTATGGAGATGCTCTGCTGGATTTGAAACGTGTTTATTTAAATTTTTCTCCAACAAGAGAAAAAAAGAAAGATTACCTTGAATGAGGAATATAAATCATGCTTGAGTATTACAAGGCACTCAGGGTATCTGTCCCTTAAGAAGTAAGCAGACAGCTTTGTCCAGCCAGACTCCAAAAGACAGAGTAGGTGTGGCATGACCAGAGTTCTGGGCCTGTGAGGGCATGGAAACATGAGCTCACAGTGCCACTGGGTTCTGAGGGCTGTCTGAGACTTGGCAGATGACAGTGGGAATACTGCTGCTACAAATGGGGTCATGCTGGTAGTAGTGTCACAGTTAGAAGAGGACCCAGTCTAGCATATCCTCAGCTACTGTCTGCCGAGGTTCTCCTCAACATGGTAATAGCAGGAGACTGCTTCACAAAGTCCTTGGTCATTGCTCTGGATCCACCTGGCCCAGGCAAATTGCAACTCTGCCATCAGTGCTTACTCATGACTTAGCTGCAAGGGGCAATACCACTCATGAGTCCTGAGTGGGGCATACTGATGTACTCTGAGCTGATGAGGGCAAAAGGAACATGGATACCCCAGTTATACCTGATTACGTGCAATAAAGCTTCTACTGGAAGTCAAGCTTTTGACTTTAGATGTCAAGTGCCTGTATAACCATCCTTGATGACACATGAAAAAGTCATACCAATCTCTCTGAACTCTGAATTCTAAGATCTATATAAAGAGATTTGACCATTTATTCTGTTTTTAACTGCACTGGTAGTATATGATAGACAAACTTGAGGGCACAGAATAACCTTTATTTGAATTTTGCATCATAGTATAATATTTTTAAAAATAATTTATCAAGGCAAAATTTACATATTATGAAATTAACCATTTTAAAGAGAACAATCAGTGGCATTTAGTACATTCACAATGTTGTTCTCTCTAGTTCTATCTAGTTCTAAAACATTTCAATCACTCCAGAGTAAAACCCCTTTGCTCATTTAGCAGTTCCTCTCCATTCCCACTCCCATAACTAGTCCCTGGCAACCACCAATCTCCCTTCAAATTCTTTGGACTTTTCTATTCTGGATATTTCATATAAGCACAATCATGTGTCACCTTTTTTATTTGGCTTCTTTCACTTCTTTCAGTGTATTTTGGAGGTTCATCCATGTGGTAGCCTGTACCAGAACTTCATTCCTTCTCATAGCTGAAGAATATTTCATTATATGTATATACCATAATGTTTATCCAGTCATCCGTTGATGGACATTTGACTGTTTCCACCTGATGGCTATCATGAAGAGTGCACTATAAACATGTGTGTACATGTACCTGAATAACTGTTTTCAATTCTTATGGGTACCCATGTAGGAGTGGAACTGTGAAGGTCATATGGTAATTCTATATTTAACATTTTGATGAACCGACAAACTTTTCCACAGTTGTTGCATCACTTTATAATCCCACTGGTAATATATGAGGGTTCTAATTTCTCCCCCTCTTCACCAACACATTATTATTATTATTAATTTTTATTTTTATTATGGCCATGCTAGTGGATGTGAAGTGGTATCTCATCATGGTTTTGATCTGTATTTCACTAATGACTAATAATGTTAAACATTTTTTATGTGCTTTTTGGCTATTTTTTAACTTACATGACAATCAGGGATACAAATTTAAGTTATAATTCAATTGCATATGGGACTCCCAAATGCAAATAATGCAACTGAGGTGATGATTGAACAGATACCTACTGTGAGCTTCACTAAGTTCGTCCATGTACAGGTCATGATAACCACACCACAACTCACTAAGTTTTAGTTTAGTTGTTTTCTTTTCAAACATTGATTGTAAAAATGGGTTTCCATTTCAGAAATATTATCTTTAAATCAGAAATATATGATGCCTAAGAAAATGTAAGTTCCACAAGTGCAGTAATTTTTATCTATATCATTCTCTCTGAATAAGGTACATACTAAGCACTCAACTAATTAAAAAAATCAAATTGACTATCTGGCCTCAGAGACTGTAACTAAATGTAGATAGTAAAGTAGAAGGATGCATCTACAGTAACTCCTTAGCATTTTTCTGCTCAGGTTCACTGGGTAAATGATGATGTCACTGGGTAAATGATGATGCCATAAACTAGGATAATGAACACAAGAACAAGACCACTTATAATAAAGAAATTATCTCAGAAGTCTTACCATTGGTTCAGAGTTCCATTTTTACTTTTGTTCTTCAGTTTTAATGCTCCTTTTATACCACTCTTTTTTAAAGTTTATTTGAGAGAGAGAGAGAGAGTGTGTGTGTGTGTGTGTGTGTGTGTGCACGTGCACACACAGGGGAGGGGAAGAGGGAGAAGGAGAGAGGGAATCCCACGCAAGGTCCACTCTGTCAGTGTAGAACCCAATGAGGGGCTCCATCTCATGAACCAAGAGATCATAACCTGAGCTGAAATCAAGAGTCAGATGCTCAACTAACTGAGCCACCCCAGAGCCGTTATACTACTCTTTTTATGCAGAAAATGTAAGAGAAAAGTGACAGAATTTTCTACAAACATAAGGTAATAATAACACTGCTACTCACAAACATTTCTCACCTTAATTTTTTGTGGTTTGGTTTTTCTTCTTATAGGTCCTATCCTGTCCTCATCCATGCTGAATATCACTCCATCCCACATATGTCCAATTTTCCATAGGAAAAAAAAAAAGACCATTACGACAGTCTTTACAGTACAGGTTATCCCAATTTCGTTTGGCAACTTTATTACGTCTCTTCTGTCTTATGAATCAGAGAATGTCCCACTGAACAGAACTTATCTAGAAAAGCAGATAAGCAAAAAACTGATCTAGAACTTATCTAGAAAAGCAGAAAAGCAGGTCCATTGTGATGCCATATGACAACATTTTGTAACTAGAGGACAGATCACTGAATTTTTGTTTACTTCGGTCACTTCTCCCTTGTAGAGTGTGATTCTCCCATTTCAAAAATCAGAAAAAATAATTCAAACTTACTTTAATTTGGTAAAAATGTTTGATACCACTTGTATTTTGAAATTATTTTAGTATAAAAATATTATAACCTTGCATAATATACACCTGAGAAGAATAGATCACATCTTCAGAGGAGAGAGAAATACTATTTCAACACACAGTAAGAGTGTCCCATGTATACTAAAATTTTTTCTTCTGCCCTATGTCTCCAAACAACATAGTAATTTGACTTCAAATTACAGTATAGTATTACAGTTAGTATCATTTTCGCCTCAACAAGTGATAGTATGAGTGGACAGGGAGAGTTTGTAGTACAAAACACTCACTTGTAATACAAACTTGGGATCTGACTTCTATTATTACAGTTATGCACCAGGCACTTTCAGGAACACTAGCTCCAATGACCTGAGTAAGATCCTCAAAACTGCTGCTTCCCAGATGACCCTTTGTTGAGAAATTCATGCTGTGAGAACTAAAAGATCTTTAATATCAGAGATGTAGGGAAAAGATGGCCAACTCATCTTCAGGGGGAAAAAATAAAAGAAAAATCCCTTCTATAATAGCAGCAGAGCAAGCTAATACAGGTCAACCACAGGTGTCTATACATTGAGTAAGAGGCCAGAGTTGTACAGAGTCCTACTCAGGCTTCTAGCAGCAAAAACATGACTCCATGGCATGGACTCCCTAATTAGAAACTCTAGTTGATGACAACCCCGAATTTTTGCTTTTTATCTTTTCCTTGCTACCACCCTCACCTCATCTTTCTGACATTTTAATTCAAATCAGTAAAAACAACTTCAAAACTTTTCTTATAAAGGTTTTGGTTGAAGGGCCTTATACTAAGTCATTTGCTCAATAAATATTTGTTGATTGTCCACTAAGTAGAGGGTCCCAGAACTCAGTAGAGGGTCCACTAAGTAGAGGGCCCCAGAACTCAGGAGATAGAGTGATGAATAAAATCCATTTCTGTCCTTGGGGTGCCTGGGTGGCTCAGTCAGTTAAGCGTCTGACTTCAGTTCAGGTCATGATCTCACAGTTTGTGGGTTCAAGCCCGTGTCGAGCTCTGTGTCTCCCTCTCTCTCTGCCCCTCCCCAGTTTGTGCTTTCTCTCTCTCTCTCTCTTTGAAAAATAAACATTAAAAAAATTTTTTTAATCCATTTTTGTCCTCAAGAAGTTTGGCTTCTTTCCTCAAGTGTGGCAATTCTGCCTGCAGGGGCCACAATGTTTCATGTGATGATTTCCAACAGAACTCTGATGGGTAAGTGGTTCTCCTGACAGATACTGGGGCTCAGGGCAAGGGTAGTTGATTTTGTAGGCAGAGAGAACAACAAATGCAAATAAGCAAAAGCAAATATGAAGCATGTTTGGTCAACTGCAAATAATTTAATATTGTAGCAAGTGGAGGATTTGAATTGGAGAAAATGAAGGGGCATGAGGTTAAATATAAAGGTAAGGATAGATGGAGAATGACAAACCAACAGCTTGGGCTTTATCCTGTGGAGAGTGGGGGACAGGGAAATGATCTCTAAGTTGAGATCTACAACTTAGAGACAATGTATGGTGCTGGGGAACAGTTGGAGGGGAAGAGACAGGAAGGTAAGACAATGTGTAAAGAGGACTTCATGGTAGACCAGTAGAGAGATGAAAAAGGAAAATCACAGATTATTCACATTGTCCTTATTTTTCATCACCCCGAATAACCAAAAGCAAACAGTCTAATTGCTTCCTGATGTTGTCTCCATGCTTTTCTTATGAAGATATGATATGTTAAGGATTTTATCTGGGGGCAAGAAAGTGAATAATATCTCTTTCTAAAGAGCCCTATTCTTTACACAAAAGCCTTTCCACATTTAAGGAAATACCAATAAATAATATCCCATATAATATACTTTTAATCAGAGACCAAAGTAGAAAGGCTTTTCTTTTTTTTTTTTTCTTTTTCTTTTTTTCTTTTTTTTATTTTTTAATATATGAAATTTACTGTCAAATTGGTTTCCATACAACACCCAGTGCTCATCCCAAAAGGTGCCCTCCTCAATACCCATCACCCACCCTGCCCTCCCTCCCACCCCCCATCAACCCTCAATTTGTTCTCAGTTTTTAACAGTCTCTTATGCTTTGGCTCTCTCCCACTCTAACCTCTTTTTTTTTTTTTTTCCTTCCCCTCCCCCATGGGTTTCTGTTATGTTTCTCAGGATCCACATAAGAGTGAAACCATATGGTATCTGTCTTTCTCTGTATGGCTTATTTCACTTAGCATCACACTCTCCAGTTCCATCCATGTTGCTACAAAAGGCCATATTTCATTTTTTCTCATTGCCACGTAGTATTCCATTGTGTATATAAACCACAATTTCTTTATCCATTCATCAGTTGATGGACATTTAGGCTCTTTCCATAATTTGGCTATTGTTGAGAGTGCCGCTATAAACATTGGGGTACAGGTGCCCCTATGCATCAGTACTCCTGTATCCCTTGGATAAATTCCTAGCAGTGCTATTGCTGGGTCATAGGGTAGGTCTATTTTTAATTTTCTGAGGAACCTCCACACCGCTTTCCAGAGCGGCTGCACCAATTTGCATTCCCACCAACAGTGCAAGAGGGTTCCTGTTTCTCCACATCCTCTCCAGCATCTATAGTCTCCTGATTTCTTCATTTTGGCCACTCTGACTGGCGTGAGGTGATATCTGAGTGTGGTTTTGATTTGTATTTCCCTGATAAGGAGCGACGTTGAACATCTTTTCATGTGCCTGTTGGCCATCCGGATGTCTTCTTTAGAGAAGTGTCTATTCATGTTTTCTGCCCATTTCTTCACTGGGTTATTTGTTTTTCGGGTGTGGAGTTTGATGAGCTCTTTATAGATTTTGGATACTAGCCCTTTGTCCGATGTGTCATTTGCAAATATCTTTTCCCATTCCGTTGGTTGCCTTTTAGTTTTGTTGGTTGTTTCCTTTGCTGTGCAGAAGCTTTTTATCTTCATAAGGTCCCAGTAATTCACTTTTGCTTTTAATTCCCTTGGAAAGGCTTTTCAATAGTATCCACCAGCTGGAATATATTCCTCTGTGGTATATTTAAAATTAATTGTGCCTCTGAGTCACAAAAATAGGATTCAAGTCCCTATTCCATCATTTACCAGATTTCTCTCATTGGCAAGTCACCCAACTTCTCTAGGTTGTCATCTTTAAAGCTGTGCCTCAGTCAGGGTCCCAGACAGGAAATGGAGGGCACACTCAAAGCGTAAAATTAGGCAGGGTTTAATGAAGAGAATTCATCAAGGGACATGAAGCACCCCAGGCTGGCAGAAGTGGAGACCCTTTGCCATCCCTTAGACCTTAGAAAATCCAGAGAGAAAGCTACAGTTGTAGGATGGTAGGGGTTGTGGCCTTCACACACCACTATTAACCAACAGCCTAGCACTGGAACTGAATTTCTTTCTGCCCTCAGATATCCTGCTAGTACACCACTGGCTGAATCCTTCCCAAAGCAAAAGGACAATGGACCTCACTGATGCAATCTATGAAAGGCAGCCTCCAAAGCCAGAGAAAGGATGGGGAAAAGGGTAGAGAATAGATCTAGAGAGCAAATGGAAGACACTCAGTCCAAAAATGTAATAATGGCTCTCCACCTTCACATAGATTTGTTGTGAGGGACAAATATGTAAAAAAATTCTTCATAAACTGTAAATAAAGTAAACAAATATGATAATTATGGGATCCATCCAATAAGAAGTAAACAAGAAAATGCTATGGTGTGGGAATCCTGAGGTTGACACATCTCAAGCTTTCCAATCAAAAGTATCCCCTACACTGGAATTTTTACTTTCTGCTTAAAAATTTAAGTCATGAGGACACAAACCAAATTGAAAAGGAATTTTTCAGTACCAAATGTTTAAGTCAAAGTGAAAAATTGATTCCCTAGTGAGGTCAGTGTGACAACAGTAAGGCAAGACTCAGTCATCTGCACATCAGCATCTCCATGTTAGTTTCCTGCCCTTCCCCTTTCCCAGCTCCAATTCTAACTTTTGCTGGCGCCAGAATCACCAACAATTCTAGAAGTGATTCCATTTTTTATTGTGGTTCAGAACCGGTTCTTAAAAGCACCAATACATTTGTTAAAGAAACATTCAGGAAGCATTTGCAGAGCCCCTACAATGTGCGTAGTATATAGGTTAAACATCTATCTACTTAGCAGTGTATGATGAACCATGACAAAATTTATTCAGCATACAAACATTATAATCCAATTTATAATCTTTTTTTCCTTCTTGTTCACTCCTCTCTAGCCTAGAGTGACTTTCTTGCTGTTCCTTGAAGCCTTCTAGGTACACTCCTGCCTTAGGGCCTCTCCTCTAGCTGTTCCCTCTGCTTATTCTCCAGGGAGACATATGGCTAACTTCTTTACTGCCATCAAGTTTGTTCAGATATCACCTTCTCAATAAGGCCTGCTCTATTCAAGATTGCAATCCCCCACCCAAGCTCCTCATCTCCTTTATCCTACTGTACTTCCTCCAAGCCCAGAGCACTTATAACCTTCTAACATGCTATATAATGTACTTGCTTATTATGGCTACTTTTAATGTCTATCTCCCCTTGCACCCTTATTGACAGGGATATTTGAATTTTGTTCACTGCATTATCCCAAGCACCTACAACTGAGCCTTGCCCATACTGGACACTCAACAAATATTCACCGAATGGATGAGTCAGTTAATTATCCGATCAGTCATGTGAAATGAGGCTCAGTGATATTAGCAATTTTTTTCTTAATGGAAAATTTTAAAGTCAAAAAAAGAAAGGTTTGTTGGCATTGCATTTTAAACCTAATAGCCTCACCTCAACTATGATTTGTTCCAAGTTTTTGCTTGTAGGTAAAAACTGATATGTGATGATTAATCCCCATTATAATTAAATATAAAACCTGCAACATTTCTATTAAAAGAAATGTAAGATAAAGAATAAAGCTGGTACTATAAAAGGTAATAAGTGTTTGTAATTAACATGCTGTGGATAACTGTAAACTCTATCATTATACAAATAAAATGTAAAAATTCTTAAAGCAACTGGGAACACTGCAGCAGCTGCAACATCAACACTAACCACTTTGCCAGTTTGTTCAGAGGCTGTGCAAATTAGCACAAACTGATAGTAACACACAGAATGCATTTGAAAGCCATTTTTGCACAACATAAGTTTAGTTTTTTTTTCTTTAGATAAAATATCATATCCTGATGCGTGAACATGAAGAGCCAAGATGAACCTCAAACTGGTAAGGGGAATAAACCATGAAGTGGGCAATTTAGGTACCTCTGAGTAAACTATCTCTAGGCTTTGATTTAAGGAACAAAGGTTGTTTGTGCAGTAAATTTGGGTCCATAAATTCATGGTTTGAATATGTACAAAATATGTATAAAGGTATTAGTATAATTATTTTGTTGGACAGATACCTGGAAAGTCAAACAAGAGCTCAAAAGACAGCACTAAGTATAAAGGTATCAGAGGAGTAAGTGGTTTCTTTCCAGAGAGCCAAACCTTCTACCTCCGTTATCCAAAGTGCTAAAAAGGCAGAAAGATTAGGAAGCTGCTGTATAGCTATCTTTCCCAATCAATGAAGGACATGATTTTTAGTGGACCCATGCATGGAATACTCAGCTTAGACAATGACCCTAACTCTGCCTCAGTTGTAATTGGACTTACATGTAAAAGGTGTGTGTGTATGTGATGGTATGTTTGGGTTTCTCACTGCAGTAGGGAACTACACCATTTAGATCAAAATTGAACTGTTCTAAAACAAGAATCAAAATCTGACTTGTTTCATATTCTATTGTTGAGCTATTTTGAAAGAACCAACACAGCTTTTTACTAGATACCATGTGTTGTGGGCTGACCTATAACCTCCCAGAATTAATATGTTAAAGTCCTAAACACCTATCACCTCAGAATATGATTATTTGGAGATAAAGCCTTTAAAGAGGTAATGGTTAAGGTAAAATGAAGTCATACGAGTGAGCCCTAATTCAAATATGAGTAGTGTTTTTATAAGAAAATGTGATTAGGGCACATACACACACAGAGAAAAGACCATGTTAAGATAAAAAGACAACCATCTTCTAGCCAAGGAGAGAGGCTTCAGGAAAACACCTGTTTTTCACATCTTTATAGTGAATTGACATTAAAATATACATAATGTTGATTTCTGACCTCCAAAAAAGATGAATATGAATCTATCAGTTTTAATAATAACATCTAGCATATATTAGCATTTACTACATGCCTGGTGCTGTGCTAAAAACATGTTAGGTATCTCACTTAAGTATGAACAATACAAAGAATTTACTGAAAGCAAGAAAAGGGATAGAAAATGACTCTGGCCTTTCAGGAACTGTGCCTACTTGATGGATATATTATGTAAACAAGCACTACTGGATCAAATAAAACATTTTAATCTGATTTTAAAAAGCTATTTAGTAAAAACTAATGCTATATGTAAGTTTCAAATTAAGTAGCATCTCAGCACAAGCCACACATTCTTCTTCATAGACCATCAGTCCTGGCAACAACCTGAAAAATGAGAGTGCCTTCTATGACCCAACATAAACTTATGAAGAACATATGCTCATATGCAGAGAGGCCTCTGGAAATGAATCACTAGATTAAGCAGAATTAGGTTGGTATGTCAGCTACCACCTCCATAAAGACATATACTTAACATATTGGGAGATTAATTTTCTTAATTAACTTTATTGAGATGTAATGCACATACAACCAAATGCACAGATCTTAAGGGTTCAGTTTTGATGAGTTTTGACAAATGGATACACCCTTCTAATCAACACCCCAATCAAGATATAGGATATTTTAATCACCCCAGACAGTTCCCTCCTGCCCTTTGCAGTCAACCTCTCTATCCAACCATAGGTAGGTAGGTATTTTTAAGTAGATATAGTAATAGTGATGGTAATAGCTATTGCTTAATGATAGTGAACAATAGGAGTATTTGCTGAGTGCCTAATGCCAGGCACAGTACTTATATAGTATTCTATTTAATTCCCTGTTGAAGGTTGGTATTATCCCCTTTGATCTACTGGGAATAAAAAGGGAGGGATGGTAGGACCAATAAATTAATTATGCAAGGTCAGATAACTACTGAGTGGTGAGATGAGACCTGAACCAAGAACATCTGAATTAGAATCCCTTATGTTAAACTATATTGCCTCTACACAAATGCTAAGGTGTTCTCTGTTAATTCAAAACACACACTACATAGTGGAATTAGTGAGGCCACCAGCTCTACATCACAGCCTCACCACATCCAAGTACCTCATCTTAACAAGCAAGCAAAGGCTTCAGGGTCTAATACTAATGATAACTAAAGAGGATTACTTGCAAATTCTTTAACTGAAAACCTGCTTGTAAATCCCTCACATATTTCTAAAGTAGTTGGGAGATGGGGAAAATCCTCTATATAGGTGGGTGGGTCACAACTCCATCAGTCCCAAAGAATGGTTAGTGGTTTAGAAAACGAATGGAAGGAACCCAACCATCCACTTGTTCTTAGTCAACCACAGTGCCACAGCCCACTTTACCCAAGGAACACAAGGAAAGGCAGTGTGCAGCACTGCACTGTCATTTTTTTTATGGATTTGTGGAGGCAAACATCTGGATTGAACCTTTTGATTCTTCATTACACTAATTTTATTCAGTTTAAAATTCTACCCACTCACATTTACAAAACACTTCACACAGACTACTTCCCTCATGAATGAAGTTCCATTCAAAACTTTAAAACATCAAACTTATTCTGAAATGACTGAGGTTAAAACTTATTCAGTGTCAATTTGCAAGTGTTATAAAATATAAAAAACTAGACACAAATGCAAGACAGAAAGGGAGGCAGCCTCTTTAAGGGGTACTACTAAAATAAAGCAGCTAGGGGTGCCTGGGTGGCTCAGTCCAATGAGCATCTTGATGAGACTCTTGATTTTGGCTGAAGTCATGATCTTGAGGTTCAGGGGACAGAGCCCCCCCCCCCCCCAGGCTCTGCACTGACACTGCTAAGCCTGCTTGGGCTTCTCTCTCTCTCTCTCTCTCTCTCTCTCTCAAAAACTAAATAAACATTTTAAAAAATAAAATAAAATAAAGCAGTTAGGTAAGGGGCACAGATAGGCTTTCAGGATCCCACAAGGCTCTTGCCAAACTGCGTTATGGAGGCAGTATTTGAATCGCCAAGAGGAAGATTTTATGAGAATTACCACCGTTGAACGATACCAGCTAACACCTTGGGAATCAATAAATAAGACTCACTTTTCCCCAAACCTGGAGGTGTTTCCTAGAAGCCCTTACCCTTGGTTTCCCTGTAGTCTACCTAAATCCCTTAAGATATGTTGGGGGAGGGGAGGTTCTCTTCCTTTTAGAAACGAATTCGTCTCCGGTAAATTAAAGACTTCAGGACGTGTGTTTACTGAATCCCCAACGTTTGACAACCCCCAGCCCAAAGAGAAAACAACAATCAGAAAACACTGATAGCCCCTAGCCAACACCTGAGCCTTCTTTTTCCTCCGCTAAACGAGAGCAGTGCTTAGTGCAACAGAAGCGCCCTCTCAATCTCATCCAGAAATATCCCAAACCCAGGTCCACAGCTGCCAGTAATGGGGGGAAACCATTGGAGAGTGCAGCTTCTCAACAATTAACGGGAGTCACACAGAGAGACAGGCCCCCGGAGGATCCACGCCCGCTCGCCCAGCACCCTGGGGCCTTGCTCGCTCGAAGCCGCCCGGACTTTTTGGCGCCACCAGCTAGTTCAGCAAAACCACTCCGAGGACAGCTCTCGAAAGGCGCAGAGGGGAGTGGCGCAGGGCGGCGGCTTCTCCGCGAGGGCACTGTCCGCAGTTGCGGGAGAGAAGGCGCGCGCCCACCCAACTTTCGGTTGTCTCCCCAGAGGCCAGGGGAGTCTCGGGAGGCCAGCGGGGGAGTGACCCGGAGCCCAGCGGGAACAGAGCTGCCAGATGGGCGAGGGAGGGGTCTCCAGGAGTCCTCCGACCAAAGGCGCGCGGCGCGATTCCCAACTGCAAGGGCTCCCACTCCCTCGGTGGGAATCGGGGTGGCCGGACTGGGCGCCGGGGGCAGCCGAGTCCCGGCCACGTGGCCGCGTGGCCGCCGGCTCCCATGACAGCGGGTGGGCGGGGCGTCGGGGGCGCGGGGCCGATCAGAGGCGCGGCTACCTGATTCTTGAGGCGCATCTTCCTGGCGGTGCGGTCCGGCAGGAGGCGGCAGCTGCTGGGCGCGACACGGCGAGCGGGGCGCGGGGCGCGGCGCGCGGCGCGCGGGCGTACGTCCGCTGAGTCGCACAGCGCTCGCTAGCTCGCTCGCTCGCCCGCCCAGCGCGGCGCGGCCGCTTCGCCACCCCCGCCGCCGTCGCTGCCGCCACCCCCACCGTCGCCTCCAGGGGGCGCCCCGCGCGAGAGACGGAGGACTGGCCCCTGTGAGGCAGGCTCCCTTTGTGGTCCTGGCGCTTGGCCTGGAATCTATGCTGGAAAAGGTGAATGAATAAAACTTCTCCCTTTCCTCCAATACTGCTGCCTGTTCTTAAATTTTAAGCGTGGTAGCTGCTTTGCTGTTCATGTCTACCAACACCATTTGGACCAATGTTATTGGCAAAACGCTGTGCTGAGCCTTGAGCGTTTACAAACTTGCCCACTTTGGAATCCTTAAGATAAATCTTACCCTTTGTGGGAAGACACACTAGGAAAATGGCCTGTCTCCGGTAGGCAGTGTGGGCGCTTTAAGTTGGTCCCTCAAGCCATGTTTAGCTAGTTGACTCCTGTCCAAGTTATGTCCAAAGAGAAGTGAGAAATGGAGACAATGAATGACATCACTAAACCCCAAGCAAAATGGCCAACACTTTTGTGCTCTATAATTTAAAATAAATGTGTTAATGATAATTTAAGGTTAAACTGTTTGTTGGCCTGATTTGGGAGAGCCCTTCAGTTTTACTGCCTGGCCTGCTAAACCACGCCAGAGGTTTGAATAATATACAAAGTTAGTTCCATGCTGGGTAATGTGATGATAATTAAAAATGTGGGTGGGGGGCACCTGGATGGCTTAGTCAGTTGAGCTTCCAACTTGGGCTCAGGTCATGATCTCATGGTTCATGAATTCAAACCCCTCTTCAGGCTCTGTGCTGACAACTCAGAGCCTGGCGCCTGCTTCAGATTCTGTGTCTCCCTCACCCTCTGCTCCTCCCCCACTCACACTCTGTCTCTCTCTCGAACATAAGTAATAAACTAAACATGAAAGAAAAAGGTAGGTCAGGGACCCCTGGGGTGGGCTCATTCGGTTAAGTGAGTGAGTCTTGATTTTGGCTTAGGTCATGATCTCACCCATTGCAAGATTGAACCCCACCCACATAGGGCTCTGCACTAACAGTGCAGAGCCTGCTTGGGATTTTCTCTCTCCCTCTCCCTGCCCATCCCTTGCATAGTCTCTCTCTCTCTCAAAATAAATAAATAAACATTAAAAAAAATAAATACATAAAAATAAAAATGGGTAGGTGAAAAAAAAAAATAGGGCAAGTGGCTTCTTTGGCTCTCCTGATCTTTATAAAACTTCCATGTTCTGAATTCAGAAACTCAAAGACCATAGGGTTGTAGAGAACATCCATTATTGCCTACAGAAAATCTACCTTGATTCAAAATACAAGAAATACAGGTATGAATATGAATTACTAAGTAAACTGCTAAGTTACTTAGTAATTACTTCGTAATGCTCAGGATTCCCAAATTTTTTCTTGTTTTAGGGCTTGATTCATTGAGACCTTCAAATAAACTAAAGAGGAGGCCTAGGTAATAAAAGGACTTGGGGGACACCTGGGTGGGTCAGTCGGTTAAGCATCCAACTTGGGTTCAAGTCATGATCTCACAGTTTGTGAGTTCAAGCCCTGCATCAGGCTCACTGCTGTCAGTGCAGAACCCACTTCAGATCCTCTGTCTCCCTCTCTCTTCGCCCCTCCCCTACTTGAGCTTGTTCTCGTGCGTGTGCACTCTCTCTCTCTCAAAAATAAACATTTTTTAACAAAGGATTTGGAATAACAAATGAAACAAATTTGATGTTTTTTCAATATAATAATAGCAATTAGTGATTGATCACTTATCATATTTACTTTCCATGGATTATATCATTTAATCCAAGTTTTAAATGATTTCATTCTTAGTGCCTCCTTAAAACTGAATAATCCCTGTTTGTTGTAAGAGCTGTTTTCCTACAATCTCATTTGACTATGTAATACAAAAGAGTTTTGTACCTGAGAAGATGGGATATACCAACTCAAAATTCTGCTAACTAGTATCCTTTGATCTGATATATCCATTTCTATAAATTTATTTTAAGGAAGTAATCATTAATGTGTTCAAATATGTAGCTCTATGATTGTTTACTGTAGCATTCTTTGGAATGTGGAAAGATTGGAAATCCTCTTTAAGGGTCAACAAATGGGACTGATCATACAATGTAATAGTCTGCAGACATTAAGAATGATACAGTAGGTAAATATTTATCAATGTGGAAAGATGTTCACAATATATTTCAAAGGGAGAGAAAAAGCAGATCACAAAATTGTATGCTTAGAATGATTCTGTTTGTGAAAGAGTAACTGATTATTTTGGAAGGTGGGATCTTGAGTGATTTTTAGTTCTCCTTTTGCTTACCTCTATTTTTTTTTTAAGTTTCTGTAGTAAATTTTTATTATTTTGGAATTAAAACAAATTTTGTTTTAATGAATCCATATCCCTGATTATTATCAAAGTACCTACAATGAGCAAGGCATTGTGGCAAAGATGAGCAGATAAGAATTCAGTGCAGTTTAGCACAGTAAACTGTGCTAAGACTTAAGGCTAAGACTATGTTCTTTAGCCACTGTAGTTAGGTCATTAATTAGACCTAGCTTCCAAGTTATAGCTCTGCCCTCTTCAAGGTATGTCATCTTGAACAAGTTACTTGGTTTTTCTAAGCCTAAAACCAGTGATGATAATAATAGCTAACTTTCAAAGAGAATTTACTTTGTGCTAGGCAGTATGCTAAGCACTCTGTATATAATCTCATCCCCACATCAGCTGGTGAGGAAATTGGGGCTTAAATTAAGGGAAGTCAAATAATTTGCCCTAGTTTACATAATTAGATAAATACATCACAGTGTGGTTATGAGGATTAAATGCAAGGATATACTTAAAGCACTTAGCCTAACACACTGCCAGGTGTGTGTGTGTGTGTGTGTGTGTGTGTGTGTGTGTGTGTGTATACATATACATATATGTATGCGTATGTATATATACTGTCATTTTCAATAATTTAGGCACAACCCTTATAGCAAAGTCTGTTCTTTATAATCATTTTATTACTCAGATCACCTCTCTAGTGAGTCTAATTTGTCTGTTCAGTGGGGTGGGTAAGAGCATGGGCTGGCTCTAAAGCCTGCCTTGGTTTGGATTCTAGCTCTACCACTTACTAGCTCAGTGATCTTGGGTAAGTTACTTAACCTCTTTGTTCCTCAGTTTTCTTGGCTGTAAAATGGGCATAATATTAGACTGACTTCATGGGGGTTGTTTTCAGTATTAAAGAGTTAACAGAGCAGTAAGAACAGTGCCTGGTATACTTAGAGTTCTTTAAATGATTATACATTTTATAAATTATAAGTTGTTTTTATACATTGATACAAAGATTTTAGTACATTGCCTATGTTGATATCTGAAGATACTGTTATTTAACTTAAAAGGTTAATGCACAACCTGTCAGGATTCATAGGAGGAAGCTGTCCCCATTTAAAAGAAATCCATGTAGCATTACATGTGCTTGTATTTACTAAAACAGAATTCAAACCCAGACACGATATACACAAAAAACTACCAATTCTTTCAGTCTAACTTTTCCAAAATCAGTTCAGCCATGAATTCTTCAAAGAAAAGAATCTGGCATATTTAGAACTTCACTTTGTCATGCATTTTGTTTATTATATTCAAAGATTTGATCTATTCTCTGGATTTATGAGGTCTTTTGAAAGCAACTGAAAAATTCTACACATAAATAAAAAATAATACATCTTCAATTTTATACTCAGATATGTTAAGGTAATACTACTTATGAAAAATCTCATAAAAAACAAATCATCATAGCATTAAGGATTATGGTACAGGAAAATAAAACAATTTTTCATCAACTGAAAATATCTTTCAGGCTGATACACACACACACACACACACACACACACTTCATTAAGTGCAACATATTATAAACCTAGTATTAACTATTTAAAACAAATGTTTTGGAATTACTTTAAATTCCCCAAAGTATAGTGTTAATTTACATTCCTTCCCAATACAAACCATAAATAGAATCTGTTATAATTTTACAATTACACATCATATTGTGACTCTAGGATAGTCAACTTCATGTAACAAGCAATTAGTAAGAGCATGGAAACTTACTTTCTTCCTCTGAAAGGCAATTCCTGTATTAAGGACAATGTTATTTTTCTTTAAAAGTCTTGAATCTTCACACAAAGGCATCACAAGCTCATTGTGAACCTTAATTATAAGGGCACCTGTGTTTCTTTGTTTATCTGGTTGGTTGGACCTGAGGATTTGATTTGCCACACTCCTCCCCTGTCCCGCCCTATTTCTCTCTTAATGAGAACAACTTAACAATAGCATCTGTACAACCTCCGGGGCTCAAATAATGACTGGGGAGGAACACAGGTATTAGTTATGGTGGGAGAGCATTTGCTGCTTACCCTTCAGGTAAAGGGCTAAAATTCAGGGTAGTAAGAGCTAACTTGTGGGATAGATTGCTTTTAAGACACAGGAGAGGTTTCAGAACATGAGGCCCCACCCCCATCTACCCAACCCCAGCACCACCCCACTCTTCTCCCTGGAGAGGCAGTGTGAAATTAGATGGAGTCAGGCTAATCCCACCTCTGTCCTTCAGGAGCTCTGTGATCTTTGGCAAATTCTATTATCCCTTTGAGCCTCAGTTTCTGTATAATGGAGATAATAAGTAGAGATAAACTTACCTCATAGGTTTTATGAAGATTATTTTTAATGTTAATGGAAAAAGTGTGTGCAGTAACCATTAATACAAGTTGCTTCTTTTTCCCCTTTCTCCTCTGCAGGAGACACATTCAAAAAGGCTCCAGCTATGCCCATCCATAGAAGAAGAATAGGCATGTGTGAAGGTATGGATAATATTTGAGGGATTTGGAAATTTGACATAAGATAAAAAATGCATCTATTATTTTCATCATCAACATCTTCTGGGCACGCAGTAGATCTAGGCCTCCTGCTAACCACTGACAGTGGAGTTGTCTTCTGTCCTCCAGAAGATCACAGCCTGAGGGGACAGTAGACAAGGAAATGACGGGCAGTGATAATACAATGTAACACTGTTAACAAGTGCTAAAACAGAAGGGTCAGGGATCTTGAGAGTGCCATAGGGGCATCCAAAACAGCCTGGGGGAGAGTGGGTTAGATGGGAGAGGGACCTGGGAAGATTCGTGGAAAATAAATTATTCTAGAACTGAGTTTTGAAGAACAGGTAGGATTTAGAAGGTGAAAGACTAAACACTGAAGCTTGATAGAGGTGAGGTGCCTTTTAAAAAAAGACCTGCTTGGGGCGCCTGGGTGGCTCAGTCGGTTAAGCGGCCGACTTTGGCCCAGGTCATGATCTCGTGGTCCGTGAGTTCGAGCCCGGTGTCGGGCTCTGTGCTAACAGCTCAAAGCCTGGAGCCTGTTTCAGATTCTGTGTCTCCCTCTCTCTGACCCTCCCCCATTCATGCTTTGTCTCTCTCTGTCTCAAAAATAAATAAACGCTAAAAAAAAAAAAATTAAAAAATAAAAAGACCTGCTCTACATAGCTGTGAAATAATTTGTATATTCCATTGTCAGACTAAGGCTACATTGTAATGTTATTATTATGGATATAACAGAATTTGTGCATTCTCTAATGTTTGATCACATGAGATTTCACTAGGAACAATGAATAAGCTTTATTTTCAAATAAGCCCATGAGCATATGTTTAGAAACATTTTATTAGAACCTTTGACGTAACAGTTTTAATTAACTATTCTTAGTTGCTCCTTAACTGTTGCAGTTTGCACTTAATAAATTAGATAATTAATTGCTTAGTAGTAGAAAATGGCTTGGCCCTTCATGACAAGCAGGAAATGATAAAAAGAGTACTCAGTCTTCATATAGGTTTTATTGTTGTAAAGGACCTTAGAGATCATTGATATCATCCTCCTCATTTCATAGACCAGGAAAGGCAGGTCCAGAGAAGTTCAGTGATGTGCCTAAGTTCACACAACTGGTGAGAAGCAAATCCCAGTTCTCTTGGCTTTCCACACATTGCTGTCACCAATGGCAATGGCTACCATTTACTGGATACTGTGTGCTGACGTGATTAACTGGAATCTCTAAATATTATTTCATTTATTGACATTGCTAGTCTAATGCCTATGCCTTGAATCCTTTTAGAATGGAGCAAAGAATACTTTTTTTTTAATTTTTAATTTTTAAATTTATTTTATTTTTTTGAGTGAGAGAGAGAGAGAGAGAGAGCACAAACGTGAGTGCATGGGCAAACGAAGGAGGAGCAGAGGAAGAGGGAGGGACAGAATCTCAGGCAGGCTCCACGCTTAGTGCGGAACCCCACTCAGGGCTCCATCTCACAACGGTGAGATCATGACCCCAGCTGAAATCAAGTCGGCGGCTTAACTGACTGAGCCTCCCAGGTGCCCCATTGGAATAGGTACTTTTATTATTTTATTTATTTATTTATTTTAATGTTTATTTATTTTTGAGATAGAGAGAGAGGGAGCATGCAAGCAAAGGAGGGAGGGCAGAGAGAGAGAGGGAGGGAAGAGAGAGAATCTGAAACAGGCTCCAGGCTCTGTGCTCTGAGCACAGAGCCCAATGTGGGGCTTGAACTCACAAACCATGAGATCATGACCTGAGCCGTAGTCAGGTGCTTAACCGACTGAGCCACCCAGATGCCCCTGGAACAGGTACTTTTAAAAAGTAAATGTTTGTGGGTGCCCATTTGTGAGTGGCTCACATTTAAAAAGTAAATGTTTGTGAGTGGCTCAGTTGGTTATGTGGCCAACACTTGATTTCAGCTCGGGTCACAATCCCAGGGTTGTGGGATCGAGCCCCACATTGGGCTAGGCATGGAGCCTGCTTAAGATTCTTTCTCTTCCTCTCCCTCTGCCCCTGCCCCCACTCTGTACATGCTCTCTCTCTCTCTCTCTCTCAAAAAAAAAAAATAAATTAAAATTTAAAAAATATATAAATTTTTTTAAGTAAATATTTGTTATGTGGATATCAGTGAATAAAGAAATGGTGTTCACATAGTTTGTTTCATTAGCTAGTTAATGTATTTCTTTCAAAGCTAACTTTAGTTTTATGTATATATTTCAAATTTTGTTTCTAAGATTCTCCTCTAGGAGTTTGAATTCAGTTCAGTTTGACAAATATTTATTGAGTCTTTGTGACAGCAAGGAAATCTTTCTTTTCTGTTGCATTTTCACTGGATGTCAGGCTTCATGAGAGGCTGTGTCATGCCAGGAAGGATCACAAGCTTGGGAGTCAAATCCCAGCTCCACAAGTAACCGTCTTGGTCTTGGGGATCTTGGCAAATTACCTATTTTCCTTATCTGTAAAATGAGGGTATGAATTAAATCTACCTTAAAAGGTTACTCTATGGATTAAAATGAATGAAATAAGGGAATCCACTTTGTTTGTGTCCATTTGTTCTGCAGATTACTCATATTCTTTAGGCTGAGCAGATTCTGTTAAAGGTCATTTATTGTAATGTGTGGCAGATTGTATTTTCCAAATGTATCTACAACAGTATCTCCCAACTCACCTGTTCTTCTGCAATGTGACCTTGCTGCTCCCTCACCAAAGGGGATTCTAATCCTCCTCCCCCTTGAGTCTTGGTCACTTTTAGTGACTCTAGGTCACATTATCTATTGTCCCTTCTTTCTAGCTGATAGGAATGTAGATGTCATGATAGGAGTTGAGATACGAGTTGGCAGGACAACAAAACAGAAAGACTCTGCGATCCGATGATTATTTATGTTGTCATAGCAGCCATGGACTACAATAGCCAGACTTTTACATGACAGAGGAACAAACTCTTGCCTTGTTTTTAGGCCACTTATTTTGGACTTTTCTGTTGCAACAAACCAACCAATATTCTAATCAACACAATTAGAGATACTGTAATGAATCTAAGCTCCTGGCATAAAGCAAGTGCTCCATGGAAAGTAGGTAGCACATTTCAAATGCCAAAATTATCTACTGCCCTCCAGGACATAATCCTACCTTTCTAGGTGACTTTTACACCTGGTTCACTGACTTCTTCCACATAGCCTTCCTTCTATCTCTGCCCTCTGGGTCATCAACAGACAATAATAATCTTTTTGATCACTTAATCCCACTAATCTTTCAATCCCTCATCTCTAATGACTCATTTTCCCTTCATTTCAGCCACTCAGCCTCACTGTTGACCCCAGGCTTCATTATGACATTAAATGGCTCCACCTCTAAGTTCTAGAATTCTGCCATATTTTCTCTCCTAGCCCAGGCTGTTCCAAGTGGGCCTCTGTTGGTTTCCCAAAGCATCTGTACAGTCCTCTGTCACAGCTAGTATCACTCTTCTTTGTCAATTTCAGTTCCTATATCTGTCTCCCTACTTTTTGAGGAGAGCGTTTTGAGCTTTTTGAGGTTGGAGATTGACTTATTCATCTATATAACTACAATTCCCATCAAAAATATGTCTACTAGTTGGAAGTTCTCAGTTTTTCCTGCCTCCATGCCTTTGTTTATGCCATTCCTCCCTAGGAATATTTACCCCCTACTGCATTGCCTGCTTTTAACATCAGACAAATCCTATAAGGTTTATCTCAGATGTCACCTCTAAGAAGTTTTTCCTGAAAGGACACTTTCCTCCTTTGAAGTTCCAAAGCATTTCCATGTTATTTCTTTACAGGCACTTTGATTCTGCAGTCAATTCAATTATTGAGTACCTACTATTCACTCAATATATGCTGCCCATTTCATTCATGGCTATCTTTTATGCCTTATAAATACCTGGTCATCCTGATTTTGCACATAAGAAACTGAAACTCTGAAAGGTTAGGTGATTCTTCCCATAGTCACACAGCTAGAGAGTGGGGGGATCACAGTTCACTCCAAGGTCAGTGTTCTTGTGCTGAACTGTGTTGTTCCACTTATGCTTTGGATTTTTGTCCCTTGTGTAAATGTCTTGTACCTCTGAGTTTTTGTGGGCCAGGGCTATGTTCCTTTGCCATCTAGCCTAATCATTTGCACATATTGAATGCAGCAAATTCATAGAAAATAAAATACTGATTTAGAGACTTTCAGAAAACATCTATAAGGCAGTACATAGACTCCTTCTTCCATTCTCATTTTCCTCTCACTGACTCAGGGGGCCTGGCTGCCAATGGACTCACACTCTACCCTTCTAGGAGCAGTTGCTAATTCAAACACCCTCATTAACAATCCGTGGGGCTCCCACAATAATTATGGTGGGGTTTTAACTATCTCCAGTTCCAACAATTCAACAGCATCTATCTTTAACCCATTTTAATGGTAGGATCTGAAGGAGAAGAAGTAGATAGGGATCTAATAGTCTTCTGTGCCACCCTATGTCCCTCTCAGTGTTCCAGAAGAAAAGAACCTGTCAAAAAGCAAGAAAATGTATTAAATCAGCTACATAAAATGTGATTTATGTCAAGAACAGTTTATCTGTTCCTTAGCTGTGTAAATGTTGCAATTTTTTAATCAAGGTAAGTTTAAAATCAAAGAACATTTACCAAGCTACAATTGACCTTGACAGAATAAGCACCCCTTCTCCAGCCATGTGGTTCCCATGATACATTAGGAATTTCAAACATTCCTTCCCTCCACAACATCACTCCTCTCCTAGGGAAGAAGGCCTAGGCCCCAGAAAGTTCAGTTTGATTTTGCTTAATGTCTATTTTTCCCATTTCACTTTGAACTTCTTGAAACTGGAACTCTGTTAATTATATCTTGTGAACTTAGCCCTTAGCAGAATGCTTAGCACAAATTACACATAGTGAATGTTTGTTGAATGAATAAATAATCTAACTCAGTGTTATTGAAACTTTTTTAACTGGGCAAAGTAAATATAATTTATGCTCTACCCTGTCTCATTGTATGAAACAATACTTCCCTTTAGTAACTGCAACACACTCTGATGTTTGCTACCAATCCTACACCATCCTATTTCATTTCTTTTAAATGCTTATTATGACCCAATACATTGATTTATGACCCTAAGCAGTTCCAGACCTAATTTGAATCAGATTAGGTATAGGAGCTACGTTTTATTTTGTACATAGGTTATTTTATTTACCATCACCACATTAAAAAAAATTTCAAGTGTTAAGTGAGGACATAAATTTAAACATATGGGGAAAAATTCTTTGCACAGAACAGACAATAGCCTCCTCTGCAGGGTCTCATAGTTTTTAAAGTTTGCTTCTTGGGGTGCCTGTGTGGCTCAGTCAGTTAAGCGTCTGACTTCTGCTCAGGTCATGATCTTGCCATTCCCGGGTTCGAGCCCTGTGTCGGGCTCTGTGTTGGCAGCTCAGAGCCTGGAGCCTGTTTCAGATTCTGTGTCTTCCTCTCTCTCTGTCCCTCCCCTGCTAGCACTCTGTGTCACTCTCTCTCAAAAATAAATAAACATTAAAAAAATTTAGAAAAAAAAAAGTTTGCTTCTTGCCCTTGGAAACACCAAGAAAGCTTGGGGTGAGAATGAATCATTCTTGCCACTGAGTGTTTCCCAAAATGTATGTGTCCATTCTTCCTTGGGCCACCAAGTAATAATAACACCAAGTAATAACAACACCTAACATTTACTGAGTACTTACTAAGTCCTAGGTAATGCCCTTCTTCTTGTTCTTCTTGTTGTTGTTGTTGTTCTTCTTCTTTTTAGTCCCATTTGTTTATTTTTGCTTTGGTTTCCCTTGCATTGGAGTCAGATTCCAAAAAATATCATTATGATCAATGTCAAGGAGCTTATTGCTTTTGTTTTGTTGTAAGAATTTTATGGTTTCAGGTCTTACATTTATTTTTAAAGTTTTTATATTTATATTCTAGTTAGTTAATATATAATGTATTAAGAAATGTTCTTTTAATCACTTTATATGTGTATCCTCAATCCTCACGCACACAAAAAAGCACTCTTAGGTAAAAACCATTATTATTCCATTATTATAGTTGAGAAAACTGAGTCACAGAAAGACTCACACTGCAGAGCCAGAATTTGAACCCAGGCATCCTTAAGAAGATGTGTATGTCATAGTTAGGCTGCTATATTCAAATCTTGTCTCTGCTTCTTAAAAATTGTGAGATCTGGAGCAAGTAACTTAACATCTCTGTGCATGTGTTTTCTCAACTATCAAATGAAGTTGGTGGTAATAATAATAGTTCCTACCCACAAGATTTGTTGGGAAGATTAAGGCAGTTTATATATAATACTTAGAAGAATGCCTGGCACATAGTAAGCACTTACCTGCATACTACACCACTGTACTAAACTGTCCTTATTGTTCATAGATGTTTCTTCCATGGTAAGAAGACATTTGCCCTGGGGCGCCTGGGTGGCTTAGTCGGTTGGGCCTTCGTCTGACTTTGGCTTTGGTCATGATCACACAGGCCCCACGTAGGGCTCTGTGCTGGTGGCTCAGAGCCTGGAGCCTGCTTTGGATTCTGTGTCTCCTTCTCTCTCTGCCCATCCCCGGCTTGCACTCTGGCTGTCTCTCTCTCTCTCTCAAAAAAAATAAACATTGAAAAAGAAAGAAAGAAAAAAAGAAAGAAAGAAAGAAAGAAAGAAAGAAAGAAAGAAAGAAAGAAAACATTTGCTCTGAAAGGGACCCTAGAGATCAGCTAATTCCATTTGGTCCTATTGCAGAAGGGAATGGTCTGAAGAGGAAAAGTAATTTATTTGTCAAAATAGATGTCATAGAGCTGGGACTAGAAGTTGGGAATCTAGTTTCTCCATCAAGTGCCCTTTCCACCACCCTGCCTCTCTCTCCCTCATGTATTTAGTTTCTTAGTTGCTTGTGAACTCTACTGTTCTGTGCATTCCGTTTTCTCCATGTAATTATGTTGCTAGAAATAAATCTAAATGCTGGATGCTAGGGAGATTCTTTTACTCAATAGGTTATACCACAAGCATCCTGCTTTCTATGCCCATTCATTGCAGGTATTTAGTATTTTATTATAACATAGAAGGTTAGAAAACACAAACTTTGGAGGAAGATGGACCTGCCAATTCTGACTCTATGACTTGCTAATGACTCTGTGCCTAAATTTACTCTTCTGGGACCTGGCACATAGTAAGCTGCTGCTCAGCCTGCTGCCTTGGCCTCCTCAGCTCTTCCTTGTCCCTTTTCCTTCCCCTCCAGTCTCTTCTCACAGCTGCCTGGTGCCTTCCTAAAAATGTGATTATGTCCCTGCTTTGCTGGCGCCCCTCCTCAACACTTTCCAAAGGTTTTTCAGTATTTGTAGGGCAAGGACCAAAGTCCTTAAGATGGAGTACAAGGCCCTGCTTGTCCTTGCTCCTGCCTGCTCTCTCAGGTACTGTCCCAGGAGCCCAAACCCTTTCACTCCCTTGAAAACACCATCGTGTGCTGCACCACAGGAGTTTTGCACATTCTGTCTCCTTTGTCGCCATTGCTCTTACTCAGGGTTTGGTTTAGTTAATGCCTACCGTTTCTTCAGCTCTTTCAGTGATTTCTTTTAGCTCAAACATTGCTGTCTTAGGGAAGCCTATCTTTTCTAAGCCACTTTGTAGAATGCATTATTTTGAAATTTTTACTTTTTGTTGTTATTCCTTGACTAATCTCGATGTCTTACACTAGATTATAAACTCTGTGGGGATCAGAATAGTATTTTCTTTCTCTCTTTCTTTCTAATTCAGAGCCTGGTATGTATTAATTAGGCTTTTTGCTATGCATCAGGCCTACATTATATGAAATTGTCTTAAGAACTTAGGCCTAGTGGGTATTTTATAGATGAGGAAACTGAGATTCAGGGAAGTTAATTCATGAGAGGTCATATTGTTAGCAAGTGGTGAGGTTAGAATTTGATATCAGATCTTTCTAGTTCCAAAACTAGTTTTCTTTCCTTTATACTGTATTGTCTGTAACTCAGGAAAGCTTTAATCTTGGTTACCTTTTTGTTAAAAAACAAATTGCCTTACTAGGTATGTTAGCCAAATGCTAAATTTCTTTCTAGATATGTGCATATTTTTAATAGGGAAGATGGCAAGAATTGTGTATCCACATGACTGTCATTAGAAAAATGTTACTTAACTCTAGACAGCTTGCTTTTAAAACAGATATTAATGGGAGCGCCTCAGTGGCTCAGTTGGTTGAGCATCCATCTGACTTTGGCTCAGGCCATGATCTCATGGTTCTTGAGCTCCACATCGGGCTCTATGCTGACAGCTCAGAGCCTGAAGCCTGCTTCAGATTCTGTGTCTCCCTCTCTCTGCCCCTCCCCTGCTCACACTGTCTCTCTCTCTCAATAATAAACATTAAAAATTTTTAAACAAATATTAATGACTTAGTTTTATCCATATAAATTCCTTGTGTCAGATTTCACTTTGTGTATTTGTATGTGTATGGTGTTTTTATTCTACCACAGAGACTAGTATTTGAGAAGTGAAGTTTGCCCAAGAAAGAATGAATCAGAAGTTTGAGATTTAGATACTTTGGCTGGCCCACATTGCTGAGTTTAGGGAAATGCAATTGTTGTAAACCAAGTGACTTTTATTCATGACTTTCTCATGTTTTCTTTATTTCTACTCATTACAGCATCTTTATTATCAGTTTAAAACAGATTTTTCCTTTTGTAGCTTGTTAGTTTTATCTTCCTAGAATTTGTTGTAAGGAAGTAAATTGTAGATTTCACTTTGATTCTGATGCTTCCCTGAACTTCAAAGGTTATGTTCCCTCAGAGAGAAGCTTGGATTCCAAATTTTATCTCAGAAAATTATACAGGCAACATATTTGAAGTACCATAGTGGAAAAATCTAAAAGAAAAAAATGAATGCATGAGCTCTCCTTTTAAAGAAGGTGCAAATAAGAAAGTAGAATAAGGAAGGAAAAAACAGTGCTATATGAAGAGTACAGACCCCCTCAAGCTTTCAATGTCAAATCTGACAAGATTTTTTCTTTAAGGTAAAATTGTCTTGAAGGAAAAATGGGAACTGACTATGATTTTCAAGGAAAGGAATAGAAAATTACTCTCACTGTAGTTTTTCTTCTAAAAAACAGCGAGCTCATACCAGCTCTTTGCAAATATATTTTAGCCCCAACATTCTCTACTGTAAGTGGCCAAGCTCTGTTCCATGGAAATGCTGCTTTTATTTGGTAAAAACAAAACAGAGAGGACTCCCATTCCTTAAGTGTGAGCTGCACATCATGACTTCCTCCAAAGAATATAGTACAGAAAAGGGATAAAGTGTAACTTTTTGGTGGAGAAACCTGACAAACCCTACTTCAGCCAGATGATCAAAGTCAACATCAATGTCATAAATCATATTGATAGTATATACCCTTGATGTGATATGATGTAGATGGCACTTTACCTCTGTGGTTATCCTCCCCAAAATCCATAACTGCAGCCTAATCATAAGAAAAACATCAGATAATTTGCAATAAAGGGGCATCCATCAAAATACTTGAGCACCATTCTCCCAAATTGTCAAGGTCATTAAACACAAGGAAAGTCTGAGAACATGTCATAACCATGAGTAGCCTAAGGAAACATGTCAACTAAATGTAATGTGGCATTTTGCATGCTACCTTAGAAAAGAAAATGGACATTAGGAAAAATGAAGGAAATCTGAGTAACTCTGGACTTTAGTTAAGAATAGTGTATCAATTTTGGTTCATTAATTGTAAAATATACCATATTAATATAAGATGTCAATAATAAAGGAAACTGGGTGTGGGGTATATGGTACCTTTATATTATCTTGTCAATTTTTCTGTAAATCTAAAACTTCTAAAAAGTAAAATTGATTTAAAAAAACCTGACAAATAAAAATGCTTATAGGGTCATCCAAAAAGCTTCCATGGGGATTGAAGAGAACACAACAAATGTTACATAATAAGCTCTAACATTTATACACTACTTTCTAGCTTAGGAAATGACTTGATATATAGTATTTCATTTAATTTTTAAACTATCTATTGAGGTAGATACAATAATTTCTCCCATTTTGCAGTTAAAAAGAGTAGAGCTCAAAAAGATGAGGTGACTTTCTGGGAATCAAACACTGATCTGACTCTAGTTTGAATGGTCTTTCCGCCACATCCCAGTTACATATCTATCTAATGTTCCCAAATGTTAGCCACAATGTAGGCACGAACAGAGCTAGGGTTTTAATGGTTAATGAACATAAGCCAAGTGAATAATTCCTGAACTCTTTCCTATTTGACCTTAAAAGACATTTATCTAAGATCTTTATTTAAGTGTTGGTTAGTAGCATCTTACCAGGAAAAGTCAATGAATTGTGTTTGTCTCTCACAACAAGGATATGGAATGTGTTACCACTGAGAGTGGGCAGTAGTTTACTTCTCATCACAAAGCTTTCTTTTTTCAGGTCTGCACGCTTTAGGAATATGACCTTTACTCAAGGCTACTTTTAAACATCTCATTTGGATTTTCAGAGTTTGCTGCTAATAGATGGTGTTCGTACTTTGAACTGGGGAAGTGTTCAAAGACCAACAATGGTTTGGGAATCATTTACAAAGCATTCCAGCTGTGGTGGCCATATGCCACTCCATCTGCCTGTATTGTGTGGGTATTGTTCTGCAGTGTTCCATAGCATGCCCACTCTTGCTTTTGGATTACAAACTCCTTGGGGTATGGATGTGTTTTTTTGTTTGGACCATTTTACCTGCTGCAAAGCAATGTGTACTCTTTTTCCCTCCAAATACAGAGGACATGTAACTCCTAAACTGACATTTGTAGGAGCTGTGAAAATATACATGTATGAAATTGTGTCTTTTGCAATCAGTTTATTGTGGAAAGGTGTTGGGGGCAGGGATCTACTACTTAAAATGTGAGCTGAGACATGTATAGCAACAACAGTAATTATTGGATATTCTTAAACACAGCTATGTGAGATGCACTTACTGTACAGAATCTGTCTCTAATCCTATCAGAAGCTGGCTTACAATTATGGATCTTGTTGGATGTCCTGAGGGTTAGTGGACCCAGGTCTCTACCAGATCTTAGTTGGAGAGTGGGTATGGGAGGGAGGTGGACAGGGCATACAAAGAGAATTTTGAGGAAAAGAACTCCCCCAATAAATGTTTTTAACTTATTGTATCACTGGAAACTCTACTGGAAAGAAAGTCTAGATTATTTTGATCACATTTGGGGGCATTTAGACAGAGGTTTTTTAGCACCTTTGGGCTTCAAATCATTTATATGACATCAGAGACTATACTCAACTCCTGACACCACACGGAAGCCTTTTTTCTCTTGTTCACCTCATTGTGGAGTCATCCCGGATTACCTGCATTTTCTGAGTATTCAAGCTGTGTTCTCTCTTACCCTCTACTCTTTACATCTCTTACTGGGTCCTTTACCTAGGATTCTTCCCTCTTCCCTACTTATCCTTCAAAACTCAGTTCACATTTTACCTGACTCTAGGAAATCTCCTTTCATTATTCCTCCATTTAAATTGCAAGTGTAGATTAGGTACACCTTCTTTGTGTACCCCAAAAACCTGTACACAGACCTATCATAGCTTTTGTTTGTTTATTCATTTATTAAGTCATTCATTCAAAACTACTTATTAAACATCCACTCTGTGTCAAAAGCTATTCTAGCTGCTGGAGATACAGCAGGGCACAAAGCAGGTCAGGTTCCTACTTCCATAGAGCTTACAGTGGGGAAGATAGTCAATCAATAATTAGGCAAATAATTAAATTAGGCAAATAATTAAATGATTTTAGATGGTGAAGAAAAAAAAGCATAATGTAATAATGCATGATTGAAGGTGGGAGCTATTTTGATTGAGTGCTGAGGGAAGGTTTCTCTGAGAAAGTGACATTTGAAAAGAGAGCTGAATGATTAGAGAGCAAATGATGTGAAAATATAGGGAAGAGAAGTCCAAGCAGAGAGAACAGGGAGCAGTGGAAGATGCAAAGGGGAACAAGCTTGAGGTGTTTGAAGAACAGCAAGGAGCCTGTGGGACTAGAGCATTGGTGAACGAGGAAGAATGTGGTAGGAGGAGAGTTTGGAAAGTCTGGCCCAGCAAAGTCATGTTGGACGTTAAAGGCCTAGGAGAGAACTGTATGGGTTGATGGAGCCAAGATTTGTAACTACACTTGTCACACAGCTTGTGCCTATCATAGTATATTACCTATACATATCACATTCTATAATACAGTGATGGGAAGTGAAATGTCTAAGCTGTTCAAAATATCTAATAAAGATGTATTAACGTGTAATAAAAGTGTTTTGGAAAAAATTAATCATATGTATTAATTAGGAAAGAAATATACAGTTTTAGGTCTACTATGAGTGACTGACCTATTTTGACCATTTAAGTGAGGATATAGGTTTTTATCTGGCTAAACTATTTTGAAAACTGTTATGTTTACAAATCAGAGAACATCTCAATTCTAATTCCAGACTTGTATCACTTATGACATTCAGCTTTCTTTTCACATATTATATTAAAAAGAATCATGGCCTAGTGTTTCATTACATAGGCATAAATTTTCAGATAGTTCTGAGATTTATATATTTGCATACACAATTTTAGGGATACTGTGACTGTTTACTAGACATAGGTAACTTGCATATCAATCATTTCCTCTTAAAACTAATAGAAGAGATGTATATTAATTTGAGCACCCTGAAATTTGCACTCCAACAAAAATTCTGGATATTTAGGTTCATGGGTATAATCTGTGAATGTCTTCTGAAACTTTCACTCTATTTCTACCATGTGACTCTATGATTCTAAAATTTGTTACTCCTCTGAGTACTGGAGAATGAGGTTCTAGGACTCATGTTCTATCTAAATGTCTTCACTTCCTTGAACAAGTCAGCAACTTCTTTGTTTCATTTCCTAAAGTTTAAGGCTCAATGTGTTTAGGTATTTGTCACATCAGTAAGAAAAACTAATCTTAATGATACTGGGTGACCTACCAAAATGGAGTCCTTTAGCTTAGAGTCATTTAGCTTCGAGTCTTTTATTTTATTTCTTTAATAAATTTAAACAAGTAATCTCATGTCATTAAAATAAACTAGGTTTCCACAGCCTACTTCATCTTCCAAATACACCATAAATAAGTACCAGTTAAGGGCATGAGAATGAATAAAGTTGGAGGTCTTGATCTGTACCTCTTTAAACTACAGAGGACTCAGCACAACTAGTTCATACCATGCACCCTTTCTCTGAAAGAGGCATGGAGTCTGGGGTGCACAACTCTTCTTGCCTGATGCAAATAAAGTATTGATAACAATTTTCTCCCTTTTTTGCAGGGGACCCATCTGTGACAAGTGTAATCAGCTTATCCATGTTTAAATGAAACTTCTCAAATTTCTTCTTGGCAGATGGTTAAGTTCTATCAGTTCATGTGTCCTGGCTAATTGGGTAAAACATTTTTTTCCCCATAAATATCACAGCCAGCATGTTGGCAAGTGTATCATGTGACAGGTACTCACATGCTCTGCCACTGGAAGCATAAAGGGGTGAGGTCTTTGGGGAGGACTGCTTTCAGTTTGTTTCAAGAGACTTGAAAAGTTCATCCCCTTTGACCCAGTGACCTGATATCTAAAAATCCAAACAAGGAAGTGATCAGAGTTGATGATCAAAGATATATGTATAAGGATGTTCACTGCAGCATTATTTATAACAGAAAAAAAGTAGGACTTGATTGGCCCAAATATCCAAGAAGTGAATGGTTAAATTAGTGATGATGCATCCCTAAGATGGAGATTTTGCAACAACAGAAATAATGTTTTCAAAGAATACTTTCTGACATGAGAAATAATAAATTAACCTTAAGTGATGAAACTAAGGCATAAATGATACAAAGTTTAAGATCTCAATTTAAAACAGTAAGTTTGCGGCACCTGTGTGGCTCAGTCGGTTGGGCAACTGACTTCAGCTCAGGTCATGATCTCGCAGTTCATGAGTTTGAGCCTCCCGTCGGGCTCCATGCTGACAGCTTGGAAGGAGCCTGGAGCCTGCATCGGATTATGTGTTTCCCTTTCTCTCTGCCTGTCCCCCACTTGCTCTCTGTCTCTCTGTCTCTGTCTCTCTCTCTCTCAAAAATAAATAAACATTAAAAATTTTTTTTAAAAAGTAAATTTATATGTGGGTATAATACATTCTATCCTTCTCCACAGGAGTCACTGGGTACAGGGGGTTGGTGAAGTCTGACCCTTCTTGAGCTATCTGTATACAAAATTGCTTATGAAGGCAGCTCCTAGCAAGGAGTAGGAGAAATAGAGACTGGAACCCATCCATCTTCAGCAGTTCCTTGTATGGAAAACTGAAGCTTTCCAGACTTGGGCCTTCAAAAAGAGGGTGGCCTCTGTGGGAATTTCTAACCTTGGGACCTCTTTCCCTTCTCAATTTCCCTGAACTTTTTCCCTCTTTAACCCCATCTTCTAACAAATCCCTGAGGTCCATGCTCTCATTCCCTCCTTTGGGAATTCTTCTCATTTCTGAAGGAAGATAATCTGCCCCTCTGACCTTTTGTATGTTTCTGGTTTGGACCAGTTTTCCCTCAGCCCCTACTCTTCTCAGTCATTTCCTGTTCCTAAAAGAAAGATAATCACTGTTCATTTTCTCTTTAGTTCACCCAAGAAGTAATCATATCTCACCAAGGGGTGGTGGTGTGTGTGTGTGTGTGTGTGTGTGTGTGTGTGTGTGTGATCTTCATATTTCTTGGAAACAATAAAGATTTACCAAGGACAGCATTTCTCTTCTATTACCAAATATTTATCCATGCTCCTCTCAGAACAGTAGCCCCTGGCATTATTGTACTAAGAAACCATTGGTGCTCTCCTGAGCCTGATTTGTATTTCGAATCCACTGAACCAGCTGTCAATGGCTCTCCCTCTTTGCTACCCAGAGTTGTGTCACTGCCAATTGCATACGCTTTAATGACATGACTGAACCACAAATTTAGAGGTAGGAGCTAGTAAGAGGACAGATTTTTCAGTTTAAATTGCCATAATGTCTCTTACACTAGTGAGGTTTTCCTCAAGCCAATGCCAATCTGACTCATCCAGGTATCTCCTTACCCCCACTGTCATTGTTACAATATTCTATCCATCAAATCGAGCTGCCTTTATATTATCACTATGATTTGAAAGTTTGATATGGAAAAGGCTGGGAACTAATACAATGTATTAATGAAAAGCATGATCTTTGGAGCCAGGCCTGGCTTCAAATCTTCCCTCTGTCACTTAGTAGCTGTATTACAAGCAACTTATTGACCCTCTCTCTCTGTTTCCTGGTTAGTAAAGTGAAGATAAAACCTATATCATGTGCAGAGAAAGGGGAACCCTCTTATGCTGTTGCTGAGAATGCAAACCGGTTAGCCACTCTGGAAAACAGTATGGAGGTTACTCACAAAGCTAATAATAGAACTACCCTATGATGCAGCCATTAAACTACTAGGTATTTACCCAAAAAATACAAAAACACTGATTTGAAGGGATACATGCACCCTGATGTTTATAGCAGCATTATCAACAATAGCCAAATTATGGAAAGGGTCCAAATATCCATCTACTGATGAATGGATAAAGAAGATGTAGGAGCGCCTGGGTGGCTCAGTCGGTTGAGCGTCTGACTTCAGCTCAGGTCTTGACCTCACGGTTGGTGGGTTGGTGCCTTTGTCAGGCTCTGTGCTGACACCTTTGCAGATTCTGTGTCTCCCTCTCTCTCTGCCCCTCCCCTGCTTGTGCTCTTTTTCTCTCTTTTCAAAAATAAATAAATAAACATTAAAAGAAAGAGCCTTTGCTTAAAAAAAAAAAAAGATGTAAAATATATATAACGGAATATTACTCAACCACAAAAAAGATTGAAGTCTTGCCATTTGCAGTGACATGGATGGAGCTAGAGAGTATTATGCTAAGTGAACTACGTCAGTCAGAGAAAAACAAGTACCATATGATTTTACTCATATGTGGAATTTAAGAAATAAAACAGATGAACATAGGGGAAAAAAGAGAGTGACAAACCAAAAAACAGACTCTTAACTATAAAGAACAAACTGAGGGTTACTGGAGGGGAGGTAGGTTGGGGAGCAGGTTAAGGAGGGCATTTGTGATGAGCACTGGGTATTGTATGTAAGTGATGAATCACTGAATTCTATACCTGAAACTAATATTACACTGTATGCTAACCAACTGTAATTTAAATAAAAACTTGGAAAAAAAAGTCAGTATTATCTGACTTGTTGGATCGTTTTTCTTATTGTGTATGAGTCCCAAAAATTAAATAAAGAGGCATAGACTTTGAGTTGTCCCTCAATATTTGTTTTGTTCCTCCTCTTCATTAGAGAACCCCAAGTTTTAGAGAACCCTGGGTCAGAATTAGTTTCATGAGCATGTGACCTGTGCAGTCACCCAGGATGCAGTGCTCAGCATGTCCCAAGATTAGTTTAATGTTTTGCTGTTGCCATCTTGAAATTCTTAATACTTCTATAACAAGGGGCCCCACATTTTCCTTTTGTAGTGGGCCCTGTCAATTGTGTAGGCTAATCTTGATCTGGGCACACAACTGTCCATGATAGAGACTCATTTCTCATTCTTTATTCAGCTAGGAGTGTTTCTGTTTGCATATTCTGCTCAATGGGATGTAAGTAAAATTGTATGTGCAGCTCCTGGAATGTGCCCTTAAAAAGACATTCTTTCTTCTTGCCGGCAGAAATATAGTCTTCTTTTTTTGTTTTTGTTTTTTTTTTTTTTTGAGAGAGTGAGAGAATGAGCAGGAGAGGGGCAGAGGGAGAGGGAGAGAGAGAAGCAGTGGTGGGGGGAGCTAGAGACAGAGGAAATACACAAAACTAAAAGCTCTGAATAGATCAATAAAATAGATATATCTCTAGTAATATCAATCAAGAAAAAAAATTGAAATAACAAAATTCATAATAAAAAATAAAAATATACAGTCACAAGAGAGATTTTAAAATAAAAAATATAACTTAAAACATAAATGAAATTCATATATTTCTGAAAAATATAAAATGCCAAAATTGGCTGAAGAAAATACAAAATAACAGCCATTGAAGAATTTGGAATGGTATATAAAAATGTTCCTCCCCAAATTCTCTAGGCTCAGATGGTCCATTTTATTTTCTAACATAGACATAAACATTTTAAACAAATAGTTGACTGAATCCAACAATGCATTACAAAAGCAAACTAAGATCAAGTAGTATTTATCCCAGCAATGCAAAGATGTTTTAAAATTAGAGTATCTATCAATTTGTTTAACCACATTAAAGGAGAAATATGATTATCATAGTGGATGCAAACAAAGTTTTTGTTTTAAAATTTAATACCTCTTTGTAATTTAAAAACTCTTTGTAAACTTCCTCAACATGTTTTAGACTTTATGTCAAAGTTTACATTTAATGGAAAAAATTTAGATGCAGTATTTTAATATCATGAAAATACAAGAATCCCAACTATAAACTACTTTTTAACACAATACTAGAGGCTCTGGCTAAAGCAATAATAAAGGAAAAATAAATATATTAAATAATGGGAAGGGAAAAGACAACTGCTATTTTGCTATTGATTGTTCTTATAGGTTAATATAAATCTGAAAGTCAAGAAACTATTAGACATAATATGAGCGTTCCCAGAATTTTACAATTATAGTATTAACTTACAAAATCAATAGCATTTGTTTACTTGAGCAAAGCACATAGAAAACAATTATAGTACCTGAGATACCACTTGTAGTACTATAAAAACTATGAAATGTCTAAGAAATGCATTTTATTTATTTATTTATTTATTTATTTATTTATTTATTTATTTTACAGGGAAGGATAATACATTCGTTTATTTTTATTTTTTTAATATATGAAATTTACTGTCAAATTGGTTTCCATACAACACCCAGTGCTCATCCCAAAAGGTGCCCTCCTCAATACCCATCACCCACCCTGCCCTCCCTCCCACCCCCCCATCAACCCTCAGTTTGTTTTCAGTTTTTAAGAGTCTCTTATAAGAAGTGCATTTTAAATAGTGTTGTCAGGGAAGTCTTCTCCAATAATGTAACATTTGAGATGAGATCTGAATGAAATGAGAGTCAGTCAGGCAGATATTCCGAAAAAAGAGCATTCTGGGCCAAGGAAACTGCAAGGACAAATGACTTCACACCTTTGAATTTTCTCTTTCTTTCAACATCAGAATATTTTCCTTTCTGTAAAGTTTAGTCACGTTTTAACATTTAAATAGTTTATCCAGGTTAAGAAGAAATCCTCAAATAATTCTTTTATAGCCTTGGCACAGAGTAGTTGTTTTCTTAAACAAAACTTAGAAGATAAGAAAAGAATGACAACATTTCTAGAAGGACAAAACAGCAACAAACAGTAGAAACGCAAATGACAGGTTGAATTTAAAAATATTTTCATCTCTCTTCTTCCCACCCTATATTTCATTTAGCTGACCCCCCTCATCCTTAATACTCAGCTTCAGGGTCATTTCTTCCAGAATACCTTCCATGATATCCACCAAGGGCATCCCTCTTTGATGCTTCTACACTTTTCTGAGCATACTTGTATCACTGCTCTTACTACATTGTTTGGAAATTGTAAATTGGATTTGTGTGTGTTCATCTTTTCTTTCCAATTAGTCTGTAAACATCAAAAGCATGGGATTTTTGATATGAAATTACTTGAGAGAACATAGCACCATTCCAGTCTTCCCTGGGGCTACTGCTATCTGACTGTGTGACTTAAACTCTCTGAATCTCAATTTCATCTTCTGTACAGGATGATGACATTAATACTAATTTTACAGTGTTACTTTGAGATTTAAATGAGTTGGCACATGTGAGAAATGTGATTATAATTTGAATATTTCTCTTTCCATACTGTATCTAACTCAGTGACAGGCACATGGAAGGCATCATTTTAATAAATGTTTACAGAGGGAGTGAGTGAATCCTATAGGGAATATTTTTTTAGAAGGAAGTCACCCTGGCTCTATGGTGGGTGGGTAGTGGCTGTCTGTGGAGATAAGAAACCCCAGGAAATCCCTAGGGAAGGCAGACCTCCTGGGTACACTCTGAATGATAGCATGCGAAAAACAGCTCCCAGGAATCCATGAGGGGGGCATTTCTACCCCACTCCTCATGCTGTGCCATATATACCAGAAAGAAGTCTCAGGATTTCAGCAGGTGTGAAGCTTCCTGCCCAGCTTCCTGAGGAGGAGCTGACATACAGGAGAACTGAAACTGGTCTCTTTTTTTTTTTTTTTAAGTTTATTTATTTATTTTGAGAGAGAGAGAGAGAGAGAGAGAGAGAGAGAGAGAGAGAGAATCCCAAGCAGGCTCCATGCTGTCAGCACAGAGCCCGACCTGGTGCTTGATCTCTTGAAATGTGAGATCATGCATGACCTGAGCTGAAATCAAGAGTCAGACACTTAACCAACTGAAACACCCAGGTACCCTGAACCTGGTTTTTTAAGTCCTGAATTTTCCCAGGCATTTTATTTCTTCTGCCCAGTTGTAATTTGTCTTTCAATGCTGTGGGACAAAACTTTCTGCATGTTGTATATATATGCTGTCCAATATAGGGTGGCTACTGAGCACTTAAAATGTGGCTAGTCTGACTAAATAACTGATATTTAAATTTACTTAAAATTTAAATTGAACAGGGCAAGTGTATGTTGTACATAAAAGGGTCTCATCAAATGGTAATTTGAAATGTCAACAAACACATTTGTATAGAATTGCACTGTTCAAATCTTTTTTTTTCCTGGCTCAAATCTATACTCTACACAGCAACCAGAGGAGCTGACCAGGTGTCTGACCTGCTTAAGTATTCCTCAATGGGTTTCTATCACTGTCAGGATCAAGTCCCCCCATATATGAGTTCTCCAGAATCTGTCCTTATCTATTGATGCAGCCACTCCTGCCTTGCTGTCCATCCCAGACACACTGTCCTTTGCTTTGCCCATGCTATTCCTGTTGCCCCAGCTACCCTTTCCCCTTGTACCACTGTTTTCTTTGCCCAGCTTATTCCTACTTGCCCTTGAAGAGTTAAATCAGACACTCTCCTCCAGGAAGTTTCCCCTAAATATCCCTTAGCCTATCCCCTCTACCCCAGGATGGGTTGTGTGCCTCCCTCTGGGCTCCCACAGCCTCCCATGCTTTCCTCTATCAGAACACTGATCATGCTGGGTTATAATTATGGACTAAATCTCCTTTCCCTTTTGGATTGTGAGCTTCTAGAAACCACAGACAGTGCTATATTCATTTCTTTATCTTCGGTGTGAAAAGTAATAAAAGGAAAGCTCATTTAGAAAGGAGTCAGGAGGTGGGCAGAGGGAGCTCTCAAGTCCAGCACTCCTTGTCACTTGCAGACCCACTAGAAGTGAGGAACAATGAGAAACAGTCACAACACAATCAATGAAAGACAGTCACGTCATACTCAATGAAAAGCCAGTATACTTTAGACTCCTAGTTTACTCCAGTGGACTTTATAACAGCCTTTCTAACTTTCCCCCTTTTCTCTATGAGAGAGTGTATCTCTCCTTTGCTGGGGGTCTTGCCTATGGTTTTGCCACAGTTTGCTTGTCTCAGACTGCAATTCTCTATTCCCAGATAAATGTGTTTTTATTGGTAAAACAGCTGGCAGTTTTATTTGTTTTTTCAGAAAATTTTTTAATGTTTATTTGTGTGTGTGTGTGTGTGTGTGTGTGAGAGAGAGAGAGAGAGAGAGAGAGAGATAGAGAGAGCTAGAGAGAGAGAGAGAGAGCAAGCATGAACAGGGGAGGGGCAGGGAGAGGGAGACACAGAATCTGAGGCAGGATCCAGGCTCTGAGCTGTCAGCATATAGCTCGACACTACTTGAGGCTTGAGATCATGACCTGAGCTGAAGTCAGAGGCTTAACCGATTGAGCCCCCCAGGCACCTCTGGCAGTTTTATTTTTTGAGGTTAACACTAGCATCTGCACAAGACCTGGCTCAGAAATGGAATCAAGGTATGTTAATGTCAATTGTTCTAAAACATGCCAGGTTCTTTATTTACCATAATTATACTTATAAAATGCATTTTAACCTGTCTCATTATTTGTGACTTAGAGCACTCTTTGTGGTAGGCAGCACTGTTGTTTGGGTTTGTTGGGAAAGGAAACTGAGGCTCAACGTCTCTTTAAGTGATTTGTCCAAGAGTTTGAGTAGAACCTGGGTCCTCAAACTCCTTTTTTCCATCTTCTTATACTTAATGAAGCTCATTTGTCCTCTTCAGCCCTCAGTGACCCTTCCCACACTGAAATTCCTACAGCCCTCACAGCCTTTACCAGTGATGTGTGAAAGCTTGTGTGTTTTCATCTTGATAGTTGTATTGACATGGCTTGTGAATTTTTAAACTACTCAAATATGGAGGGATATTTCTGATGAGTATTTTTATGTAACTTTTTGTAGAAGTTCTTGTGGTGCCCAAACCTTATTCCTGATTTCAGTGTATTTCTATGTCTATTGCTAGCTCAAATGCTTTCTGGTCCCTCTTGCTTTTCTGCCTCAAGGCTTTCTTTCAAATCCTAGAAGACTGCTTAGCCCTGGGCAAGCATAACCAGGAAATGTTAAAGAGTTCAAGCTGGGGTATTGAGATAACCCTCAAATAATGGAGATGGAAATTAAGAGGTAAATGACCCAGTCTCCTTGTTCTTTGGTGGTGCAATGCTGAGGCACCTTCTACATGGTTTTCAGAGGGTCTCCAGTGAGCTTAAGCCCTGTTGTCTACTAAAGCAATCAGCTCAATATCACACATTTTTCTTGGCTTTTCCGCTTTCCCCTCTTTCATTCTCTCCCCCTCACATCTGTTTCTGGAGCTTACTTCCCAAACAAATTACCAGCACCCAAATCCTGGCCTCAGACTCTGCTTTTGGGGAACCCAACTAAAGACACTACTTACCTATACAGGAGTTTCTTTAGAGATAATGTTTTGCTTTATGAGTTTTGTGCTCTAGCATAGTGGACTTCTTATAGTTTCACTGCTGTTCCCTATGCCCTGCTTTGCTCATGCTGCTCTCTCTGCTTGGCACAGTCTTCCTTACTTTGCCCGGCTGACAATTATTTATTCTTCAAGACTCACTCCTCTTTAGGATTTTCATTGTTTTACTCCTGCCACCTCCTAATTTAGAGTTATCTCTGTGATTCTGTAGCACTTCTAACACTAGTTAACCTCTACCAAAGCCATTTTTTCTCTCTTTTTGTTTCTCTGACTACATCCTTTTGTTAAGAATATGTATTGAGTGTCCACTATCTGGTGGGCTAACATCCTAGAATAAGTTGAAGTCCAGGCTGGAGGTGGTGTCTCTATGAGGTATGTAAAACCATTATCTCTTCCTTTCTCTGTGAGACTTTTGAAGAGAAGGGGTCTAGAACGGTACTTGTTAAAAAATTAAGTGTTCAATAAAACTGGTAGGATGTGCTAGAGTGAACTTAGGATTCATTTTTCATTTCACAAATATTTACTTTTACTGAGCACTTACCTTGTGTCAAGCACTATACTGTGTTATGGAGTATAGCTAGATGAAAAGACGGACCCCTGGCATCAGGGAGCTCACCCTACCCTTAAGTGAGGAAGAAAGAAGTAAATAATGCATAAAGCATTGTCAGCGTTAGCCCAGGTATACACGGCGGAGTGGGAGGACAAAGCAGCTCAGAAAAGGGTAATGTTTAGCTTGGTCTTAGAAGATAGTGGTGACTCACCACGGAGAGATGGGAAAAGGCATCCTAAGTATACTGAGAAATACAGCAGCAAAAGTCTAGGGTTAGGGGCTGGTGCGGTTGTAGAGGGGCAAGGAGCCCGACCTCTTTGGGCTCTTCGAGTTTGGTGTGAGTGGGCACAGAATTATTGATTCTCGGTGCATTTCAGTTGAAGACATAAGTTACCCAGCACCTCGACCAGGGCCAGGCACGCCAGGAGGAGGTGCGTTGGGAAATCAAGAAATCTGTGTCTCAAGTCCCAAACTGAGCTTCAAACACAGAAAAGCCAGTCCATCCACGTCTGTGGTCAGCAGGAAGAACCCCTCAGCAGCAGAAGAGCGCCATCCCAGGCGACCGGGTCCTGGCTCCCCAGAGGCGGCTGAGCATGCTCAGTTGCCAGAACGCGGTGGCTCAGTGGGAAACCGAGAAGCGCCGCGGACTCCCAGCCCCGCCGGCGCCTGGACCGGAGAGGGCTGGAGCCACGGGGGCGGGGCCTCGGACGCACGCTCCCTCCCTCCCATCCCGCCTTCCCGCCCCCCCCGCCACGCGCCGGTCGCCGGCACGCGGGCCGCCCGTTGCCCTAGCAACCGTCGTGCCGCGTCTTCCTGAGGGAGCTCTGTCAGCCCGAGGATCCGGTCGCCCGCTCCCCACTGCCCCGCGATTTTCGCGTGGGCTTAGAGGCGGAGGGACAACAAAAAATGGCGGAGCGGAGCCAGACGGCGCCTGAGGCAGGTCTGTGGGGGCGGTCGTTCTGGGGGAAGCGCTGAAGCAGCACGGCGGTCCTGGGTCTGAGGGGAGAGGGGACTTGGGCATGGCCCTACTCTTGAGGAGGCACCCCTGTGTGTTTGCGCGGTGGGGCTGTGACCTCGGGGTCAGGGGTCAAGGGAGGTGCACACCGCTCTGAATGGCGGGCAGGGACCTCGGAGTCCCGGAGGAGGCGCAGGAATGTATGCGGGAGTGTGCACACTCCTGAGTGAGCATGGGCCCAGAAGGGGCTGGGGCTCCAGGGAAGATACAGGACTCTATTCCTGAGGGGCGCGTGTGATGGGGCTGATCATGGGAGTAGGGCTGAGTCATGGACGGGGGTACATAGTCTTGTGGGAACATGGGAGGGCTCCCTAAACGGTCATGGTTTGATGGAGTCTCTTATTCTGAGGAGGCAGGTATATGGGAGAGGAGTGTTACTGTAATATCAGGCAGTGCCATGGAAAGGGGGTATACACTGAATATTTGTGTTTGGGGGAAGTACAGTGCCTTAGGGTCACCCCTGGCCATCGAGAAAGTATACAAATCCTTTCGTAGGTTCTGATAAAGACAAGAGGCTTGCGGGGGCACTCAGAGCCCCAGTCTTTCAGAACCTTACCAAAGAATGCTGGAGCCTGAGTTTGAGTATATGTGGGATCAGTGATCTTGAAGGTCATTTAGAATCACAAAGGTGTGCATGTCCATATATTTGTGGGGAGAAGATAGTCTTTAAGGTGTAGGAGACTGCTGGGAAGGGGAGACCCAGGTGTCTATCCCTGAGGGGACCCCAGTTGTGGGTTTGACTGGTCTTGGAGAGTAGTGACCTAAGTGTCTCACTCCGTCATAGGAAAGAGCAAGGGTTTTCAGTCTTGTGTGTATGGGAAGGAGTTTGCACCTGAAAGGGGCTGGGGACCGAAGAACTGAGGCTTTAAGACAAGTGATACCTGTGTGTGTAGTAAAGCAGTGGCTTTAGGGATAAGTGTGGTGGTGAGTGATGGAAGTGGTATACAAATCTTGTATATGTGTCCTGATTAGGTATTTTGGTTTCAGGAGTGACCCACTTAAATTATCCAGCCCTTGGCACTGGGGAAGGGTATGGAAGTGGTTATACTAAGATCTTGTAGTAACTGAACTGGAAGCTGAATGAAGCCATTGAGAGTGAATGGTTCAAGAGACTATTCTCTCTCAAGACCTGCATGGTTTCTCTTTGCTTCGTCCATCAAGTAGTTCCTTTATTCTTTTTACAGTTTAAGCTTCCTTGTGACTTGAACATGCTCATTCCTTTATTCATTCATCTGCTCAGCAAATATTTATTGAGTGCCAACTATATGTTAGATACCAACTTAGGCACTGGAAACTCTCTGCTTGTGATTCTCTTACCTTGTTCTTTTTTTTTTTTTCTTCCCTGCCCCCTCACACCCCCCCCCCAATTTACTAGCTTTACATATATTATATAGTCTACATATTACTTTTATTAGTTATTGCCTGTTTTCTTCCACTAGAATGTAGGCTCCATGAAGGCAAAGGTTTTGTTATGTTTAACAATCCCACATGTCTAGAGCCATACATGGTGTACAGTAGGTTATTCTTAAATATTTGTTGAATAAATAACTGAATGATCTGATAAAATCTAGTGGTTCAAGAAACTTTCTCTGAGGAATTGATATTTTTAGATGAGATACAATAAGGATTGATTAAGTGAAGAGAAGGTTATTCTTAAATATTTGTTGAATAAATAACAATGATCTGATCAAGTCTAGTGGTTCAAGAAACTTTCTCTGAGGAAGTGATATTTTTAGATGAGATACAATAAGGATTGATTAAGCAAAGAGAAGGACAAGGAGGGTCCAGGCAGAGGGAAACCATGTGCAAAGATCCTAAGGTAGCAGGAAACATAATGTATTGTGTTTAAGGAACTGAAAAAAGACAAATATGGCTGCATATAGGGCAATAGGAGGGGGAAAGAAGCTGAAACAGATCTTGCAGGTCTTGAATACTATGATATGTATTTTCACCAAATAGTAGGAAGCCACTGAGGGCTCTTAAGTAGGAGCATGACATGATTATAATCATGAAAAATATAACTGGCTACAGTATGGGAAGTACAGAAGATACAAGAATGGGTATAGGTAGACCTGTTAGAAGGTAGCAGTGGAGATGGAGAGAAGGAATTGAGAAATATTTAAGAGGTAAAATTAATAGGATTTAGTGAAAGATGGGGATGAAGGAAAAGGAGGTATCAGGTCATGCTTCTAATTTTCTAATTCATGAATCTGGATAGTTGGTGGTGCCATTATGGAGATAAGGAACACTGGAAGGGGTCTTGGCTGTGTTTGAGAGGGAAGATCATGAGTTTGGTTTTGGACATATGGAGTCGGAGTTATCTTTTATCTTTGAGCCATCCAGAGAAGTGAGAGATTGACAAGGCAGTTGAATGTGTAAGAAAAGTCGGAGCTAACATGAAAGATAATTAGTGAAGTCAAAAGTGTGGATGAAATTGCATAGAGGGGACAGTGGGGTGAGGGGAGTAGAGGCTTGGGATTAAGTGTTGAATAGCTACAATATTTCAGTGCTTTCCAAAGAGAATGAGGAGAATGGTCTCGAACAGATCAAATGCTGCCAAATGATATATAAATGAAGACTGAAAAACTAGATTTAGCAACAGATTTAGCATTGTTGATAACATTAATGAGAGAAAATTGATGAAGGTAAGAGCCAAACCATTTAAGTTCTGAATTACTATTAATGGGCTTAGTCTTTATTTCTTAATTCAGATTCCCAAGAGAGAGAAACTAATTGGAATACATCATATTTTCACCAGATCATGTCATAGATTTCAAGCCAGTGTAGGATTGATTGTTTTTGGATTAGGTGTCCAGCTATTGCTGACTGGAGTCACCTGGTTCAAAACATGTCCGTCTGATGATTTTTCATCTCAGTAGCAATAGCTAACATTTCTAGAGTGTTTATTATGTGCCAGATACTGTGCTAAGAGCTTTATATATTTTAATCTATGTCAGCATCATAACCACTTTCTAAGGTATTAACTCTACTGTTTGAAGAAATTTTGGCACAGAGAAGTTAAGCAACTTGCTCAAGATCTGCAAATAAGTGTAAGATTATAGGTGTTTGGGGCTTTTTTTTTTTTAAGTTTACTTATTTTGAGAGAGAGAGCACACATGTGGAGAAGGAACAGAGAGAGAGAGAGAGAGGGAGAGAGAGGGAGGGAGAGAGAAAGAGAGAGAGAGAGAATCCCAAGCAGGCTCCGCACCACCAGTGCGGATCCCTATGTGGGGCATGAACCCAAGAACCAGGGGACCATGCCCTGAACCAAAGTCAGATGCTTTAACCAACTGAGCCAACCAGGCACCCCTGTTTGGGGATTATTTTAACATTATACAGATTCATTATTTGGCTTTCTCTTTGTATTGCAATATTCTACATAGTGAAGCAATAATAGCCATGATGAAAATTCCTGCCCTACAAGAAATGTTATTCTAAGGTAAGCATATGTTAGCAAGGTGACATGGAAAGAACTGGAATTCAGATCTTTGTTTAAAGTCTGTTTCTGTAATCTATTAGATGAGGACCATGGACTCAAATTTTCTGATCTAAAGTTCCCTCATCATAAAATGGGGATGATATTTGCAGGATAGTTGTGAATTCTAGAGATAATATATCTGAAGTGCACAATAAATGAAATTTTCTTAGTTCCCCTGAAGCTTGAATGTAAAAAATTAAGCAAGATTTAACACACAGTGATGAATTTAAGACATTCTTTTTTTCCTTCATTTTTTTCCCATTGGTATAATTTATTTACCGTTAGAAGAAAGACAGACACCAAGTTTAGGCGAATGTGGAATTGTTATTTGTACTAAAATGACATGGAATAGGTCTCTATATGAGGTGGATTTTGAGGGATTTCTTGGAGCGAAGGGATAAGTTTTTTTCCAAGCATACAGATAGCTCTGTTAGAAGGTCAGATTTGCAAAAGGAAGTTTCTTTAAAATATTGTATTGTATGTATGTATGTGTGTATGTATGTTTATTCTTGAGAGGAGAGAGAGAGAGAGGAAAAGAACAAGCGGGGAAGGGGCAGAGAAAGAGGGGGACAGAGGATCTGAAGCAGGCTCTGTACTGATAACAGACTGCCAGATGTGGGGCTTGAACTCACAAACCATGAGACTGTGACCTGAGCTGAAGTCAGAAGCTTAACTGACTGAGCCACCCTGGTGTCCCTAAAACATTGTACTTTAAAATGAGGACAAGAATGTTTGAATTTTTCTTCTTTTCCAACAATTTGACTATTAACAATAATAAGAAAGAAACCATGTGGGAGTAATAGGCTAGATTGCACTTGCTTCAATTTCTCAGATTCTTCTTCCTTTCCAACTCTCATAAAAGAAAGCTTTGTGTGAATTACCTGGTATTATTTTTTTCCTATATTGCCAAGTGTGTTACTTTTGTGGAAGCCCATACCGACCAGAAATTTTAGAATGATGCAGTCTGTTAAAAACGGCCTGTACTTTGGGGTGCCTGGGTGACTCAGTTGGTTAAGCATATGACTCTTGGTTTTGGATCAGGTCATGATCTCATGGTTTTGTGAGTTCCAGCCCCCATCTGGCTCTGTCCTGGCAGCATGTAGCCTGCTTGGGATTCTCTCTCTCTCTCTCTCTCTCTCTCTGCCCCTCCCCTGCTCGTTCTGCCTCTCTCTCTCTCTCTCTCTCTCTCTCTCTCTTTCAGAAAAATGGCCTGTACCTTGATCAATTTGTGAAATGAATATTTTTTAAAAAAGTAATTTTATGGTACCTGAAATCATCTATAGACAGAATCTTGAAATTTTAAAAAGCCTTAGAAATGAGAATAGTGTTTTCCATCTTTTGTTAGTACTTGGGCAAAATAGTTAAGTCTGTTTGCAAATTGGGGACAGTAACACCTACTTTTCAGGTGAGACTTAGAGATAGATTTGGAAAGTGCATAATGTGTTATACCCTACCCTCAAAGAAATGGTAGGTTATTTAGTATCTGCCTCTGTGTGTGTGTGTGTGTGTGTGTGTGTGTGTGTGTGTGTGCATGCGCATGGGTGTGTGTCTTTTCCTAAAGCTTACTAGTAAAATTGTCTTTTAAAGAAGAGGAAATCTAGATCTATAGTCCCTTATTTGGAGCTTTGGATGCAAATATATTTCAGAATTCAGATATTTTTTGGATTATGGAAAAGTAATACAGCATATGTACTGTTAATTATATAACATCCCCATGGGTATGGGAGAGTACCTTGTAATCAAACACATTAATATCACATTCACACTAAATGAATAAATTATAAATAGCTTCATGTCAGTTTAGGTTAAATTTTGTTGACAAATTAGTTTTGGCACCAAATTTATGGAAAAAATTGCCATTTTTAGAGATTTATGGATTTTGAAATTGTGGAAAAGGGAATGTGGATTTACATAGTTTTATCCCTTTTTAGAAATATTTTTAAAGCTTTGAATTATTTTTTGTCACCTGTATATTTTTCTGTAACATCAGCAAGTATATAGCTTTATTAAAGATCCTAAAAGTATAGTATTGGGACGGAAAACACATTTGGTTTCCGTGATGCTTATGTGCTTGTTTCTTCTAAGAAACTGATAATGTTGGAGATCTCTTGATGTTGCATTTGGCTTTAGTTTCAGTATCATTGCGCAATGTCACTTTCAATTAGAGATACTAGAAACCTATATGCATTAAGAAGGACAGAAGGATGTCTATATTTTGCATATGTATTTTTAATAGTCACAGCTTTGTCTTTGAGTCAAAGAATAGTACGATCGTAATTGAGTTTCAGAATGTTTTTATTAATTGTTAAATTTCAGCACTGGAGTAGGTGTTAATTTTAGTATTAAGAAAAATTTTCATCCTTAGCTGGAATTGATTTTTCTGATTATAAAACATTATTCTAAGTGTGAAAGTTTGCAATAATTCATTGATGTTATTCACCATATGGGAATATGATCATTTTTACTTTTTGTATTTCACATTTATTTATTGGGACTCCTAAAAGAAATTTCTTTTTTTTTCAAACTCTAAAGAAAATAGTTTTTATTTGTCATATATATTTGAGAACTACTGATTGTGAACATTTGAGTCTCTAACCAGGCTTTCAAAATAATGTATTTGCATGTCAACTGAAGGAAAACAAAACAAGCAAACACAGAAAAACTCCTAGAATTTAATATAGGATTAAAAACCTTTATATGGGATTGGAAATTCCTAAATAAAGAACTTTCAACAATGTTATGGAAAAAAAATCTTTGAGTTTTGGTGGAAGAAATGGGAAAAAAACAATCTGCCATCATTTATAGTTTGCTGCATTTTATCAGGAGTTTTAGAAGTCACTAATTGTAGTATATTAATCTCTGTGTCATAGAGTTGTGGAAGAAATCACTGTGTTGTGGACTGTGTTATTCATTTTTAGAATTATTCTTATAAAAATATATATTTAATACCTACTGTATGTCAGGCATTGTGGCAAACTTTGGAAATTCAGTGATGTATTTATACATAGTCCCTGCCTTCAAGGAGCTCCCATAATAGTAGAAGAAGAATAGAGCTAGAAAATTAGCATCCAGGCAATGGTAGAAGTTGTACACAGAATTCTGAGGCTAGATAATAGTTCTCTGACAGCTTGGAGATGGTGGTAGGAGTAGTTTAGTAACGCTTCTTGGAGGAAGAACACATGAATTGAGTCTTGGATGACAAGAAGGAATTAGCCCAGTGAATGTTGTAGGGCAGAGGGACTGGGAGTAGAGAGGAGGAAAGGAGGGCAGAGAGAGCAACATATGCCCAGGAAAGTTATGTGGTGGGAGAATGAAACTCATTCAGAATATTGCTGGTATTGCTCATCTATTAACAGAGCTAAAGACTGTATTTCTTTTTCTTTTTTTTTTTTTTTTGCTTCTATTGGCCCTTAAACATTTCTGGCGTGATAGATACCTCTTGATATGTTATGAAAAGATAATTCTTTCTCATGAAAATGCATGCTGTGTGCAGACACATGAAAATTTGAAAATAATTTCAAGAGATAATGTCCATCCCAGAAACCCAGGTTAAGATATCTTCTATTTGTTAGTAATAGAGGATTACATTTCAGTTAGTAATAGAGGTTGCAGTTAAGAATCTGAAATCTTCAAAGTAGGAATACTTTGGTGAAAGGGGTTGATTTAATGACATCTGTGCTAGGCAAAGCAAATGCTGGTTCCTAAATTATTTGGTCATCAGTTTATCTCATATTTTTAGCTCCTTATACTTTACTTCCTCATTTTGCCTCACAGTAGACCTGAAGAAAGACTCCAAGGTTACATAGATGTATTCATGACAGAGTAAGTGATTAGTTCAGGCTTATGTGGCTAGAGAGCAGGTCTGATTCCAAAGCCAAGATTCTTTCCATTTTTGCTCTCCTATGCAGAAAAAACATGTATAAGATTAGAGCTTACAGTGAGGGAAGTGTTAGTTTTTACCTTTATATTGAATGTTAGAGGTTAGGTGACTTAACCAGGGTCCCACAACCAGCAAGAAGAGGAGCCAGAACTATAACTTAAATTTCCTGATTTCCATTCGGCAAATAAGAATATACTGCCCTAAAATGAAGAGAGATAAATAACCAGGTATTGTAGTAATGGGCTTTAAAACAAAGTTAGTTATTTCAGTAAGCCAATCTTTGGCATTTGTAGAGTACTTCCTTTGTTTTAGGCACTTTATGTATATCTTGTTTAATTCTCCCCAAATTCCTGCAAGGGGGTATAATTATCTCAGTTTTATATATGAGAAAATTGGGGTTCAGAAATACTAAGTGGTGAAGCTGAGGTTCTACAACCCATAAGTAGTAGAACTGGAACTGCAATCCAAGTCTGTCTGGCTCTGTGTCCATACTGATGGGACTACTCCACTCTGCTTCTTAGTAAGTTAAAATAACTTAAATTTTCTTTTGTTATTGAGGAAGAGGTAATGCATATCTCAATTTTCAGACAAATGTATGAAACAACAGTGCACATTTATTTCTAATTACTGTAGAAATATGGGGTTAATGAGGTTTCTCATCTTGGGCATCTCTATGTGCTCATTGAGTAAATTAGTGTTGAAGAGTAGGGACTAAAATAGCAATTAGTATATGCTTGCTACCTAGTAGGCATTCAATAAATATTTGTAGACCAAATGAGTGGAAACATTTTTTTATCCATAAATTTTAGGTTTAAATATTAGAACTTAGGCTATTGGAAGTTGAGGATGTTAACACAAATGAAGGGGAAAATGAAGAAACTTTTGACATTTTACAAACAAGATGTCCTAGTTGAATAGGGCTTAAACACAGTTGATATACTGTGGACGGAACAAGCTCATTAAAACCTCATTTGGGAAACTTCTGGGGAAGGTGACAGAGTAGGAGGATCTTAAGCTTACCTTGTCCCATTGATACAAGTAGATAACATGCACATGGGTGTAAATAACCCAGAAAACAACCTGAAGTCTGACAGAACAGACTCCTTGGAGCTAAGTGTAGAGAAGAGGCCATATCAAAGAAGATAGGAAAGGCAGAGACGTGATTGGGAGCTAAATGGATCTACAGGAGGAAAGAAGGGAAGGATGCTACAGGTGCAGAGAGGAGAAAGAAACAGATTCTCATATCATATTCCTGGGGTGGAGAACCTACATGAGGAAGATGAATCCCCATAACATTTGGCTTTGAAAACCAGAGAGGCCGAATTCATGAGTTCTTACAATCAGTGGGGCTTAACACCTTGAACTTTAAACATCAGTGGGCTCAGCTTTGAGAGAGCCAGGAGAGCTAGAGGAAACTGAATCCCTGCCCTTAAAATATATAAAAATAAACAGCTCCTTACAGATATAGCATAGAAGCAGCATTTTGAAAAAAATGCCTAGGGTATATAGGAGAGAGATTTGTTTAATAATCTCAGAGTGTGTGCTGAGGGGGCAGGGATTCCTGGGAGACTTCTCCAGGAACAAAGGAGCTGGTGGGTGCCATTTCTATCTCTGTCTCCCAGACTAGACACAGGGACCCTTCAGGAACCAGCATGGCACCATCACTCACTACCTAACTTGCTAATGGCATGCCCTGCCTGAGTTCTCCTGTGGTCACGCCTCCTCAAGGCAGGCCTTGGTTTCAGGTCTTCTCCCATAGAAGACCCGTGCAAACAGTGCAAACACCATGTATACCACCACTTCCAACCTTGCCTTGGTCCCTGGTAGCTGGAGGTCCCCTCTCACAGTGGACTGTGGTACAGACCTTGCTAGCACAGGGTGCCCCACTGTTGTGTTCTCCTGCAGGCCTGCTCCCTCCAATACACTCTTGGCTGAAGCCCATCTAGAATGGTGCCACAAGCCTGGCAGTGTGCAAGAGCCTTGACAGTGACTCTTTCCCTGGGGAGAGGAGAAGATAACCACACACACCAATCTGACTGTGGCCCCGGCAGTGGGCTGGGGACAGATGTTTGGTCTTCTACCCATCAATGAAAGGTCCTCAGGGGACAACACAGGGAAAGTGACCTATAGTTTGGTTCTATTGCATCTCTGGCAAATGCCTGGTCTGATTCAACTCAAGCCTAAGATGGCCCCAGATTGGCTCACTAACACAAGGACCAAACACTGCCTACAAAAGTCAAAGAAAGCCATGCAAATGACTGGACTGAAGGCAAATGCAGCTCAGCCACAATAGCCGGGCACATGCAGTAGACATAGGAGACAACCTTGAGCACCAGATTCTAGTGAACAGGGGATATTGGATTTCAGGGCACTGTAATGCCTTTCATAAGGCCAGTACTTTCAAGAACAGGAGACATAACTTAACTTTTCTAACACATAGAAACAGACATAGAGAGTTAGACAAAATGAAGAGACAGAACAATGTGTCCTAAATGAAAGAATAGGACAAAATCACAGCAAGAGACGTAAACGAAATGGAGATAAGTAATATGCCTGATATAGAATTTAAACTAATGGTCATAAAGATACTACTGGATTTGAGAAGAGTGGAGGAGTTAAGTGAGACCCTTAACAAAGAGATAGAAAACATAGAAAAAAACCAATTAGAGATGCAGGGCTCAATAACCGAAATTAACAGTAACACTAAAAGGAGTAAATAGTAGACTAGAGAAGGCAGAAGAATGGGTCAGCAACCTGGATGACAGGGTTTTGGAAAGCAGCAGTCAAGCTCAACAAGAGAGAGAAAAAAATAACAAAAATGAAAATAGACTCCAGAAACTCAGTAACACCATCAAGCGTAATTAATACGTGCATTATAGGGATTCCAAAAAGAAGAGAGAAATGGGGCAGAACATTTATTTGAAGAAATAATAACTGAAAAAGTCCCAAATCTGGGTAAGGAAACAGAAATTCAGATCCAGGAGGCACAGAGGGCTACCAACAAAATCAGCCCAAGGATGTCCATGTTGAGACATATAGTAATTAAAACAGGAAAAAGTATTGATAAATAGAGAATTTTAAAAGCATTAAGAGAAAAGAAAAGTGTTACATACAAGAAAATCCCATAAGGCTATCAGCTGATTTTTTGGCAGAAACTTTGCAGGCCAGGAGGGAGTGGCATGACATTGCAAGCGCTAAAAGAAAAAACCTGTAACCAAGAATACTCTCTCCATCAAGATTATAATTCTGAATAGGAGAGATAAAGAGTTTCCTAGACAAACAAAACTTAAAAGAAATTAATCACCACTAAACCATCTCTACAAAAAAAGTTAAAGAGGACTCTTTGAGTGGAAAGGAAAGAAAGACCAGGGGTAAGCAAAGGAAAGGAATGGAAAGTAGGAGTAAGAAAAGTAGGAAGCTCAAAGGCAGTAAAAATAAGTTTAGCTATAAAAATCAGTCAAGGGATTCACAAAATAAAAAGATGTAAAGTATCTGACACCATATACCTAAAACATGAGGGGGGAAAGGAGTAAAGAATGTGTTCAAATGTAAGCGACTATCAACTTAATGTAGATTGCTATATGCAGAAGATGTCATATGCAAATATAATGGTAACCACAAATCAAAGTCCAGTAATAGATATGCAAAGCATGAAGAGAAAGGAATCCAAGTGTATCACTAAAGAAAACCACCAAACTGTAGGATGAAAGAACAAGAGAACAAAGAAACAGAGAACTACAAACACAAATGCAGAACAAATAACAAAGTGGTAATAAGTTACATACCTATCTATAATTCCTTTGAATGTAAATGGACTAAATGCTCCAGTCAAAAGCCATAGGGTGATGAAATGGAGAAAAAAGCAAGACCCATCATGTGTTGCCCATAAGAGACTCACTTTAGATCTAAAGACACATGTAGATTGAAAGTGAAGGAATGGAGAAGCATTTATCATACAAATGGAAGTGAAAACAAAGCTGAGGTAGCAATACTTATATCAGAGCGAAGACTGTAACGAGACAAAGAAGGACACTACATAATCATAAAGGGAACAATCTAAGAAGAAGATAGAACAATTGTAAATACATATGCACCCATTATGGAAGCACACAAATGCATAAGACAGCTAATAACAAACATAAAAGAAGTAATAAATAGTGATACAATAATAGTAGGGACTTTCATACACCACTTATATCAATGGATAGATCATCCAAACAGAATCAAAAAGGAAACAGTGGCTTTGAATGACACATTGGACCAGATGGATCTAACAGATATATTCAGAACATGCCATCCAAAAACAGCAGATACACATTCTTTTCATGTGCACACGGAACATTCTCCAAAATAGATCACATATTAGTCCACAAAACAAGTCTCAACAAATTCAAAAAGATTGAAATCATACAGTGCATCTTTTCTGACCACAACACCGTGAATCTAGAAATCAATCACAAGAAAAAAGTCTGGAAAGAACACAAATACATGGAGGTTAAATAGCATGCTCCTAAACAATAAATTGGTCAACCAAGAAATCCAAGAAACAAAAAAATTCATGGAGACAAATGAAAATGAAAACACAGTACTCCAAAATCTTTGGAATGCAGCAAAAGTGGTTCTAAGGGAATTTAATAGCAATACAGTCCTACCCCAAGAAACAGGAAAAATCTCAAATAAACAACCTAACCTTACACATGAGCATCTAGAAGAAGACCAAACAAAACCCAAATCCAGCAGAAGGAATAAATGATATAGAAACTAAAAAACAGAACATCAATGAAACCAGAAACTGCTTTTTGAAAAGAACAAAATTGATAAGCCTTTAGCTGGACTCATCCCCCCTCCCTGAAAAATGAGGACTCAATAAACAAAACAGGAGGGGCGTCTGGGTGACTCAGTTGGTTAAGTGCTAGACTTTGGCACAGGTTGTGACCTTGCACTTAGTGAGTTTGAGTCCTGCATTGGGCTCTGTGTGGACAACTCAGAGCCTGGAGCCTGTTTCAGATTCTTTCTCCCTCTCACTCGGCCCCTCCCCAGCTCACTCTCTCTCTCTCAAAAATAAATAAAACATTAAATTAAAAAAATAAAACAGGAAATGAAAGAGAAATAACAACTGACACCACAGAAATACAGATTATAAAAGAATACTATGAAAAACTATATGCCAACAAGTTGGGCAACCTAGAAGAAATGGATAAAATCCCAGAAATGTATAACCTCCCAAAACTGAATCAGGAAGAAATAGAAAATTTGAACAGACTGATAACCAGCTATAAAATGGAATCAGTAATCAAAAAACTCCCAACAAACAGAAGTCCAGGACCAGTAGCCTTCACAGGCGAATTTTACCAAACATTTAAAGAGTTAATACCTATTCTTCTCAAACTATTCCGAGAAATACAAGAGGAGGGAAATCTTCCAAATTCATTCTGTGACGCCAGCATTACTCTGATACCAAAACCAGAAAAAGACAGTACAAAAAAAGAGAACTAGAGGCCAATATCTCTTATGAACATAGATGCAAAAATTCTGAACAAAATATTAGCAAATTGAATCCAACAATATATTAAAAACTCATTCACCATGATCAAGAGGCATTTATTCCTGGGATGCAAGGGTGTTTCATTATTCACAAATCAATCAATGTGATGATTGATCACATCAATAAGAGAAAGGATAAAAACCATATGATCATTTCAGTAGATGTAGAAAAAGCATTTGACAAAGTATAACATTCATTTATGATAAAAACCCTCAACAAAGTAGGTTTTGAGGGAATATAACTCAATATAATAAAGGCCTTATATGAAAAACTCAGTTAACATCATACTCGGGAAAATCGGAGAGCTTTCCTCCTAAGGTCAGGAACAAGACAAGGATATATACTCTCATCATTTTTATTCAACATAGTGCTGGAAGTCCCACACTCAGCAGTCAGACAAGAGAGAGAAATAAAAGTCATCCAAATTGTTAAGGAGGAAGTAAAACTTGCACTGTTTGCAGATGACATGATACTGTATATAGAAAACCCTAACGACTCCACCAAAAAACTATGAGAACTGACAAATAGATTCAATAAGGTCACAGGATAGAAAATCAATGTACAGAAATCTGTTGCATTCCTATACACTAAGCAGGAAGAGAAATTAAGAAAGAAATCCTGGGGCGCCTGGGTGGCTCAGTCGGTTGAGTGTCTGACTTCAGTTCAGGTCATGATCTCACCGCTCATGAGTTCAAACCCTGCGTGGGGCTCTGTGCTGACAGCTCAGCACCTGCAGTCTGCTTCAGATTCTCTGTTTCCCTCTCTCTCTGCCCCTCCCCTGCTCACGCTCTCTCCTTCAAGATAAATAAACATAAAAAAAAGAGAAAGAAATCCCTTTTACATTTGCACTAAAAATAATAAAATATTACGAGTAAACAAAAGAGGGGAAAGACCTATGCTCTGAAAAATATAGAACATTGATGAAAGAATTTGAAGATGACACAAATGGAAAGATATTCCATGCTCATGGATTAGAAGAACAAATATTGTTAAAATGTCTATACTACCCAAGGCAATTTATAGATTTAATGCAATCTCTATGAAAAGACTAACAGCATTATTCACAGAACTAGAACCAACAATCCAAAATTTGTGTGGAACCACATAAGACTCTGAATAGACAAAGCAGTCTTGAAAAAGGAAAACTGGATGTGTCACAGTCTCCAATATTAAGGTATAGTAGTACAAAGCTATAGTAATCAAAACAGTTGTGGTACTGGCACAAAAATAGATACATAGATCAATGGAGCAGAATAGAAAGCCCAGATATAAACCCATGATTATATCGTCAATTAATTTTTGACAGAGTGACAAGAATATGCAATGGGAAAAAGATAGTCTCTTCAACACATGCTGTTTGGAAAACTTGACAGCAACATGCAAAACAATGAATCTGGACCACTTTCTCACACCATACACAAAATAAACAATATGGATTAAAGTCATAAATGTGAGACATGAAACCATAGAAATCCTAGAAGAGAACACTAGCAGTACTTTCTCTGACATCAACCATAGCAACATCTTTCTAGATATGCCTCCTCAGGTAAGGGAAGCAAAAGCAAAAATAAATTATTGGGACTACATCAAAATAAAAAGCTTGTGAACAGCCACAAAACTAAAAGACAACTTACTGAATAGGGGAAGATATTTGCATTGTCATTTATATGTCATATCTAATAAAAGTTTAGTATCCAAAATACATAACTGATACAACTCAACACCAAAAAAACAAACAAAAAAGGGTAGATGTCATAAACACTTTTCCAAAGAAGATGTACAGATGGCCAACAGACATATATGAGAAGATGCTCAATATCACTCATCATCAGGGAATGCAAATGAAAACCACAGGGAGATAATCACCTCACACCTGTCAGAATGGCTAAAATAAAAAAAACAAGAAACAACAAGTGATGGCAAGGATGTGGAGATAAAGGAACCATTGTGCACTTTTGGTGGGAATGCAAACTGGTGTAGCTACTGTGGAAAACAGCATAGATTTTCCTTAAAAAATTAAAAACACAACTATCATATGATTCAGTAATTCCACTACTGGGTACTTACCCACGTAATAAAAAAAAAAAAAACAAACTAATTTGAAGAGCTATAGTGCCCTTGTGTTTATTGCAGTAAATTATTTATAATAGCCAAGGTATGGAAGCAGCAACCCAAGTGTCCATCAATAGATGAACACATAAAGAGTATGTGCAAAAAATATATATGTGTGTGTATATATGAATATATGTAATATTACTCAGCTATAAAAAAGAATGAAGTCTTGCTATTTACAACAACATGGATGGATCTAGAGGATATGTTGCTAAGTGAAATAAGTCAGTCTGGGAAAGACAAATATATGATTTCAATCATATTTGGTTTTATGAAACAAAACAGTTGAACAAGGAAAAAAAGAAAGCAAAAAACAGACTCTTAACAACACAGAAGAATTTGATGGTTACCAGAGGGGAGGTGGGTAGGGGGATGGGTGAAATAGGTGAAGGGGATTAAGAGTTCACTTACTGTGATGAGCACGGAGTAATGTATAGAGTTGTTGCTTTACTCTATTGTACACCTGAAACTAATATGACACAGGTATGTTATCTATACTGGAATTAAAATAAAAGAAAAAACCCTAAAACCTTGGAGGTGTCTGTGTCTTTATGCAACATATGTAGTAAATAGAGTATAGGTTTTGGAATTAACCAGATACTATTTAAAATTTTAACTCTACTCCCTAATTGTAATAGTGTTTCTTAGAGCCTCAGTTTTTTTCATCTTTAAAATGGTGATGCTAATCCTTTACTCATTAGAGTTGTGAGGGTATATGTAATAATACCTCTGATAGAGTAGAAATCCTTTTAACCTACTCGCTGGATTAATTGATGCTTTCCATTTTCATGAGATATGCAGCTTCATACATGTTTAAAGAGCCTTTCTCATCTACTGGGAAAGTGCAATGTATTGATGGTACATGAGTCCTGGTGTCATAAATACATTATGAAAAACTTAAAATATATATATTTTAATGATTATTTATTTATTTTGAGGGAGAGGCACAGAGCTTGAGCGGAGGAGGGACAGAGAGAGAGAAACACAGAATTGGAAGCAGGCTCCAGGCTCCGAGCTGTCAACACAGAGCCTGATGTGGGGCTCGAACCCACAGACCGTGAGATCATGACCTGAGCTGAAGTCAGATGCTCAACCGACTGAGCCATCCAGGCACCCCAAACTTAAAATGATTTTAATTAAAATTGGAAATATCTTTCAAAGTAGTAATACTCTAATTTTTCATCTTAATAATGTCATTATCAGTGTACTACCACAGGAATAGTAATGCTTATGAGAAATGCTGGTTTAATTTTTGCAGCTTGATAAAAATTGTTGTAAATGTTTTGAATTTTCTTTAAAATGTTTTTAAGTTTTTATTTATTTATTTTGAGGGAGAGAGAGCATGTGCGTGCGCACACACATGTAAGCTGGGACAGAGAGGGAGAGAGAGAATCCCAAGCAGGCTTACACTGTCAGCATGGAGCCCGACTCAGACAATTCTTTTCAGTGGGGTCTTTGTCTGGTTTTGGAATCAAGGTAATGCTGGCCTCATAGAATGAGTTTGGAACTTTTACTTCCATTTCTATTTTTTGGAACAGCTTCCAAAGAATAGGTATTAAGTCTTTTTTAAATGTTTGGTAGAATTCCCCTGGAAAGCCATCCAGCCCTGGACTCTTGTTTATTGGGAGATTTTTTGATTACTGATTCAATTTCTTTACTGGTTAGGGTCTGTTCAGATTTTGTATTTCTTCCTGTTTCAGTTTTGGTAGTTTATATGTTTCTAGGAATTTGTCCATTTCTTTCAGATTGCCCAATTTGTTGGCATATAATTGCTCATAATATTCTCTTATTATTGTTTTTATTTATGTAGTGTTTGTTGTGATCTCTTTCATTCATGATTTTATTTATTTAGGTCCTTTCCTTTTTCTTTTTCATCAACTGACTAGGCGTTTATCAATTTTGTTAATTCTTTCAAAGAACCAGCTTCTGGTTTCATTGACCCGTTCTGGTTTTTTGTTTTTTTTTTTTTTACTTCAATATCATTGATTTCTGCTCTAATCTTTATTATTTCCCTTCTTCTGATGGTTTTGGACTTTATTTGCTGTTCTTTTTTCCATCTCCTTTAGGTGTAAGGTTAGGTTGTGTATTTGAGACATTTCTTCCTTCTTTAGGAAGGCCTGGATTGCTATATACTTTCCTTTTATGACCACCTTTGCTGCATCCCAGAGGTTTTGGACTGTTCTGTTTTCATTTCCATTGGCTTCCATGTACTTTTTAATTTCCTCTTTGATTTCTTGATTAAACCATTTGTTCTTTAGTAGGGTTCTTTAATCTCCAAGTACTCTTGGTCTTTCCAAGTTTTTTCTTGAGGTTGATTTCAAGTTTTGTAGCATTATGACCTGAAAATATGCATGGTATGATATAGATCTTTTTGTACTCGTTGAAGGCTGATTTGTGACCCAGTATGTGAAACAAATTATGGAAAAAGCCCAAATGTCCGTCGACTGATATATGGATAAAGAAGATGTGGTGTATATGTGTGTGTATATATATGTATATGTATATATATATATACACACACAATATTACTTGGTGATCAAAAAGAATGAAATCTTGCCATTTGTAATAATGTGGATGGAACTAGAATGTATTATGCTAAGTGAAATAAATCCATCAGAGAAAGATAAATATCACATGATTTCACTCATATGTGGAATTTAAGAGACAAAACAGATGAACATTTCACTCATATGTGGAATTTAAGAGACAAAACAGGTGAACATAGGGGAAGAGAAGCAAAAATAAGATAAAAACAGAGAGGGAGGAAAGCCATAAGAGACTTTTACAGAGAACAACCTGAGGGTTGCTGGAAGTGTGTTGGTTGGGGACATGGGCTAAATGGGTGATGGGCATTAAGGAGGGCACTTGTTGGGATGAGCACTGGGTGTTATATGTAAGTGATGAATAACTAAATTCTACTCCTGAAACCATTATAACACTATATGTTACCAACTTGGATTTAAATAAAACTAAAAAAAAAAAAAAAAAAAAAAGAGTTGGACATGTAACCAACTGAGCCACCCAGGTGCCCCGTGAATTTTCTTATAAAAGACTTGAAAGGGCTCATCTAATTTTAGGTTTATCAGTATTATGGGGCCTTTGACTTAAAGATCAGCATCACCTGGGGCACCTGGTGGTTCAGTCCATTGAGCATACAACTCTTGATTGCAGCTCGGGTCATGATCCCAGGGTTATGAGATGAGCCCCACTTTGGGCTCCACACTGAGCATGAATCTTGCTTTGAATTCTCTCACTCTTACTCTGCCCCTCTTACCTGCTTGCACTCTTTCTATCTCTTTCTAAAATAAAAATTAAAAAAAAAAAAAGATCAGCATCACTCATTTTATGGAACTGGATGAAGAATAAAATGATTAAATAAAGGAGTTGGATAATTTTTATTCTTTTCCCTGAGGAGCCTACATCTTTTATTTCAATTTAATATAAATTATATGTAGGCAAAGATTCAACTTTATGAAAGCAACTTTTCCATATATTCTGAGGAGGGAATTATGATATTTTTATTAATTCCTAGAAGTTGATTTAATAAGGTCCTAAGAGAGAGGAATTTTCTTTCCTTTGTATCAGCATTTACTAGAGTTGGGACTAGTTTTAAGTTGTGTCGTACTGATCATATCTTTTTTTTTACCATGAGGAGATTTTTACATTGTGAGTAGATTAGTATTAGTATTTTTTAATTTATTGAATTTCTTCAATTAAGGAACTCCATAGATAATTGAAATATTTTATATATTTTTAATTGAAATCTGGTATGAAAGTGGTATATTTTAAGACAATGGGTGCTGTAACTAATTAGTGAACTAGATTATCCTAGGGGTCAAATTGTTTTTGGTGGGGGAGTGGAGGGAGAAACTTTGCTTTGTCATTTGTGTATCTTTACATTCCAAGTTGTTTGAAATTGGCAAAAAGCTGTCTTCAATAAAGTTTATATCTAAGTGCAGTGTCACCCTGATGAAAATGAAGTAAGTAAAATTTTCTTCAGATACCTAATTTTAATGCCATTTCTCATTTAGGTTATCAAAAGTTGCCGACCACCCTTGAAAACATACTACACAGTTAAAACTAAGAAAGAATTTTCTTGTTATTACAGTAACAAAAGAATATTTATCCTTTTCCTGTCTGTTCAGAGAAATACATTCTTTGAAAGTTTAGCATTCAGTCAAACTAATTTTCAAAAACAGGGTTAAATATTGTCAGGGGAATAGATGAATTCCTTTTGTTTCTGTCCTAGCAAGCTAAATGTTCTTATATTGCTGATTATAATTTTTTCAAGCTTTTTAATCTTTTTATGTTCTAATCCATTCTCTTTTTTAAAAAAATTTAAGTTTATTTATTTTTGAGAGAGGGAGAAAGGGAAGGTGAGGGAGAGAGAGAAAGAGAGAGAGAGAGAGAGAGCAAGCACACAGGAGGGGCAGAGAGAGAGGGAGAGAGAGAATTCCATGGGGCTCAAACTCATGAACTACGAGATCATGACCTGAGACCAAGAGTTGGATGCTCAACCGACTGAGCCACCCAGGTGCCCCCATTCTGTTTTTAAAGAAATAGTAAAATCTGTAAACTTTTCATCTTTAGCTTTTCTGATTTTCCTGCTCAGTCTCTGCCTATCCCTGGCTTGTTCCAGTTAAGTAGAAGAGATTTTCCTACTGAATAAATCCTAGATCTTTGGATCCTCCCTTTATTCCATTTTTAAAAAAAATTTTTTTTAACGTTTATTTATTTTTGAGACAGGGAGAGACAGAGCATGAACGGGGGAGGGGCAGAGAGAGAGGGAGACACAGAATTGGAAGCAGGCTCCAGGCTCTGAGCCATCAGCCCAGAGCCCGACGCGGGGCTCGAACTCACGGACCGCGAGATCGTGACCTGAGCCGAAGTTGGCCGCCCAACCGACTGAGCCACCCAGGCGCCCCTATTCCATTTTTTAAAAAATCATTCTCTCTCTTTTTTTGTAATGAGCTGTCTGGCAGGGCAATAGAAGTCTCTTTTTAGGTATTTCGGGTGAAATGGATGTGCTGCATACTATTGCCTACTACTCTGACTGTTGTGAATATTCAGTCCTAAAAAGAAATGGGCTAAGAAATATAATAAAATTCTTATGTGTATAGGATTCCTAAAAATCAAAGTTGACTTGAATACTGCAAAGTTGTAAAAATGATAAATCAGGGCTTAAAATCCATTTTCTGTTGGGGAAAACTGCTTCTGATGAAAAGTAAAAATAATCCTTGGATACTTCAGAGAATCTCCACATTTCTTTTTTTTAATTTTAAAAATTTTTAATGTTTATTTTTGAGAGAGAGCGGCAGAGTGTGAGCAGGGGGAGGGACAGAGACAGGGAGACACAGAATTTGAAACAGACTCCAGGCTCTGAGCTGTCAGCACAGAGCTCAGTGTGAAGCTGGAACTCACAAATTGTGAGATCATGACCTGAAGTTGGACGCTTAACCAACTGAGCCACCCAGTCCCCCCTAGAATTTCCACATTTCTTAATTCTGAAGCTGTCTTTCTCTCTACTTCGCAAGTTTTAATTATTAATTTTTGAAAAAGTGCAAATAGTTATGTGGAATTTAAATAAACATAATTATTTCACATTTTTAAAGTTATATATAGCTTTACTTGAACCATACTTACTACATTATTACTTATAGTCAGGGTTTTTGTGTATATCTTTCCTGCTTTCCTAATTTTGTACATTTTCCTTTACAAGACTATAAGCAAATTTATTTCAGGCACAAAAGACTTTCATGAGTGGAATGTCTGGATTTGTGAGCTTAAGTTCCTAAATTCCTCCACAGTGACTTTCTTGGGTCTTGGAGTTATAACTTTAATTATTATTTTTAATTATAATAAGGTTCTAAAATTTAAATTTGGCTTTTATACCAAAAGAAGGAGCATAAGAAATTTGAGGCTCTTACCTTACCTATAATGGAACTCTATTAACTAAAAGGTGTTAGCATTTAAAGTGAAAGGCCTCTGGTGGTCTTTTCTGTCTCTTACACACCAGTCCTCCATAGTTAATTTCTCAGTGGACAATCTCTATGGGCATGTGTCAGAACTAGGACAGACTTAAGGGCTCACATAAATGTGAGGAAACCAGTACAGTTCTTAGATTGACTTAGGAGTATTAGTATCTTTTCATAGATTGGACATTTATTTTTGGTTCATTTGACTCATCTACTCAAACTGAAGCTCGTGATGATTCTTTCAAATAAATTTACCAGAGACTTGTTTAGTGGAGCCTTTTTTTGGGATGAGAGAGAGGAATAAATGACAACTACTCACAATTTACCTTCAATAATTTATTTACACAACAGGAACATCAAAGATGGCAATGAATTACATGAAGTCTTCTCTCATTTTAATGGCTATGAACAAAATACATTCTTACTGTCAGGACAGAGCTGGAATATATCTCCCTTCATTTCATTATACCATAATTAAGTTTTGTTTAGACCAGTAGTTGCAAACTTGGCAGTACATGGGATGGATCAAGCTATTAGATATATTTTGTTGGGATCATGAGGCATATGAGCAAGGAATTAATTAGATTCAATTGGTTGTTAATTGTTTAACAATAGGGAGATTTCAGGGCTCCTGGGTTGCTCAGTCAGTTGAGTGACGGATTCTTGATTTCAGCTTGGATCATGCTCTCATGGTTCATGGGTTTGACAGTGTGGAGCCTGCTTGAGATTCTCTCTCTCTGTCTCCCTCTCTCTGCCCCTCCTGTGTGCTCTCCCTCTTGCAAAATAAACTTAAAAAAAATCTGCCCTTTACTATTAAAAAATGTGGAAGTTTGATATAAAAGTATGAATTTCTGGCTTCTCTTAAAAATTCAGGAGAGTTGGCAAAACTGGGCCTATATTGATGTATGTTCACTGTTAGCTGGAGCTGAGTAGCTGGTGCCACCCTTAGAAGGGGGCAAAGGCTTTCTGGTATTACATGGTCCCCATTGCTCACTATTTTCTCCTTATTCTCTGTCTACTTCACTCATTTGGCATTATCTGCATAGTTCATAAATTTTGTAACCCCCACTTTAGATCATCTTTGTGAATGTGTTTATATTTATGTATTTTTTTCTTTCTGATAGGCTAAGTTGAAAAAACCCACCAAGAGAGGTAAGTTTATGTTCTCCCACCTTCTATCCTCATAGAGGATAGTCTTCTAGACTAGCAGGGTTTTACTTGGTCACAAAATCTTACAGGGTCAGCATATCTGTAATGCTACTACTTAGATAGTTTTCCTGTATCATTAGGTAATTTGAATTATGTGGCTGGTTCTTAACTCCATTTAAAATAACCTTTGTAGGGGCACCTGGGTGGCTCAGTCGGTTGAGCGTCCGACTTCGGCTCAGGTCATGATCTCGCAGTCTGTGAGTTGGAGCCCCGCGTTGGGCTCTGTGCTGACAGCTCAGAGCCTGGAGCCTGCTTTGGATTCTGTGTCTCCCTCTCTCTCTGCCCCTCTCTGTGTCTCAGCAATAAATAAACATAACAATTAAAAAATAAATAGGGGCACCCGAGTGGCTCAGTCAGTTAAGCAGCCAACTCTTGGTTTCGGCTGGGGTCATGGTCTCCCGGATTCATGGGTTCGAGCCCCGCATCGGGCTCTGCGCTACCAGTGCGGAGCCTGCTTGGGATTCTCTCTCTCTCCCTCTCTCTCTCTGCCCCTCCCCCACTCTTACTGTCTCTGTCTCTCTGAAAATAAATGAATAAACTTTAAAAAAAATTAAAAAAAAAACAACAAAATTAAAAAAAAAAAAAAAAGGGGCGCCTGGGTGGCTCAGTCGGTTAAGCGTCCGACTTCAGCTCGGGTCACGATCTCGCGGTCCGTGAGTTCGAGCCCCGCGTCGGGCTCTGGGCTGATGGCTCGGAGCCTGGAGCCTGCTTCCGATTCTGTGTCTCCCTCTCTCTCTGCCCCTCCCCTGTTCATGCTCTATCTCCCTCTGTCTCAAAAATAAATAAAGCATTAAAAAAAAATTAAAAAAATAAAATAACCTTGTATTATGGAAAATTTCAAACCCATACAGAAGTAGAAAGGATAATATAATTAATATAAGAACACTCATCTTCCAACTTTAACAATTATCAATCATGCTCATCTTTCCTGCTCTCTTTCTTACCCAGGACTATTTTGAAGTACAGCACAGATATATAATTTAATCTACAAGTATTTCAATATATATCTCTAAAAGACATGTAATCTTTACACATTTAAGCAAATTTGAGTATAGCTGATACACAATGTTAAATTAGTTTCAGGACACATTCTTTCTAAATATAAACTACATAACACATATGTAATTGTGCCAATGTGATGTGATATATACATCCCAGATAATAATAATTCCTTAATATCAACCATCCACTAATTTGTTAAAATATTTATTTTGAGAGAGAGAGAGAGAGAAAGAGAAAGAGAGAGACCATGAGCTGGGGAGGGGCAGAGAGACAGAGGGAGAGAGAGAATCCCAAGCAGGCCCGGTGCTGTCTGGACAGAGTCCAACACAGAGCTCGATCCCATAAACCATGAGATCATGATATGAGCCTATTTCATTTATGGGTTTCCCTCTCCCATGTCTGTCTGTCTGTCTCTCTTTTTTCTTGTATTATTTTGTTTGAAGAAAGTAGATTATTTTCCTGGATTTTGCTGATTGCTTTCCTATGTTGTACTTCAACATCCTTTTGTCCTCTATATTTCTGGTAAATGACTGATTATATGTAGAAGCCTGATTATATTTGGGCTCCTTTTTTTTTTTTTAAGACTATTCCAAAAGTGGTTTTATGTGTCCCTATTAGGAGGCACATAATGTTTGATTGTCTGTTTTTATGATGGGGAAAGAAATTATGCATGGTTCAGATTTAAATAATAATAATTCAAAACAAGAATAGAATTGCCAAAAAGTGGTACAGCTGAACTCTAGGAGTTTAGAGGAGGAAAAAATAACTTAGGATTAAACTGATCTGGGAAAATTTCATGGAAATAGTGGTACTTACGATAGATCTTGAAGAATGAGAATGATTATGGTAAAAGGATATGACATATTAGCCAATTTAGGCTAAGTTATACAGTGATAATAAATGACTCAAAAATCCCAGGGATTTACAACAAAGATTTTTTTCTTTTCTTTTTTTATTGAAGTATTGTTGATACACAATGTTACATTGGTTTCAGGTGTACAACTTAGTGACTGGTAACTAGCTGGTAACTGTCAACATATAACACTATTACAATACCATTAACTATATTCCCTGTGCAATATCTTTTATCCCTGTGACTTATTCATTCCATAACTGGAAGTCTGTACCTCTCACTCCCCTTCACTCATTTTTCCCACATTCCCCTGTATCCTTCAGTTTTTTTCTCCGTATTTCTGAGTTTGTTTCTGCTTTTCTTTGTTTATTTTGTTTTTTTTTAGGTTTCATACATAAGTGAAATCATAAGAAATTTACCTTTCTCTGTCTGACTTATTTAACTTAACATTATACCCTCTAGGTCCACCCGTGTTGCACATTGCAAGATCTCATTCAACAAAGGTTTATTTCTTGCTTCCAGTATTTGTCCACTGTGGGTCAGCTATAGTTTTGTTCCATATCTTTATGTCAGGAACCAAGCTGATAGAGTGGGTTCTGTGTGGGATGTTTATGATTTCTTGCAAGAGGAAAAGAGATTGTACTAGAAACAAGCAATTGTTCTTATTAAAGCTTTTGCTTGAGAAATGGCACATGTCACTTTTGCTCACATTTCTGTTCCAGTCTTATAGCAAGCTTGATATTTATAGAGTGGGCTGTATAATTCTGTCATTGGGCAGCAGAACAAACATTTTCAAGAATACTATACTCTGTGACAGGAGAGATTATCTGGGTGGAAAGGGAAAGGGTATTCTTGGTAGGAGGAGGCAAATATACATACAGTATAGTAGACCTGTAGTAGGCAAATATACAAACAGTAAGTAGACCTGTTTTTTTAGGAGTAGAATACATATAGGTACAAGGTAGATTAAGTGTGGGTAGAAGAGTAGAGACTACCAAAACAAAAGAGGGAAGGTACAGTAGATTTTAAATTCCACACTCATATTCAGCCAACCTCATCTTCCATTGAAGGCTAGACATTAGAATGGAAAGCTGTAGTTCAGTGATCCATATATGTAATTTTGACTTTGCTAGTAGCTACATTAAAATAAAAAAGGTGAAATTAATTTTAATGTATTTTTTTAACTTCATGTGTCCCACACAATATTCTGTTACATTTACCATTGTATTCCTAGCACTCAATGAAGAACTGACAAGGATTTCTATAGCAGTTTATTATCTTCGAGAAGAGGATTTTTGGTCTCATGAGTTTGCCTCCCAAAGAGAATGCATTTTTGAATAAGGATGTAATAGTAATAATCTGTAAGCAAACATGGAGCTGAGAATACTTTTCCTCCTCTTGTCCTAGAGTTTCCAAGGTTAGAAAAAATGAGCAGCTTCTTCTCAAGAGTAATAGTGCTATCTGAGGAGAGCCAGATTTTAGAGTAAGGAGGTAGTGGGAACATTTAATGGAGAGTATAAGAGCATTGGAGAGTTCTTGTAAGAGGTGCACTCCTAGAGATTATATTAGTGTTAGAAGGTAGGGTGACATGGGAAGCTAGCGGGGTGGCAGAATGATTAGAGGGGTGTAAGAAAGGGAGGAGATGAGACAATGGAGGATTTGTATCAAAGTTTCTCTCAGAGGAAACTTATAAGGGAATCATAAAGGATCACAGGGATGAAGGAGATTGGGCAGAAGGAACTTGGATGGAGTGAACTGTTCTGGGTTTCCAAATCGAGGGAAAATAGTTTAAGTGCTATTGGGAGCTAGTATGCTGGGTAAGAAGAGGCTTCTGGACAGACTGGCTTTTTTGTGGCCATTGCCCCAGATGGATAAAGGAATTAGATGAGATCTGGAGAGAGAGAGAGAGAGAGAGAGAGAGAGAGAGAGAGAGAGACTCAGAGCCCGATGTGGGGCTCGAATCCATGAACTGCAAGATCATGACCTGAGCTGAAATCAAGAGTTGGACACTTAACTGACTGAGACACCGGTCACCCCTAAAACTTGAGGATTTAAATGAGAAGGACCCAAAACAGGTTGTGACCATGGACATGTTTCACAGTAAGGGTCTGTAGTTCTGATGACTGGATGTGATGAAGGAATAGAAGTTGCTTTATCAATATTTATGAATGCTCAGTATTTATTAAGCACCTTATATACATTATATTTAAACCTTATAATATCCTACAAGGTAAGTGAGATGAACTTCTATTTTTATAGACATGGAAGCTTAAGTTCAGAAACTGGTTTAATAACTTGACTTAAGCTCATGCAACTACTAAGAAGTAAAAACAGGACTATCCCAAATCCAGTTGACTCCCAAATCCTTTGCTGTTCCTTCTATATGCTGTCTTTCCAGAGAGGCGTGAAAAAGGGATCAAAAGAGGCTTGAGCTGTTTTTCTTTTTTTAAATATTTATTTATGTGAGAGGGAAAGAGAGAGAATTAGCAGGGTACAGGCAGAGAGAGAGAGAGGGAGAGAGAATCCCAAGCAGTCTGTGTGCTAACAGCACAGATGCAGGGCTCCATCCCAGGAACCATGAAATCATGACCTGAGCCGAAATCAAGAGTTGGATGCTTAACCTACTGAACCACCCAGGTACCCCAAGGCTTGAGCTTTTAAACTTGGTGGTTCATTGATAGAAATGGTAGGAAATTAGTTTTGTTGTGGAAAGGATAGGTTTATTTTAGGCATGTTGAATTTGAGGTAATAATGGGATATGCATGTGGACATGATGAGGATGCAGTTAGAAATTTAAGATTTGACTCTTGAGAGAGCCAGGAGAGGAGATAAAACCAATGAAAATGTATGTGGTTGAATGTAAGTATGGATATATGTTGTGTAAAGAGTAAGCTGGATATAAAAATGAATTATTTAAACATTTTGAAAAATTGGGGTATATAAAATTTCTGATTATTATAAAGATTACAATATGTTCATTTTTGGAATAGATTGTATGTCATATGTATAGACATACGAAAAATTATTTTATAGATATATTGAAAGCAATAACATATATATACAATTTTATACATATGTATTTTTTAACATATACTAAGACTAATGTCCTGCAAGGGAAATTCACATTATATTGGTCCTAATAACATTGCATGAGTGGTCTTTGGACTCAAAACATTAATAATTGATGATTTTAATATACTAAATAATACTGTCTTATAAATGAAAGGTTATTATATGTAAATATTACAGTCATATAATAGTCTAGATTCGGTAGTATACTAAATCTCCCTGGCTGCTTTGGGAGTTTTCACTTGCAGATTTTTAAACAAACGTTTATTGAGAGCCTGCTTTGTGCTAAACATTTTTCACATGTGTTATTTCATTTAGTTTTCAAATGACCCTGTTAGATTTGAGATTTTTTTAATAGTGAAGAGGCTATAACATTAATATATGCCAGTGATAGTATTACCATTTTTATAGCACTTTAGAACTTACACAGCAATTTCATATGCATAATTCATATTAGTACAAGAATCATTGTCTTAAACACGTGCTGTATGTTACAGAATTCTGCGATTTATTTAATACTTCTGGACCTACTGTGAGGAAGGTATTATTATCATCATATTTGCAGTGAGGTGTGTGAGACTCAAGTTAAAAAGCTTGGCCAAGGTTGCATGCTTAATAAGTGACAGATCACAAATGATTTTAAGTGCATTACAGTTTAAGCCATTACAGTTAGTACCACTATCAGCCTAGGGTTTACAAAAAGTTGTATGCAATAACTAAAAGAAAATAAAATGTGAAAGGCAAATATCACGCTCACGTTGGTATTGCATTTCTTTTTAGTGCTTAGTGCCATTATAGAAATCCTACCAATATTTGATATCTATTTTTTACTTTGGATTATTTTACAAAACTTTTAAAATACAGTTATGTCTAGAGGCAGGAGAGTTAACAGATGATCCCTAACTGTCTCCCCAACTCCTCACTCCTTAAGTATATCATGCAGTTATTCTTTTAGGAAAGAAATAAGGAATTACATAATTGAAAGCATATGCGCTAGGAAAGAATTAAAACTTGCCTTGGTTTTTCAGATGCTGTCTTGTATTTTTTTGTTATTCAACTACTGTAAGATCTTTGGTTTCTGTGAGGAGATAATACTGTGAAGAGATAATACTTTGGAAATTTCTGAAGCATTTCAGTATGATAGAACTGGTTGGAATGACATTTTATATTTGAACTTATTTTTAAAGAGCAGAGAGGTAGACATATAGATTGTTTTTTTTTTAAATAAAGGTTCTAGTTTTTTAAGGATGTAGTGGCAAATCTTTTTTTTTTTAATGTTTTATTTATTTTTGAGAGAGAAAGAGAGACAGAGCGTGAACAGGGGGAAGGGGCAAAGAGAGAGGAAGACACAGAATCCAAAGCAGGCTCCAGGCTCTTAAGCTGTCAGCACAGAGCTGGACACGGGTCTCAAACCACAAGCCATGCTATCATGACCTGAGCTGAAGTCACCCAGGGGCCCTTAGCTTGTTGGATTTTTTTTTTAAAGAAATATGTCATGATTTAAAACAAAGAAGAATTCTGATATTGCTTTAAATGGTCTACGTACTTAGAGGCAGTTCATTGATGTCACATTTAGATGTGTTTGAGCAAGTACTGAAGTTGATCTGTCCTTTCTTTTGTATGTTGTGAGGAAAAGAAACAAGCTGTTTACTTAGAAGACATAAAAGTACCAACTAAGTCTGTACTACAGACAGTATTAATTACCAGTACAGGCCTAGGTTACTCTGTGAAAGCTACTTACATGTGTAACGTGTCCCTCCTTGACTTGGCTCCTTGTTGTTCCTGACTGTCCAGACCTTGCCTCATTAGGGATAGCCCATCAAAGCCTCTTTTCCCTGGGCAGGGCATAAAGCTGCAGATCTCCCAAAGATCAACCTTCTTTACATTTAAAATGCATGTGTCTCATCTCCTCTTTCCTCACAGCTCTGTCTTGTGCTCTTTTATGAGAAGTTAATCCATTATTTTATGTTGATGCACATTCATCTATTATCCTTTCAGCCTACTTGGGAACTGAGGCAGTATTTATATTAGACTTAGCTGAGGATTTGAGTGGTAGCACAGTAAAGCTGTGTGATCTTGGACATGCATGGTAACTTCTGAGTCTCATTTTCTCTTATGATACATAATGAGTGCAGGTTTATTTCTGGGGTTAATTTTGTATTGTTATACAGAAGTAAGGTATTATCAGTAAGGCATTTTTGCAGTGTTATCTAGATAGTACTCAGGAACTTCCTCTAATGGGAATTTCACATGCTGTGACTTGCTGGAGAAAGAAACATTTTTGAGTACATATCACAAAATATAGTCTGGTATTAATATGTAATTCTTTTGCAGTTACTACTTCTAGTACTTTCAAGAAACTAGGATGGAGTTTAGAGAGAATTGGGATTGGAAAGATTTTCATAGCTGTAGAACCAAAGGTTTTTCCAGATGTTTCTTAGGTTGTTCTGGTTATGTGTGATGATCCCACATGTATTTGATTTAGAAATACTTATGTTAATAGTGAAACCAGTCTGAGGAAGCAGGACCATTATGAACAGAAATCTGATTAGATCAGTAAAGCAAAGACTTGGATCCTTCTTTCTTTTGCTTCATACAGGCTGGCCTTTTCTTTTTGAGAAATTAACTTCAGGGATGTAATGTACATCATGATGTGTATAGTTAATAATGCCATATTGTATATTTGAAAGTTTCTAAGAGAGTGCATCTTAAAATTCTCATCACAAAAAGAAAATGTGTAACTGTGTGGTGATGGATATTAACTAAACATGTAATCATTTTGCAATATAGACATAGATCATTATGTTGTATACCTAAAATGAATACAATGTTATGTGTCAAGTATATCTCAATTAAAACCATCAAAAATTAAAAAATAAAGTCAATATATTTTTATTTTTCCAGAAATACTCCATATCATTGAGGGGAAAGGTTTTATTCTGGTGAGGACGTGTCTCTATTGTAGGTCTGCAAAGCCCTGGAAAATATAGGGAAAATAAAATTCTTGAATGGGAAATCAACTAAATGACCTTTCAGTTCTCTTATTTCCTCCTTCTCTCCTGAGGAATATATTCAAACTGCCTGTTGGTACTCTTAGATAGTATGCTTAGATAAAAGGCCACATAAATACTTGATTTAAAATGCATCTTTGGTTCAAGAATTATTAGAGAATTTAGAGAATAAATTCAAGCTATTTTTATTTATCTATAGGTTTTGTAGTTCTAGACTGCTTAAAAGAAGCTTCATACTATCCAAAGGTAGATATATTTTCGTATTTTCTCTTAATATATTTATAAAATTGAAATTGTTTTAAGCAAGCTAAATATGTATATAGCAAAGGACTTTATGTCTTGCCTTTGAGTCTTGGTATATACTTCTTTTTTTGTCTTAAATAAATGGTAAAAATTACTTTCCTGTAATTTTGATAAATGATCAAAGACCAAGTATAGCTCAGATTTACTATTAAAAAGAAAAAAGAAGTTAATTATTTTGGTTATATTTATACATATATTTTCAGTTATTTGTGTTATTAAGAGGATTTGTGTGGTTCATTTAGACTTGAGTTCAAATTCTGGCTATTAACCCACAATTATTTTAAGAATTAATTGAGTTAGTATTTGTAAGGCACTTAGTATGGTGTTAAGCACATAGTAAACATACAAGTATTTGTTAAGCAAATTTAAAAAGTTACATCATAAGAAATCAGATGACCTTCAAGTTCATAGTATTTGAACAAAGTATGAGTTCAGTGGGCATTTTTGGATTTGTGGTCACTTTACACATATACGTCCTTGGCAAATTTTAGATGGATGACACCAGACACAAAAATGCTCACCATTTTTTATTGTTACGCTGCTATTTTACATAGCTTCTCATATTTTCTAGGAGCACTGAAAAATGTATTTGATTTGTTTCTGAATACTGATAATAGATCATTTGAATCTCATTTCTTTAAAGATATGTCAGCTCGGCCACTTAGTTGTTAAAAACTGCTGAATTGGTTTGCCTTTAGGAAGAACTATTTTAAATTTTTTTTTTTTTTAAACGTTTATTTATTTTTGAGACAGAGAGAGACAGAGCATGAACGGGGGAGGGTCACAGAGAGAGGGAGACACAGAATCTGAAACAGGCTCCAGGCTCTGAGCAGTCAGCACAGAGCCCGACGCGGGGCTCGAACCCACAAGCTGTGAGATCATGACCTGAGCCGAAGTCGGACGCCCAACCGACTGCGCCACCCAGGCGCCCCAGGAAGAACTATTTTAGACAGTTCAGCTCTTGTTGTCCTAGTGATAATGTAAAGTGTTAACACTGTACCAAAGCTCCTTGGCTCAAAGCCCTGTTTTTTAGAAAGTGAAATAAATAATTTCAAAACTCTTATGATTGAGACTATTTTTCTGCCTCTTTTTGACATTTGTGGATAGAGTTACTCTAATGATTTGGCATAGAGTATAAACAAAGCATTTTATTTAAAAATTTTTTCAAACCATTTTAAAGTACTAAATACATTTGGCAGTCATGCTAGTATATGCCGATGAGTTTTATAGATCTGTTTTTTTTCCCCTAGAGTGGTTATATTGTACATAGATCATTTCCATTAGCAGCAGGGAAGTGGTTTCCTAGAGGATTAAGTGACTCACCCATCAAATCTTCTGTAGACTTTTGGGGATAGATGATGTTAGAGAGGCACTACAGGTGTCATACAAACATTTTCTCACAGAGATATGAGAAGAGAAAAGGAAGATTATAATTTGAAATAAGAGACAACTGGTGGTATAAGATATATTCAGAGTATATACAAGAATATAGGTATCATTTTATTTACTATGGGCATTGGTATCACATAAGTAAGTTAACTCCCTAAGTTTTGTAAGAAATTTCTGGGACTTTGAGATTCAGCAAAGAAGAATAGCAAAGTATTTGTTTTTAAAAGAATGTATTGGGGCGCCTGGGTGGCGCCGTCGGTTAAGCGTCCGACTTCGGCCAGGTCACGATCTCGCGGTCTGTGAGTTCGAGCCCCGCGTCAGGCTCTGGGCTGATGGCTCGGAGCCTGGAGCCTGTTTCCGATTCTGTGTCTCCCTCTCTCTCTGCCCCTCCCCCGTTCATGCTCTGTCTCTCTCTGTCCCAAAAATAAATAAAAAACGTTGAAAAAAAAAATTAAAAAAAAAAAAAAAGAATGTATTATTAGAGCTCCTGGGTGGCTCAGTGGGTTAAGTGTCTGACTCTTGATTTCGGCTCAGGTCAAGATCTCACGGTTCGTGAGTTTGAGCCCCACGTTGGGTTCTGCACCAACAGTGTGGATGGAGCCTGCCTGGGATTCTCTCTCGAAAAATAAATCCACTAATTTTTTTTAAACAATGTATTATTGAATAAAAATGTATGGCAAATTGGTGCAGAATGTTTTCAAAACTGAACCTACCACACAAGATGTGGAGCTGCCAAAACTTTTACACATTTTTATTGGGTGTATAAAACTGGTATAACCACTTAGAGAACAGTTTAGTTGCATCTGTTTAAGTTCTTCATGTGGGTACCCCAATGCTAGGTATATGCCCTTCCCTCAGATGTATGTATGTGCTCAAAAAGACATGTACAAGAATGTTGATAGCAGTATTATTTGTGATAATTAAAAAATTAGAGCAAAACCTAAATGGATAAATTGTTGTCTATTACTACAGTGGAATACTCTACAGCAATTAGAATGAACAAACTGCAGGCACCATAATGTTGAAAGAAATACAAAATAATGTATGTCATAAGAGTTTATTAATATAAAGTCCTGGAACAGTAAAAACTACTCTCTAGTGTTAGGAGTCAGAACAGGATTAACCTTTGGGTGAAGAGTAGGAGATAGTGATTCAGAAGGAGCAAGTTGATGACTTTGAAGTTCTGGAAAGGTTCTCTTTTTTTGATATGGGTAATTGTCTTTAAATGATCCAATTGTCCATTGTGATTATTTATTGGTCTTCATACTTATGATTTGTGTACTTTTTTCTATGTATATCTAGATAAAAAAGAGTTATAAAATTAATCTGTTCTAGGATCTCTGTGATTTGTTATAGTATCTGGAATACCCTTAACAGAGGAACAGTAGGATAGTAGGATATAATTTAAAAGGCATTAGAGTAGGAGAAATTTGGCTTCTCTCTCTCCCCCACTCCTCCCTCTCCCTTTCTGTCTCCTTTCCTCCTTTCTTTTCTTATCTCCCTCTCCTCTTTTTCCCATGAGAACCTTGCTATCTACTAGTTTGAAGCAAATTATTTCTCTTCTTTAAACCTCAGAGACTCAGCTGTAAATAGAGAAAATAGTATTTGTGAGGATTAACAGCATGGTTGATTTTAAAGTATTCTAAAATATGTATAATTGGAACTGTTCGTAAATGAATCAAAGAAGTATCAAAGACCAAGGGTCAGTACATTCAAAGGGATGAGCACCTGTAGGTAAGAATAGATACTGTATTTAACCAAACAATCATTTATGAAAAGTTGAGTAGGAAACACATGAGTTGCCAAAGGGTGTGCTGAAAGGCCCCTATCTATTGGCTCTTTCCTCATGATATGCTTACATATGTGTCTTTCATTTATAGAACAGCAAATCCGTTCCTCAAACCAGTGTATGTATGTATGTATGTATGTATTTCTTTGATATATATGAATATATGTATAAGTGTTTTTTTTTTTTTCAACGTTTTTTTTTTAATTTATTTTTGGGACAGAGAGAGACAGAGCATGAACGGGGGAGGGGCAGAGAGAGAGGGAGACACAGAATCGGAAGCAGGCTCCAGACTCTGAGCTGTCAGCACAGAGCCCGACGCGGGGCTCGAACTCACGGACCACGAGATCGTGACCTGGCCGAAGTCGGACGCTTAACCGACTGCGCCACCCAGGCGCCCCTGTATAAGTGTTTTTAAAAAATTATTTTATTGTTTTTATTTCTATACATTCTTTTTCTCCTTTTTATTTATTTTTAGTTTTGTTTTCCTGTTAGAGACTTTACAAAAATGTCTGGTGTGGTCGCTGGCCCATACTCCCATATTTAAAATTGATGCACTAAAAAGCTGATTTGAACTTTTGTGTTTATAAAGCTTATTGACTGAACAGAGAATGATTAGGCTGGGTCATACTCTGGGGGATGGCCTAATGTAACTATCCATAGATTGTTTCTCATTGACTAGTAATTTTTCCCAGAAAGAGATTCTTTAATTTTCTGCCTAGTGAGAAAAAATGGGTTGCAAGAATTCTTGTTGGTAAGTGAAGGAAGCATGCTTAGAAACTTATGATTTAGTAAATAGACTTTCACTTAATCTTCTCAGTTTTAGTAAGGTTTTCCTGCTTTTAGCTCTACCTGGTAATTTTAGGTTCAGAGTCCAATGTAGCAAACATGAATGTTTCTCACAAATATTTTTATTTCTCCTCTCTTTGAGGTTAGGTGTGTCCATGTGATATCTTTTGGCTCTAATGAAAAGCAAGTAGAGGTGATGGTCCTGAGCAGAAGCATTTAATTGCTGGTGTGAGACTCACTTGTACTGTGGCAGTTATGTGAACGCATGTTGATATGGCCAGCATGTGGAGGATAGCAGCCTTAAAGAGCTGTCCATCTGAATAAGAATAAACTATTGTTGTGCCAAACTACTGAGGTTTTGGGGTTGTGTAATATGTAATATATCCTGGCAAATCTATTAAAACTTCTAGAAAGTAAATCTCTGGTCTTTTGCCAGGATGGGAGAAAGGACAGTTTCCTGATTGTGTGGGTTGAGGGAGGTGTTCTGAAGAGTACATTTTTCTTATGCAGTCTCAACCAGTCCTTCTGCTTTTAGCTTTATTTGCACTTCTATTTTCGGAGGGCTTCTGGGCTTCTGTAGTCAGAATCAGCCTGCTTCTGGGCTCTGCCCTATTGCTACCATAGGTTTGTGCTTTCTTTGTTCTTTTTAGTTGCCATTTGTCTGTTAGCTTTTCAGCTTCCAAAGTGTTGTTGCCATCACTTCCTTTTCTCCTCTCCTTTTGGGCATATATAATTTTTAATTTCTCTCATTCTTGTCATTTAAGTGAAGATTTCAGAAAGGACCTGTATTAAATACCAGTATTCAACATGCCAAGATTTATCAGAGGACTTATTCATGTTACTGACTTGGTCAAGTTATTTCATGTCTGTGATCTTTAGTTTCTTTATCTGTGATTAACAAATTATTTGGATGATCACCAGAGTCTCTTTAGCTTGAAAGTTTGCAATGCTTTTACTTTCATTCTTTGGTAGAATTTGGTAGAAAGTTTGGAATGTTATTATTCTTTGGGTAAGACAAAACAAAATGGAAAAATTCTATCATTTAATATTTTGAGCAGCCAAAACATTTTAAGTATTATTATAAATAAACTTCCATCATTAATGACAAATACATGGGTTGTTTATGATAGATTACAAATCCCTTGACAGTATGGAATGTGATTTTTACATTGTTCATTGATTCAGTAGTGTTTGCTTCTTACATGTTATTCTTTTAAACTTAAATAAGTGCTCTGTGACGGTGTGACATTATCTGATTTAGTAATTTTCTGCCTAAATCCTTTGATCATTTATGTATGATTTTCAAGTTTCAGTAAAGATGGCATTGGAGTCTTGATAGATTTCTAGTATTTATTTGCAATGAGATATATAGTCTCATCAGGTCTTTTGAAAATAATTTTCTGAAAGTCATAATAATGCTCATTCAAAATTTGATATCTACTTACATTTAAAATGTAAAAGCACTATCAAGGAATCTTTTCAGAAATACAATTTTTATGATTTCTGAAGTATTTGAACTTCATCCACTGTTCAGTTGCTTTGGAATGGCTCTTGTGATTCAAGGACTGGGAGTAATGGTGAAGTACATACTGCAAGCCCAGATACACATAACTGATCTATGGCTATAACACTTTTAAAAAAATGTTTATTTTTGAGAGAGAGAACACACTTAAAAATGTTTATTTATTTTTGAGAGAGAGAGAGGGGACAGAGGGTCTGAATCGGGCTTTGTGCTGACATCAGAGAGCCCCATGTGTTGCTGGAACTCACGAACCATGAGATCATGACCTGAGCTGAAGTCAATGCTCAACCAACTGAGCCACCCAGGTACCCCTACATTACAACACTTTTAAATCTTTTCTTTATTATTTTCTATAAATATGAAAAAAACTGAAAAATTACTCATGATCAAAGTAGGTATTCAAAGTATTAGTCGACTATAATGTTACCAAGTTTTATGTAGTGTTGAGATTCTATTTAATCTTTTTTTGTTTGAAAACATTTTGAGATACTATTTAATCTTGAACACATCCTGTTACCATTCACTATTTTTCTTTTCTGTTTAAAATAATGTTCATATTAAGAAATATCCAAGTAGACACAAACTAGTACTTTAACTGCAGCAATGAAGTTCACTAAACTCTTAATCAGTACCTTTAACATCAAGAGCTGGTCTCTGAAGTCCCTGTCAAATCCAGTGAGCCTTGTGTTTAAAACAGAATTGAGCAAATGATTTTAAATTATAAAAGGGAAAATTTAAGGAAGGCATTAGGAAGAACTTCCTGGTAAAGAGTATAAAATAGAAGAGGCAAGGGGTAGAATCCATTTCCTGTATTTATTTATAATTATGGCATTAGATTGTTCATAGGGTGGGTTAGAAAACCATTCTAGAGGCTTACCCAATTATAAGAACATACACTTATCTGTCTGGCATGACTCTATAAAGTAAATCTATTATTGTTTTTATGAGGAAACTAAGGCACAGAGGTGTTAAGTACATTGTCATCTGTCTAGTCATTGGTGGAGCTGTGATTTGAACTCAGGTAGTCTGAATATATTTATATTGTCATATAAATATACATATATATTATATAAATATATATAATAAATAAAATATTTTAAAATGGAAATAGAGTAAAGTCCCTTTAAATGATACAATCAGATCAGTAATTGGCTAATTAATTGGAAAAGTCAGTTAAAGTAGTAAATCATAAAAGTGATACATACTTTAAATTTGTTTTTTAATGTTTATTTATTTTTCAGAGAGAGAGAGAGAGAGAGAGAGAGAGAGCAGAGTGCGAGTGGGTGAGGGGCAGAGAGAGAGGGAGACACAGAATCCAAAGCAGGCTTCAGGCTCTGAGTTGTCAGCATAGAGCCCGACGTGAGGCTCGAACCCACAAACTGTGAGATCATGACCAGAGCCAAAGTTAGACACTTAACTCAATTGAGCCACCCAGGCGCCCCTAAATTTTTTTCAATGTTTATTTATTTTTGAGAGAGAGAGAGAGAGAGAGAGAGAGAGAGAGAGGGAGTGGGGGAAGGGCAGAGAGAGAGGGAGACACAGAATCTGAAGCAGGCTCCAGGCTCTGAGCGTCAGCACAGAGCCCAATACGGGACTGGAATCCATGAATGGTGATCTCATGACCTGAGCCGGAGTCGGACACTTAACCAACTGAGCCACCCAGATGCACCTATACACACTTTAATTTGAGACATACGAATATATATTCACTTAATGTATTGTCGACATTTTCCAAGTTTGCTTTCTTCAAAGCTGAGTGATAATTAAAGGCACCTGTAAAGAATTCTAGATTTTTATTTTAAAAATCTTTTTACAGTTGTCTATTTTTTTAAAGCTTTTATTCAAATTCCAGTTAACATAAAGTGTAATATTAGTTTCAGGTGTACAATATAGTGATTCAACACTTTCTTACAACACCTGGTGCTCATCACAAGTACACTCATTAATCCCCAGCACCTATTTAACCCATCCCCCTACCCACCTCCATTCTGGTAACCATCATTTTGTTCTCTGTAGTTAAGAGTCTGTTTCTTGGCTTGCACCTCCCACCCCTGCCCTTCCCCCCTTTGCTCATTTGTTTGTTTCTTAAATTTCACATATGAGTGAATTCATATGGTATTTTTCTTCCTCTGACTGACTTAAGTTAGCATAGTATTCTGTACCTCCATCCATATCATTGCAAATGGCAAGATTTCATTCTTTTTTTTTTTCAACGTTTTTTATTTATTTTTGGCACAGAGAGAGACAGAGCATGAACGGGGGAGGGGCAGAGAGAGAGGGAGACACAGAATCGGAAACAGGCTCCAGGCTCTGAGCCATCAGCCCAGAGCCTGACGCGGGGCTCGAACTCACGGACCGCGAGATCGTGACCTGGCTGAAGTCGGACGCTTAGCCGACTGCGCCACCCAGGCGCCCCTTCATTCTTTTTTATGGGTGAAAAAATTCCATTGAGTGTGTGTGCGTGTATGTGTATACACACCACATTTTCCTCATCCATCGTCACTTGGTGGACACTTGGGCTGTTTCCATTATTTGGCTAGTTTCGATAATGCTGCTGTAAACATCAAGGTGCATATATCCTTTTAGATTAGTAGTTTTGTATTCTTTGGGTAAATGCCTAGTAGTGTAATTACTGGATCATAGGGTAGTTCTATTTTTAACTTTTTGAGGAACCTCCATACTGTTTTCCAGAGTGGCTGCACCAGTTTGCATTCCTACCAACAGTGCACAAATGTTCCTTCTACACATCCTCGCCCGAACCTGTTGTTTCTTGTGTTGTTGATTTTAGCAATTTTGATAGGTGTGAGGTGATCACAGTTGTCTTTTCTGTCCTTAATCCAACAACAGTTTTTTAGCTGTATGCCTTTACTTTCCTAAAGTTTCTGTAAGCATTCAACTATGTTTCTATATGAACATACCCCTCTCACATTATAATTCAACAGTTTGTGTATTATTTAATTACAATAATTACAATAACAAGTGCAACTGACATAAATAGTCTTGGTATCAGATAATACCAATTTCTTAGAAACCATACAACTTGACCGATAGGAGAAGTGCAGGGCATACTTGAGAATAGCCTTTAGCCTTGAACAGTTAATATGCCAAGAAATCATAGAATGTTTCACAGAGGATATGGAGAACATCAGTTTATCTGGTAGGTAGTTAAGAGGAAAGCAGTTTAAAAACCTTGTAATTATACAGCCTAAAGAACTGAAAACAAGTCCTTAAAGGATTTGCATATCCATCTTTATAGCAGCATTATTCACAATAGCCAAGAGGTGGAATCAACCCAAATGTCCATCAACAGATGAATGGATAAACAAAATATGTTATGTACATACAATAGAGTATTATTCAGTCTTAAAAAGGAAGGGAATCTTGTCTCATGATACAGGACTGATAAACCCTGAGAACATTATGTTAAGTGGAATAAGGCAGTCATAAAAAGATAAGTCCTGTATGATTCTACTTATATGAAGTATCTAATAAAATTTATAGAAACAGAAAATAAAGTGATTATCAGAGGACTCATAACAGAGTAAAAGGGGAATAGTTGTTCACTCAGTATAGACCACGTTTTAGTTTTGCAAAATTAAAAAGTTCTGGAGAGCTGTTTCACAACAATGTGAATATACTTATTGAACTCTACATTTAAAGTTAATATGGTAAATTTTATGTTGTATAACTTTACCAAAAATAAAAGAAAAGCTTCTATTGTATGTTATTTTTTTTGCTTTTTAATAGTTCACATACATTTTGTTAAAAATTCAGATAATAGGGGCGCCTGGGTGGCACAGTCGGTTAAGCGTCCGACTTCAGCCAGGTCACGATCTCGCGGTCCGTGAGTTCGAGCCCCGCGTCAGGCTCTGGGCTGATGGCTCGGAGCCTGGAGCCTGTTTCCGATTCTGTGTCTCCCTCTCTCTCTGCCCCTCCCCCGTTCATGCTCTGTCTCTCTCTGTCCCAAAAATAAATAAAAAAATGTTGAAAAAAAAAATTAAAAAAAAAAAAAAAATTCAGATAATATAGAAAATGAAAAAAAGAAATGAATGAACGAAAATCGCCCATAAACACATTTTTTGTAGTATAACCACTGGTAATATTTTAATATCCTTCTACTTCTTTATCCATACACATGGAGTAAAGATGTGTCTATGTGTGCATTTGTATACATATAAACAATCTATATTTATACTTATACTTTAACTAAAATGAAGTATGTAACTAAAATGAGGTATATAACCAGTTTTAGGAAAACAAGTATTTATTGTGATAATCTTCTCATATTTTCACACTGTTAATCATGTTTTATGACTGAATACTTTATAGGTTTTTTTTTTCCTATTGATGGGCATTTAGTTTTGCTTACTGCAAACAACACTGAGGTGAAATTCTTTTTATGTATCTTTGACCAGAAAGTAGTGGAATAATGCCTTTGAAATTCTGAAAGAAATTATTTCCAACCTAGAATTCTATGTGCAGCCAAATTTTCTGTAAATGTAAAGTTAGATTAAGGTTATGTTCAGACATGTAGGAAGTCAGAATTTATATCTCTAAGGCTTCCTATCTCAGCAAGTTGCTTAGGGATATATACCAGCAAAATTACGGAGAATGTGATAAAAAAGAGAAGTAGATTCATTCCCAGAAAATAGTAAAGGAAAATCAGAAATTGATAGCTAAGCAGCAAGCTTAGAGAATGAATCAGTCCAGATTAGAGTGAAAAGATAGAAGATTCTTTTGAAGAATAAGGGGTTCCTTTGCAGTACTTTGCTGAATATACTTACTCATTTGTCAGTAAGAAATAACAAAAAAGCCTATTAAAAACTAAAAACATATCAAAAATAATTTTTTAAAAATGACATAAAATAAAATGAGATATAATTTAAAGCAATTGATAGAGAGTGAGAAAAGAGAACACATTTTGTCGTAATGCCAAGAATATTCACCTTTAAATGGTCTATGGCTTTATGGCATTGGGCCCATAAAAAAGGAAATGCCATCCTAACATATCATCAGGTCCTGTAGTAAGTTTTTGCTATTTCAAATGGTGTTGATTGATTAATAGTTAGCTTTTAGAAAGAGCATGGAAATTGTAGTTGTGTTTATAGAATAAAATATAAAAATTAAAGAATGTAAAACACCGTTTGAAAGTAAAGAATAGCTCATGAAACAAAGGAGGTAGTGAAGTGGTTAAAAGAATGAGGGAAGAGTATGGACAGTATCTTCATCTGACAGTGAAGAGAGTTGAGAAGGAAACTAGTGTTAAGAAAACAAGAAATTTGAGGGTGCCTGGGTGGCTCAGTCAGTTAAGCCTCCGACTTCTGATTTTGGCTCGGGTCATGATCTCATGGTTTGTGAGTTTGAGCCCTGCATTGGGTTCTGCGCTGATAGTGGTTTCTCTCCCTCTCTCCCTCTCTCACTGCCGCTCCCCTACTCGTTCTCGTTTTCTTTCTATCAAAAATAAATAAATAAAATTAAAAAAAAGAAAACAATACATTTGAAATGTGAGTTTATTATCTAAGTTTTTAAAGGTAACTTATAATGATATAAAAAAATATTAGCAATAAGAGTTGTATGTGTAAAGTGAACTAAAGCCTAATCTTTTGCAGAATGATATTACAATATATCTTCAAATTGATAAGATATTGAAATGTATACATGCTATTTAGAGATATAGAGGATCTAGTGTAGCAGAACTAAAGTCAGCAGTGGTTAAATGAGGACTGGGACCCGGGATAGAGAAGAGTGGAGCTGGATATCATATTTTTAAACTATGCATATGGTTAAAACAAAAAAGTAGTATAGGAATCATCTACTGCTTGAAGTACTATTTGAAGTCACTATAAAGCTCTGTGATACAGATGCCATTATGTAGCATAATCTGAGAGTGCTTTATTTTGAGTTTTTTAAACAGCTGTTTTACATGAGAAAGTATTATCAGTACCTAATTAGAAAATGGCTGAGGGTTTCCAAAATTGAGGATAGTTTTGCTTGAATTACAAAGATGAGAAAAATGAGCCTCCCAGTGATTCTTGTTAGAGGTAGTTTCCTTCCTTTGAACTCTTATGATACTTTATCTGCATCTCTACTAGGAAAGTTAATATTTATCCAATGTAGTTATCATATAGATAAACATTTTAACTCCCCAATTACCCTATACTAGACTATTACATAAGAGTAAGGATGATCTTGTCATATTATATTTATATATTGTCATGTCTTCAAAAGATACCATACCTTTCATGTAGTAATATGTTTCTCTTTAGTTATTTAACAAATATTTGGGCAGCTCTTATGTTCTAGGTTGCATGCTAGACACAAGTGGTCAGGGAAAGTGTGTCTGAGGAAAGAATGAATAGACAAAAATTCTCCAATTCAAACTAAAAAGAATAATTAAAAAATGAGCAATTCTTGTTGTTAGTTATCTCTATTTTGGGGACCTCTTCCCAAATGAAGCCTCTCTCCTCTAATGTATCTGACAGAAGGAGCTGTTGACAGAAGGGGTACTGAGATGAACTCAAGCAGGTTAGCTCCACAGCTAGATTCTAGCCAGTTCTAATAGCCACAGTTAGCATCCCTTACCCTGCCTTTCAGTGCACCCATGGGGAAGAGTGTATAGATCCGTTAAAAAAAGAAAAGACAAGAAAAACAAATGGGAAGGGTTACCATGGCTTTGCTTTTTTGTTATAGCACTTGAAGCAGCATCAGTAGTAACAGTAATTATCTTAGTAGTAGTGGTAATGATAATATAAGCTGTCAGGCAGTGAACACCAAGTATGTATAGGAACCATGCTAGGGATTGTACACAAAATATTACTAAAATTTTTTTTTAACGTTTATTTATTGTTGAGAGACAGAGAGACACAGAGTGTGAGCACGGGAGGGATAGAGAGAGGGGGAGACACAGAAGCTGAAGCAGGCTCCAGGCTCTGAGCTGTCAGTACAGAGCCCAACACGGGGCTCGAACTCACAAACTGTGAGATTATGACCTGAGCCGAAGTCGGTCGCCCAACCAACTGAGCCACCCAGGCGCCCCTGTACACAAAATATTTTTAATCTTTGTATTGATCCTGGAAGACAGGTATTACCTTGGTTTTACAGGTTTGAGAGGTAAGTCTTGCACAAAATATCATAGTTTGTAAATGCTAGAGTTTAGATTTTGAAGCTTGGTTTGTTTGATTCCAAAGTCCATGATATTTCCACTATGGCAAGTGGTAAGACAGGAGTGTGCAACCCTTAGGAGTCTGGATTTTGGCTATGCAGGCTAAGAGAAGGTACTAGGTAGGTAGACCATTGCTTGCACATTCTATCACATCATCTGCTATGGAATTTTAGTGGTTACCTGCTGACTATTTTCTTAATATTGACCTTGTAGATGAGGCTTTGGAGAATTTTTTGTACTTGCCCTGAATTTACACCATTTATGCAAAATGATAAATTTCAGAAATGTGTCACTGCATGCAAATGAGCACTTTTCCAAGTAGCAGTAGAATGGTACAGTTTGTATGAGTTTATATTATAAGATAAAATTTCATTATTTCTAACATTACTGTATTTAAGGGCAGAGTTGCAATTAAGTTTGTAACTGCCACTGGTTTTGCACACATAAAAGATATTCTTAATATTTTATCTTATTTTCTATAACCATTATAAAATCAAATATGTAAATATACTTTAGAATAGTAATTGCATTTCACATTTGAATTTGTTTTATGCAGTTATTTAATCTGAGTTTCATTAAAAGAGAATAGTTTCTATAGCAACTACCACATCATTTGATATCTTTGGAATCTCTGAGATATGGAACACTTATTAAAAAACAAATGTACTCAGTTTATCATGTAGACTTTTATACAGGTTTAAATGTTTAAGAAAAATATTTCTTGTATATTTATTTTTCCTAGTTTTTACCAAACTTATTCTTTTTTTCTTTTACTTTGGTATTTTTTCCCTTTAAAAATTTAAACCATATGTATTTAAAAATATGTCAAAAGAATTCAATGAGGAGGTGGATATTGGAGAGGATAGTAGGAGTAAGTGTGAACTCTTTTCTGAATGAACTCCATCAGCACACATGTTACTTCCTTCTAGGAGGAAACCTGTTAGTTTATCTCTTTGGATATATCCTATTAGGGTCATGAAAACCATTTCTAGAAAAAGATGATGATATATTATGGCATTATGGGAACCAAAGTTAAAAGAAAATAGAATGCTAGATCATCAGTACCAGATTCCTGTTCCAAGTTTTTTTTAGTACTTTGAATTAAAAAAAGTTCAGTGCTAAGTAATGTGCACTGCTATTGCCACTTATCAGCTGAAGAAAGGCTATTTCTACACTTGAAAATAAATAGTGTTTTCTGAAATCTGTCTTTTCAATTCTATTAAATTTGGCCTCATTTACATTATTTGATTTGTCCAAGTTGTACCGTTGCATTGTTGCTAAATGTTTTCTTTAAAGTTTATGTCCTCCATTTATTTGGATTTAGGTATTATGGTCTTTTTAAAGGCACTTAGTTTCACTATATATATTTATATATTATTTTCTCATGAGTCTGTATCTTTTCCTAACAATTCTATTTCTCCTCATTGAGCTTCTTCTAACTTGTCTACTTCTGGTACTTTGGAGCACTAAATTAAAATCAGCAATACTTTTTTAATGTATTAAAGTTCTCCTGTCTAATATTCTTCTAAGACTTTAGGGAAATATCCAAAATGTGTTCTAAAGAATCTGCCTAAGATGCCTTCATAAGACATATTCTTGCAAGTAATATAAAGAAGTTAAGAAGTTTTGATGCTGTAACAATAATTACTTATAAGAAAATTGTCTTTCTTCTATGAATAGTTTTGTTCCACTCACTTTTTTTTTCAGTGTTTCTGTAAATAATTATTTTTTCTGTTCTATGAAAAATTTTTATATCTCTTGTTCCCTTCTGCAAGTTCCTTCAGATCCACACTATACTGGAAATTCAGTAAAATCAGGTTGAAGTGTCATTGAAAAATTTTCATCTGGGGTGCCTGGGTGGCTTAGTTGGTTAAGTGTCCGACTTCCACTCAGGTCATGATCTCACGGTGCATGAGTTTGAGCCCTGCATAGGGTGAGCTTGAGCCCTGCTCTGGGCTCTGCACCCTCTCCCTCTCTCTCTGCACCTTGTGGAATTCTCTCCCTCTCTCTGTGCCCCTTGCTCACTTGCATTTGCTCTGTCTCTCTCTCTAAAAAAAAATTCTCATCCTGTGCACATACTTTTTGTAATAATCTTAGGAATGCAAGATGTAAATGGAGATAATTGGGATAGATTATATATGTATATGTATGCATGTATAATAGAAAATTCAAGCCTAGTATCTATAAACATCCTAATGCCCCTGCATGTATACTCTGAATCAGTGCTGTCCAAAGTAGTTTTCTGTAATGATGGAAATGTTCTTCTGTATCTGCACTGGTAGTGGCTACCCATAGCTCATGAGCCAATGAGACCGAGGAACAGAATATTAAATTTAAATAGCCACAGGTGGCTAGTGGCTACCATGTTGAACAGCAGAGGTCTAAATGACTGTATAAACCATTTCAGTTCATTTGCTGGCCTGTTATCCCAGGGCTGCTGTTTAGAGTTGTGCAGGTGGTTTATTGTATGAGGATTCACAGATAAGGGGGTAGTAGAGGCTAAAATCTAGCCTTGGCAATCTTGCCAAGTTGTGTACCCTGGCAAGGAGCTGTGTCCTCCCAAAGAGACTGCCAGTCTTCCTAGTTCATACAAAGGTACCTTATGGGCTGGCAGCAGTGTTGTACACCACTATCAGATGGTGTCTTTCCTTTATAGCTTGGTCCGCCACTTAATGTCCATGTGACCTTGGGATATGTAGTTAACTTCTTTGGGCCTTGATTTTGCCCTCTATAAAGTGGAGACAATATCATTTACTCTATGGAGTTATTATTATGAAGACCGAGTGACATGATATGTGTAAAGTATTTAGAACATAAAGTGCTCATAAGTTTTATCAATTATTATAATTATATAATGAAGTATCTTAATGTAGTAAATTTTTGCAGCATTTTCACATTCATTCAACTCTGCCTAGTACCAAGAAATAAAAGACAGTATTCAGCCCCTGCGTTACCAAGGCTTATAAGAGATGAATAGTTCCAAGCAGTTACGTAGCTTTTAAAATTACTTACTATCACATTGTAGCTTAGGAACTGACTGAGAGAGTTCAGTTCAGCTAGTGATCATCACAGCTTTTAATTATATCTTTCACCCCATCTGACTCTAAGCTGTTCAGATTTCATGTGATCTGAGACTTGGCGGGGATGATGGAAGTGTAGGAGGACCCTAAACTCACTTTGTCCCACGGATGCTACTAGATAACACTCATATCAGTGTAAATAACCCAGAAAATGACCTGAAGACTGGCAGAACAAGCCCCACAACTAAATGTAGAGAAGAGGCCATATTGAAGAGGTAAGAAGGGCAGAGATGTGGTGAGGAGCTAAACATTGTGGGTCTGGCCACTGGAGGAAGGGAGCTGCAGCCATGGACAGGGGTGAGAAACAGACTGTCACACTGAGGAGGCCGCATAGGGAAGACAGATACCCCCAGCATTTGTCTTTAAAAATCAGAGGGACTGAAACAACCAGTGGAACTTAAAGCCCGGAACTTTAAAAATCAGCCCTCTCTGTTCTAGGAGAGCCCAGAGGGTGGTAGGAAGCTGAGGCCTGGCCCTTAAATAGACAGCATAACAAACGGCATAGAAGTAGCAGTTTGAAAAATGCTTGGGGCATATAGGAGCAAAGGTTATTTACCAATCTCAGACTTTACTGAGGGACTTCTCCAGGAACAAAGGAGCTGGCCTGCACCATTTCCCTCTCATCCTCCCCAGCATAAATCCATGGACACCTGCTGGAACCATTGCTGCATTCACATTCGCTTCCTAATTTGCTTACACTGTGCCCTGCCCCTTCCAGCAGAGACTGCCTCACTCCCACATTGCAAGTCTCCTTCCTTGGTCCCAAGAACAAACCTTGCCAACACTGAGTTTCCCGACTGCATGCTTTGTGGGGCCTAGGCTCGGGGGGAGTGGCTGGTCACCTCCTGTGAAGGATGCATGCACCTTGTTAAAACTGCTCCCACACCCAAACTTGCTTTGTGGAGTGGCACCCTCTAGTCCTGGTCTCCAGGGTAGTTGAATGTACTCTTTGGAAGATAACCTGCATGAACAGCTTGCGGGTACCATGCCCTGACCTGTGCAGGCTTTGTGGAGCAGCCCCAGCTGGTTCAGTCTTGGCAGTTGTGTCACATCCCTGATGGAAGAGGACCAGCACCACCTTGTCAGAAGTGTCTGCTCTGCCCACTACTTTCAAGAGCAAGACATGTAGCTGGCTTAAAACATAGAAGTAGACACAGAGGATTGGGCAAAATGAGGAAACAGAGGAATATGCCACAAATGAAAGATCAGGACAAAATCACAGCAAGAGAGCTAAGCAAAATGGAGATAAGTAATATGCCTGATAGAGAATTTAATGATCATAAAGATACTACTGGACTTGTGAAAAGAATGGAGGATATCAGTGAGACCTGTAACACAGAGATAAAAAAGAATGAATAAGAGATGATGAACAAAATAAATGAAATTAAAAATACACTTGAAGGAAAAAAATATACTAGACGGAATAAACAGAAGGCTAGAAGATGCAGAAAAATGAATCAGTGACCTGGAGGACCGAGTTATGGAAGGTAATCAAGCTGAACAGATGAGAGAAAAAAAATTATGCAAAATAAGAATACTTAGGGAACTCTGACCCTGTCAGGCATGATAACATTTGCATTATAGGGATCTCAGAAGAAGAGAGAGAAAAGGGAACAGAAAATTTATTTGAAGAAATAATAGCTGAAAACTTCCCAAATACTGGGAAGAAAACAGAAATTCAGATTCAGGAGGCACAGAGAGAGTCCCCAGCAGAATCAACCCAAGGGGTCCACACTAAGACATAAACTAAAATGGCAAAAAGTAGTGGTAAAGAAAAAAATTTAAAAACAGCAAGAGAAAAGTAAGCAGTTACATAACAGGGAAACTCTATAAGGCTATCAGTGGATTTTTCAACAGAAACTTTGCAGGCAGGCAGGGAGTGCCATGATATATTCAAAGTCCCGAAAGGAAAAAATTTGCAGTCAAGAATACTCTATCCAGCAAGACTGTCATGCAGAATACAGGGGCGGGAGGCGGGGGGCGCAAAGAGTTTCCCAGTCAAACAAAAGTTAAAGGAACTCATGACCACTAAGCCAGCCTACAAGAAATAACTAAAGGGGACTCTGAGATGAAAAGAAAGACCATAAGTAAGAGTAAGAAAAGTCAGAAGCACAAAAGTCAGAAGAGTCATAAAATAAGAGGAAGTAAAAATTAACACCATATACCTAAAATATGATGAGGAGAGATACAAAGAATGGGTTCAAATGTAAGCAACCATCAACTTAATATAGACTGGTGTATGCAGAAGACATTACATACAAACGTAATGGTAACCACAAATCAAAAACCAGTAATAGTAATGAATAAAGAGGAAGGAATCTTGATATATCACTCACAAAAAAGAGAACATGGTGAGAGAAAAGAGCAAGGGAATAAAGCAACAGAGAAGATCCACAAAAACAAACTGAAAACAAATAACAAAATGGCAATAAGTACATACCTATCAATAATTACTTTGAATGTAAATGGACTAAAAGCTCCAATCAAAAGACATAGGGTTTTTGGGATGAGCACTGGGTGTTGTATGGAAATCAATTTGACAATAAACTTCATATATTGAAAAAAAAAATAAAAAAATAAATTTGGGTCAAATGACAAAGAAAAAAAACAAAAGACATAGGGTGACAGAATAGATAAAAAACATGACCCATCTATATGCTACCTACAAGAGATTCACTTGCGACTTAAAGACATGTGTAGATTGAAAATGAAGGGATAGAGAAATATTTATCATGCAAATGGATGTCAAAAGCAAGCCAGGGTAGCAATAATTATATCAGATGAAATTGATTTTATTTATTTATTTATTTGTTTGTTTGTTTGTTTATTTATTTATTTATTTTTAATGTTTATTTTTGAAGGAGAGAGTGCGAGTGGAGGAGAGGCATAGAGAGAGACACAGGCTATAAATTATAATTCTTCTAAACATTTAAAGAAAAGTTAACCTATTCTTTTCAAACTATTCCAAAAAATGGAAGAACAAAAGCTTCCAAATTCATTCTATGAGGCCAGGAGTACCCTGATTCCAAAGCCAAATAAAGACACAACAAAAGGAGATCTAGAGGCCAATATCTCTTATGAACATAGATGCAAAAATCCTGAACAAAAGATTAGCAAGCCAAAGTAAACAATACATTAAAAACTCATTCACCATGATTAAGTGGCATTTATTCCTGGGATGCAAGGGTGGTTCATTATTTGCAAATAAATCAACGTGATACATCACATCAACAAGAGAAAGGATAAAAACCATATGATCATTTCAGTAGATGTAGAAAATGCATTTGACAAAGTATAACATCCATTTATGATGAAAACCCTCAACAAACTAGGTTTAGAGGGAACATACCTCAACATAAAAAAGGCCTTACCTGAAAAATTGCAGTTAACATCATACTCAGAGGGGAAAAAGTGAGAGCTTTCCCCTAAGATCAGGAATAAGACAAGAATGTCCATTCTTGCCACTTTTATTCAACATAGTACTGGAAGTCCCACCCACAGCAGTCAGACAAGAGAAAGGAATAAAAGTCATCCAAATTGTTAAGGCAGATATAAAACTTTCACTGTTTGCAGATGATATGATACCATATATAGAAAACCCTAATGATTCCACCAAAAAAACTATCAGCACTGATAAATGAATTTATTAAGGTCGCAGGATAGTCAATGTATAGAAATATGTTGCATTTTTATATACCAATAATGAAGCAGCAGAAAGAAAAATTAAGAAAGCAATCCCATTTACAATTGCACAAAAAATGATAAATTACCTAGGAATAAACTTAGCCAAAGAGCTCAAAACTATAACATTGATGAAAGAAGAAGGCACAAATGAAAAGACATTTCATGTTCATGGGTTAGAAGAACAAATATTGTCAAAATGCCTATATTACCCAAAGCAACCTACACATTTAGTACATTCCCTATCAAAATAAAAATAGCATTTTCCACAGAACAGGGGCCACCAATTCTAAAATTTGTATGGGTCCACAAATGACCCTGAATAGCTAATGCAAGTTTGAAAAAGAAAAACAAAACTGGAGGTATCACAATTCCAGACTTCAAGTTATATTACAAAGCTGTAGTAATTAAAACAGTATAGTATTGGCACAAAAATAGGTAGATACATCAATGGAACATAATAGCCCAGAAATAAACTAACAATTATATGTTCAATTAATCTTTGACAAAGAAGGAAGGAGTATGTAATAGGATGAAGACATTCTCTTCAACATGTGGTGCTGGGAAAAGTGGGCAGCAAAAGAATGAAGCTAGACTGCTTTCTTATACCATACATAAAATAAATTCAAAATGGATTTAGTATCTAAATGTGAGACTTGAATCCATAAATATCTTAGAAGAGAGCAGATGACATCAGTTGTAATAACATCTTTCTTGATACATCTCCTCAGACAAGGGATACAAAAGAAAAAAAATTTTGGGACTACCTCAAAATAAAAAGCTTTATAGAAAAAGAAACAACCAGGGAAAGTAGAAGATAACCCACTGCTTGGGTGAAGATTATTGCAAATGACATATTCAGTAATTGGTTAGTATCCAAAATATATAAAGAAGTGATACAACTCAACACTTAAAAAACAACCCTATTCAGAAATGGGCAGAAGGCATGGACAGACATTTCTCCAAAGAAGAAATACAGATGGCCAACAGACACATGAAAAGATGTTCAATATCACTCGTCATCAGGTAAATGTAAAGCAAAACCACAGTGAGATCATTTATACCTGTTAAAATAAAAGAAAAAACACAAGAAATGGCAAGTGTTGACAAGTATGTGGAGAAATAGGAACTCACACACTGTTGATGGGAATGCAAACTGGTGCAGCCACTGTGGAAGACAGTATGGAGTTTCTTCAAAAAATTAAAAATAAACTACTGTATGATCCCATTTCACACTCCAGGATATCTACCCAAACAATAAAAAAATACTAATTCAAAGTGATAAATGGCAAGATTTCATTCTTTTTGATCTCTGAGAAATATTCTACTGTGTGTGTGTGTGTATAAATACATATATATTTATATATTTATATTATATATGAATATAGGATAAGGGATCTACATTTATATAGGAATAAAGAAGAAATAGGATATAGGATGTAGGATAAGGGATCTTCATTTATATATGAATAAAGAAGATGTCATCAGTCGATGGACATTTGGGGTCTTTCCATACTTTGGATATTGTCGATAGAACTTCTATAAACATTGGGTTGCATGTACACCTTCAAATCAGCATTTTTGTATCCTTTGGATAAATACCTAGTAGTGTAATTGCTAGGTTGTAGGGTAGTTTTAATTTTTTGAGGAATCTCTATACTGTTTTCCAGAGTAGCTGCAGCAATGTGGATGGAACTAGAGTGTATTATGCTAAGTGAAATAAGTCAGTCACAGAAAGACAAATATATGATTTCACTCATATGTGGAATTTAAGGAACAAAACAGATGAACATAGGGGAAAGGAAGCAAAATAAGATAAAAACAGACAGGGAGACAAACCGTAAGAGACTCTTAAATACAGAGAACAAACTGAGGGTTGCTGGCGGGGTATTGGGTGGAGGGATAGGCTAAATGGACAATGGGCATTAAGGAGCGCACTTGTTGGGATGAGCATTGGGTGTCATATGTAAGTGATGAATTGCTAAATTCTATTCCTGAAAAAATATAATATCTATCTATATATCTATACATCTATATCTATCTATATATGTATATGTATATCTATATATCTGTCCAACTTAACATTAAAGGCAAAAAAAAAGGGATAGATGCACCTCTTGTTTATGGCAGCATTATTTACAATAGCCAAATTATGGAAGTAACCTATGAATCTATTGATATGGGATTGAATAAATAAGATGCAGTATATATATATAGAATTGAATATTATTCAGCTATTAAAACGAATGAAATCTTGTCATTTTCAGCCACATGGTTGGATCTAGAGAGTGTAATGTTAAGCAAAATAAGCAAGTCAGAGAAAGACAAATTGCTCATATGTGGAATTTAAGAAAGAAAACAAAGAAGCAAAGGAAAAAAATGGGAGACAAATAAAAAAACAGACTCTTATCTATAGAGGACAAAGTAATGTTTACTAGAGAGGAGGTGAATGGGTAGTCGGGTGAAATACATGAAGGGGATTAAGGGTATGCTTATTCTGATGAACACTGAGTAAGATATGGAATTATTGAGTTACCGTATTGTATACCTGAAATGAATAAAACTGTATGTTAATTTTACTTTAATTAAAATAAAAAAACCAATATTAGTGTTGCTGCAGAGAGACTGTGTTGTTCCAGGTTTGAGTTACTTAGGGGGAAATATTTTCCACTTATAAAGAACTTAGTAATGACATCATATATATTTTTAAGAATTTTCATAAACATTAATAACCTTTAAGTGAGGTGTTATCACTCTTGTTTGTAGAAACTAAAGCTCAGAAGTAAAGCAACTTCCCCATGGCAACTTAGCTGACATTAAAATATTTTGTTTTCCTACTGCATTATTTTGCTTCTAAGTAGTGTTTTTGTTTTATTTTGTTTTTGTTTTAGCATGTTCTAAGAGAAATAAATCTAAATTCCTTTAGTGAGAAAACCTAGTGATTCCTCCTAGTCAGATGCTTTTTTTTAAAGTGTAAAACAATTGATACATTAAATGGAAAAACTGTTTAAACTAATTTTCCTGTACTATTTCCTTGTTATATCAGTCCCATCCTATGCAAACTTGGACAAAATAAAATGTTACTGCTGTAGTTTTTAGTACTTCTTAACTACCAACTAGGTCAAATGTAGATCCCTTATCCTATTATTCTAGCATGATGAGGTCTTACTGGGTGATCTCTTCTATTTTTGTGACTTTAACTAACACCTGGCTCCCTGATTTCATATTTCTGTCTCAAGCTCAAACCTGTCTCCTGAGTACTAGATTCATATTTTTAACTCTCTATGGAATATTTAGATGTCAAGCTCAACATGTTCAATGCTAATCCCATAAGTTTGTCCTTATAAATTTCTTCCTCTCTTATGTTTCTTTAAAAATTTTTTTTAAAAACATTTATTCATTATTGAGAGACAGAGAGAGACAGAGCATGAGCAGGGGAGGGGCAGAGAGGGGGAGACAGAATCTGAAGCAGGCTCCAGCTCTGAGCTGTCAGCACAGAGTCTGACACAGGGCTCAAAGTCACAAACCGCAAGATTGTAACCTGAGCTGAAGTAGGACGCTTAACCGACTGAGCCACCCAGGCACCCCTCTTATATTTTCTTTTGAAGTTTGTTTTATTCAGTCACTCATGTTAGAATCTTGGGGATCATCTTAGCCTTATTCTTATCCATTACCTTTTTCAGATGATCTCATCTCAAATTTTATTGTATCTAATTTCTTGCATACCTTTTGTTTACATTATTGATTTTAATTGTCCTGATTCATTTGTTCATTTATTCATTATTCATTCTATAGATGTTGAGTACCAACTTTATAAAAGACTAAATTTAATCTTTTGAACTTAGTTTCTTTTCTCTATTACTACAATTACTGAGTTGATTTAGGTCCTTATCATTTATCTCCTGGACTATTTACTGCAATGGTTTCCCTGACTGTGGTCACTGTATGTTCAGTATATCCTTCCTACTATAGTAAGAGTGATTTTTCTAATAAAGAAATTCAATTTTGGTACTTTTTTGCTTAAAACCCTTCAGTTGCTGTCTACAGTTTTTATATTAAATATTCTAGCATGCCGTAGAAGGCATTTTTAGGGTATGATTCTTTTGTTATACCTCTTGAGTCCCATTTGCTTTCACAGGACCACGCGCATGCAGTGCTCCAGTCACACGGAACACTTTCTGATGCTGTCACTTACTGTATAGTTTTACAGTTTTAAGCCATTGAACCTATGGCTCCTTTTGCTAAGGACTTAGATCCCTTGTTCATTTTTTATTTATTCTGTAGAATGTATCCTTAAGAGGTACTTTCTCTTGATACCTTCCCTGTACTCCTTTTATTAAAATTTATTTTTATTTTTTAAAAAATGTTTTTATTTTTGAGAGGAAGGGTGCGGGGGGGGGGGAGAGAATAAGCAGGGGAGGGACAGAGAGAGAAGGAGACACAGGATCTAAAGCAGGCTCCAGGCTCTGAGCTGTCAGCACAGAGCCCGACAGGGGGTTTGAACCCACAAATCATGAGATCATGACCTGAGCTGAAGTCACATGCTTAACTGACTGAGCCACCCAGGCTCCCCTCCCTGTACTCCCAATACCCTTTCCTTCATGTGTCTATGTCTCTGTCACAGCTCTTACCACACCGTAAGCAATTATCCATTTGTTCCAGTTTCTCTTACTAGGTAGAGAAGCTTCTATTGAAGGCATAGACTTTGAAATATTTATCTATGTATTCCTAAGGCTTACTATAGTGCTGGCATATAGTAGTACTCAATATTGGATTTATAAATTAGTGGATGCATATCCATTATTTATTTTTAGGGTATTGAAAAAGCTTAATTCTAAAACTTTTAAATAGCATGCATTTTAAATGTACTAAAAATTATGGAAAATAATTCATCTGAAACACATATACCTGCCACTAGTATTTAACATATGTTGTTTGCTATCTTTGCTTAGCATAACACTTATCTTCTACAGGAAACCTCTCCTAACTAGTTCTACTTTACTTTTCTGATTAGCATTTCTATACTTCTAGAAAAAACATTCCTTAAAAATTTTTTAAAACAATATTTATTTTTGAGAGAGAGAGACAAGAGTGTGAGTGGGGGAGGGGCAGAGAGAGCGAGAGAGGGAGACACAGAATCTGAAGCAGGCTCCAGTCTCCGAGCTGTCAGTACAGAACCCAACGCCGGGCTTGAGCCCACAACTGAGATCATTACCTGAGCTGAAGTCGGACGCTCAATCGACTGAGCCACCCAGGTGCCCTGAAAAAGCATTACTTTTACATGAACTTTTGCACATATGCTTCAATGAATAATGTATTTTGATTAAATGATACTCTTTTATGATTCTTCTCTATGTGTTTCATTTCCCCAACCTTTATACACCCTTCACCAAGAGCTCAAGGCCCATTTTTGTAATTTTGCCCCCAATGGGAAGCATAGTCCTAGACACACAGTAGAACTTAAAATTATTAATAAATTAAATGAATGCAATTAATTGCCACATATTTCTTCTTCATGAAAACACATAAAAATGCTGTTCTTACTTTACCCAAGAAACTTCTCAGCCTTTTTCTTATTGTAGGTTAATGAAAGTGTGCTCACTAAGTTCAAATACTGTTACTAGTCTTAAACAGTTGATATTTCTGAGTACTGTTACAGTGTTGTAAAGATAAATCATGATATCTCAAATTAAATATAAATGCATTTTGGTCATGTGTATCAGTTTGTGTTATGTTTTGGGTATATATGGCAGAGAGTCTTTAAAAAATGGTTAAAAATATATAAGTTTACTAATTCTCTCTCATATAAAAGAGTCCAGAGTTAGCCAGCTGAGAGCTAGTTTGATACTATCACTTTTTCCTCAGAGACTCTGGCTTCCTTTCTAGGAGCCTCCGAGGAATTTCAACCTAAAACTTCTGTTTACATATCATTGGCCAAAACTTAATTATCTGGACAAATTTAGCTGCAAGGGAGGCTTGGAAATGTTTTAGTTGGCATGCTATCCAAGGTCATGATATAAGGAAAGAAGGTAAAAATACGTATTTGGAGGCAGTTAGCAGCATACTGTGCTAAAAATTGTTAGAATGAGTAAATGAGACTTAATAATCTTTGGAAAAATCATAGGTGCACTCTGATGAAAGACATAGAACTGACTTTTGCTCTGTATGGATAAATATTTGAAACATGTCAGTGCCCAGTGTCATTCTTCTGTATGTATGCATTGATCTGTTCACAGCCTGGAAAGGTTGTGGTGGTAGTGGTGGTGGTGGTGGTAGTGTCTGTGTGTATACGTGTAAGAGTAAATCACTTTCAGTTTCGTACATAGGTGCTCCAAAAATACTCTTGTTTGAGCCATGATAGAGTCTTTCAAGTAATTAATGGTAGATCTTGGAGCTAAAATATATCCCATGTTCTTGAAAGACTCTTGAAAAAAGTCTATACCCAGCAATGCTTTAAAGAGTAAATATAAGTAGTCTTCAGTATGGTAAAATGCTCTGCCTTATTAGTAATGAAAGAAATGTAATTTAAACCACAGTGAAGTTATGCTTTTCACCCTATGGAGTTAGCAAAAATGAAATCTAAAAAGTCAGTACTTAGATTTGTTAAAATAGTTTCGTGTATTTCTGATTGTAGTATACATTATTTCTATAGTGTCTTTTAGAGAGCAATTTGGCAATTCTATCAAGAATCTTAAAATTGTTTATACCCATTGGCTCAATGATTACACTTCTGAGAATTTACTTTAAAGGAAATAATCTAGAATAAGTAAAAACTGGAAGCAGAAGGAGGCAGGAGGGAATATTATGAAATTATGATAATAGCAAATAGTTACTGACTGGGTACTCTGTGCTAGTATTGTTCTAAATCCTTTACATAATCTTCACAAGGTCTTTATGAGATTGGCAGTGTTATCATCCTTCTCATTCACATTTAAAATGGATGCAACTGAAGAGCAGAAAGCTTAAGAAAGTTTCTCATTACACTGGTAAATGGAGATGGTGGTGTTTGAACTCTGAAATTTTGCACCAATATCTGTATTAAAAAAATTCTTTTTAAAGTTTGTTTAATTTTGAGAGAGAGAGAGAAACAGAGCACAAGTAGAGGAGGGGCAGAGAGAGAGGGAGACACAGAATATAAAGCAGACTCCAGGCTCCCAGCTGTCAGCACAGAGCCCGATGCGGGGCTTGAACCCACGAACCATGAGATCGTGACCTGAGCTGAAGTCAGACACTTAACTGATTGAGACATCCAGGTGTCCCCCAGCATCTGCAGTTTTAATTCCCATGCTATGCCATCTCTGCTCATTGTTTTGAGTTTCAGCAGCATCATTTAACAGGGAGTAAGAATAGCAGAATAGTTAAGAAAACTAGAACTTGCCTGAGTTTTATGCATTTGTTAAAAATTTTCATAGCTAAAGAGCTTGGGTTAACGTGAAATATGCTTATGCTATGTTAGAGACAGAAATTGGATACAATTTTGTTTATGTAGCATACTAAAAATTAGGTAAAACTATAACTCTTTGCTTAGAATTTAATAGAATGGGAAAAGAATACATCAAAAGTACTAATAATATTTGTAGTGGACTAATAGGGCTCTTGTTGAATTTTCTTTCTCTGCTTTCCAAATTGTCGTAAAATTTTTTTTCAGTTTATTTATTTTTGAGAGACAGAGCTTGAATAGGGAAGAGGCAGAGAGAGGGGGAAACACAGAAGCCAAAGCAGGCTCCAGGCTCTGAGCTGTCAGCACAGAGCCCGATGTGTGGTTCAAACCCACGAACCATGAGATCATGACCTGAGCTGAAGTTAGAGGCTTAACTGACTGAGCCATCCAGGTCCGCCAAATTGCCTTTAATGAGCATGTATATATAGCTTCTGTATTGAAAAAAAATTAAGACTGCATCCAGGATTGTTCCTCTTATTTTTTTGGGGGTATTGAGTTTTGTAAGTTCTTCATATATTTTGGATACTAACCCTTTATCACATATGCCATTTACTAATATTTTCTCCTATTCCATAGGTTGTCTTTTAGTTTTGTTGATTATTTCCTTCTCAGTGAAGAATCTTTTTATTTTGATGTAGTCCCAATAGTTCATTAATGCTTTTATTTCCCTTGCCTCAGAAGACATATTGAATAAGAAGTGAATTTAAGACACAAAGCAGATGAACACAGGGTGAACAAAGGGGGACAAACCAGAAAACAGACTCTTAACTACAGAGAACAACCTGAAGGTTACTGGAGGGGAGTTGGGTAGGGGGGGATGTGTTAAATGGGTGATGGGTATTAAGAAGGTCACTCGTGATGAGTACTGGCTGTTTTATGTATGTGATGAATCACTGAATTCTACATCTGAAACTATTATTACACTGTATGTTAACTAACTAGAATTTAAATAAAAACCTGAAAAAGAAAAAAAAAGACTACATCCAGGAATAGAGGGAACCTATGTAAGTTGTTATTTTTTTGGCTTTGTAGAATTGATCGGTGGCTAATAAGAAAAGCTGTCAAGAGAAGCAGACCCAGCTTCCTTGTTATACTGACAGTTTTTGTCGTCTCATGACTGCTTTGCAATGTGCAAATATATTATCAGAAAGACTTGATGCAGCCATTATAATATGTATAACTTTTGATATTTGTGTTAATATTTGTACAGTAGGTGAATTGGTAACCCAGTGGCTTATTGGACCCTAGAAAAGGAGTTCCAGGTCATTATTTTGTGTATATTTTGGTTTTTATTTTCCTGCCTGGAGTTTTTAGGGCTTATCATTCAGTTACATGTACAAAAGAGAAAGAGACTGTCATAATGAAGCTATATGAAAAGGATCATGATGCTGGCTTGCCCTATAGTCTCGTGTGATAAAATGGATGTGAGTTTTCTATGAATGAATTTACTGATGAATCTTCTTAGCTTCCTGCTTTCCAGTAGCTAAAAATCAAGGCATTGGGCGCCTGGGTGGCTCAGTCGGTTAAGCATCTGACTTCGGCTCAGGTCATGATCTCATAGTTCGTGAGTTCGAGCCCCGTGTTGGGCTCTGTGCTGACAGCTCGGAGCCTGGAGCCTGCTTCACATTCTGTGTCTCCCTCTCTCTCAGCCCCTTCCCTGCTCATGCTCTGTCTCTCTCTGTCTCAAAAATAAATAAACATTAAAAAAAATTAAAAATCAAGGCATGGATGGCCTTTTTTTAAGTTAAAAAATTATTTTAATGTTTATTTTTAAAAGTTTTTCTTTCTTTCTTTTTTTTTAAATTTTTTTTTAACATTTATTTATTTTTGAGACAGAGAGAGACAGAGCATGAATGGGGGAGGGTCAGAGAGAGAGGGAGACACAGAATCCGAAACAGGCTCCAGGCTCTGAGCAGTCAGCACAGAGCCGGACATGGGGCTCGAACTCATGGACCGCGAGATCATGACCTGAGCCGAAGTCGGACGCTTAACCGACTGAGCCACCCAGGCACCCTTAAAAGTTTTTTTAATGTTTATTTATTTTTGGGAGTGACACAGAACGTGAGTGGGGGAGGGGCAGACAGCGAGGGGGAGACACAGATCTGAAGCAGGCTCCAGGCTCTGAGCTGTCAGCACAGAGACTGACTTGGGGCAATAACTCATGAACCACAAGATCATGACTTGAGCTGAAGTCGAACCCTTAATCGTCTGAGCCACCAAGGTGCCCCAATGTTTATTTATTTTTGAGAGAGAGATAGCACAAGTGGGGGAGGGGTAGAAAGAGAGGGGGGTACAGAGGATCTGAAGCGGGCTCTGTGCTGATAGCAGAGGGCCCAATGCAGGGCTCGAACTCAGGAACCGTGAGATCATGACTCGAGCCCGATTGAGACACCCAGGTGCTGCTGGATAGCCTTCTTTGATGAGAAGACAAGAAGGAGGGTAAGTAGGATAAGGCATCTTTGCCCTGGGTCACATTGAAGTTAGTTCAAATTGTCAATAAGCATAATAGAATGGTCTGTGCCACATATACATATGTTGCATACATGCAATTGCTCACCTAGAGAGCCTGGGATTGAAGACAGTTGATAGGAAGCAACTGTTCTTTCCATGGAGTTGGATTTTCTTATCTCAGTCTGAGAATAATATAGAAATGGCAATAATGAGAGCATTGAGAGTTTAAATAACTTACCCAGTGTCATGCATACAGTAAATAGTCAGCGGGGATTTGAATTCAGGTTTGTCTGGCTCCAAAACTTTTGCTGTACAACCTCATCAACAATTACATAATTGTTTAATTTATTTTGTATAATAAAATGTCTTATACTCAATTGTTTAGGCTGTTCTTTTAAATTATAAATAAAAACAAAGACAAATGTCCCATATTAATTTTTGGGAAAGAACAATTGGATCTAAATCATCTTAACCTATAGTCATAATAACCATTTTGAATGTTAGATATTTTTTCCAGAACACTTTTTTTCCTGAACTTGGATATCAGTTTTGAAATCTGATTCTATATTGAAGAAATGGAGACTAACTTATTAATTTATCATAACATAATATATTCGTTTAAAATATAATAGGTAATTTATTATCTATATTTCAAATAGTATTGAAATGGGCCATTATAAGAATTGTTTAATAAATGACTGTTATAATTTTAATCTTATAAAGCATAGAGGGAAAGCATAGTTGAACTCCAAGTTCATTACAATCCTGACATCAATGTTTATAATATTTAGCCAACTAGAAAATTCATTCTTAGAGATTAAAAAATTTAGCAAAAAATGATTACTATTACCACTATTATTACTTTTACTACTGCTCTTGCTTATAGCTGAATTTCTTGAACATGTATAGTGTCTTTGGTATTGTGTTGAACCTTTTACTTACAGTATATTATTTAATACTCATAGCAACCCTATGGTGTTGATATTATTTCCACTTTATAGATGAGTATCTGTAACTCAGTAAGATTAGGTAACTTGGCCAAGGACATGCAGTCAGTAAATGGCAGATGAAAGACATAAATCCAGGTCTGTCTGAATTCAAAGCCTATGTTCTCATTCTTAACCATTATATTATACATAGATGGTATCTTATTTGTCTTATTTGTAGCATAGATTGGCAATGATAGGATCTCAGGCTGGAGAGGAAGAATCCTAAATCCTGGCAGGATCCCACTTGAACCAAGAAGAGATCAACTGTTAATGTAGAATCTGTGTAAATGCTATTTATGCCATCAAAGTGTGTCTTCTTTCTTTAATTCAGTTTCTTTTGTAGTTAATTTTGTATGAGAAACAAAAGGCTCTTCTTCCAATTAGTATATGAGCTTTATCTTATTATTTAAAAATTTTTTAATGTTTATTTATTTTTGAGAGAGATAGAGGCAGAATGCGAGTGGGTTGGGGCAGAGAGAGAGGGAGGCACAGAATCCAAAGCAAGCTCCAGGCTCCGAGCTGTCAGCACAGAGCCCTACGCGGGGCTTGAACTCATGAGCTGTGAGATCATGACCTGAGTTGAAGTCGGATGCTCAACCGACTGAGCCACCCAGGCGCCCCATGAGCTTTATCTTATTATACTGAGCTTTCCATTCCATTGTTAGTTATTATTCGATTGCATTCTTAAAAGCAGTTTTTTTTTTGGAATTAGGGAGTTATAACTTAAAAAAAAATCATAGCACTTTTTACTTAGGTGACGAAAAAAATCTATGTTGTGATTTCTGCCGTTTCTTGGACTACATGGTCATATTGCCACGTTTAGTTATCTACCAAATGTGCATTGGCAGTCAGAACATTTCTTTTGTAAGCTATTGTTATTTTCTTTGTAGTTGATGGAAAAATAAAGTCCAACATCCAGAACTCTGAGTCAGAATTATTTTCTGACATCTCAGATATTGCAGTATATATTCAAAATAAAGAGAAGCCATTGGCTTGAGTTTGGATTCAAGGTGGACCTATGTGGAGTATATTATTGCACTGAAGCTAGGACTGAATGAAGATGATAGGTTGTTTTGTTGTGAGGTAGATGATTTAGGAATACCAGGACAGATTAAAGAGTTGCAAAATACCACATTAATGCTGAGGCCTAGAAAAAGAATTGGTTTTTACTTCTCTGATATTCCCAGTTCAGTCACTAGACTCTGTAGTAGGAGCATGTGCAGATATGACAACAGCTAGTGGATGCTTATTGCCCTTGTGCCATTTGGCTTTATTAGATGATTGCAGTCCTAATAAGATGATGGGAAGAAGGTGTATTGGAAACTGGATCCTCCTCTGGCTTCTGTGTTATATGTTACAATAAGCCATGCAATTTTCCAATAATTTTTTTTTGGTACTTGTTACAGTGTGGTCTAAACATATTTGTGAGAAAACCCAGCACTCATCAAGCTTAGGAGTGTGCATATGTTCAGATTTATGATCTTAAGTCAGAGAAGCTTGTGGTGGGAAGATGGAAAGAGAAGATAAGCAGTCACTTTGATGGGTGGGCAAGAGAGGGGAGGTATCATGATCTGATTCAAAGAGTACTGACTAGATAGTCAGGAAGTCTGGGTTTTAATCTTGTTTTAACCAGTAACCACTTTTATGACTGACTTAGTTCATCTCTCCAACCATTACCTTCTTTTGTCAGTTTAGGGAGTTAGATTGGAATATCTCTTAGGATCCCTTTTAGCTCTAAAATTCTGATTTTAAGATGGTTCACAAATATTCATGTAATAAACATAAAGTAAATTATTATCATTTGAAAAATCCTGTTTTAGAGGGAGGGACCAAGATGGCAGAGCAGTATGGAAGTTTTTTGCTTGTCTCATCACTGAAGTGCAGCAAGATCAACACCAAACCATCTTGCACACCTAGAAAATTTATCTGAGGATTAACACAACAATCTGTACAACGTAAACCACAGAACTTGGCAGGTACACTGCACAGAGAGGTGAACTGGGGGAGAGAAGCTGTGGAGGGTAGGAAGCTGTTTTTGCTTGTGGAGAGAGGATGAAGACAAAAGCACTATCCCAGGAAAGCAGCTGGAAAGAAAGAGAAAGAGTGGAAACACCCCCAAGGGGCTTAAAAAAGGGAGAAAGGAGAAAGGAAAGGGTTTATATACCATTAAGATTCTATAAACAGTGGAGTGCAGAGTCTGAACTAGGCAACCCGATACCTGGTGGAGCTCTGGTGGAAAGGGCAAATTCCCAGGAGCAGACAATGAGGTATGAAGGGTTTTCGGGCCACACAGGGTTTTGGTTCCCTGCTGGGGAACCATTTGGTAGAGGCTGTGTGGCCCCCAAAGGCAAAGGTCCTAGTGGACCCAGAGAACAGCAACATTTGCTGGTGTTGAAACATGGACGTTAAGGGGTGGTGAAGCCTGGCGCCAGATGTGTGTTGTGATTTATCATAATCCCTGAAACACTGCTGCTAGATAATCCCATGAACTTTTTCTGGGGTGGGCTGGCACCTGGCTGCAGTCTCTGGGCATCTGTAGCAGAACAGTTGTGAGAATGTTTCCAAGAGTAAGCCAGCACCTAGCCATTGCTGGGCAAGATCCTTCCCCAGAGAGTCTGAACAGGTCAAAGCCTCTGGGCCTTCCGAAGTGATGGGTTGGAAACATGGCCCTGTCTGAGATAAAACTCAGGAGGGAGGTGCTGCCTGGTAGGCTAACAGCTTGGTTGCAGGCAGTGTAGAAGCGGGGAGTAGATGAAAGCCTGAGACAAAGGAGGGGTGTTTGATTGCTAGTTGGCGAGAGCACAGAGTTCTGATACCAGAGACTTGGTAGCTGGGTGATGCCATTTTCACCTCTCCTGCACGTGTGCATACACACACGCACCACGGTGATCCACTCCAGTAAGCTAAAGAGCACCATCTAGTGGAGAATGGAGGGGTTACACCAAGCCCCATGCAATTGCTCCAACCATGCTCTAGAGGAATACCACAAATCTCTCCGCCTGCTTAGTTGACGGACTATAATGTGCTTCATAGTTTGACTTCTTAGGGGAAAATGGATGTAATTTCAATTGTATTTCATTCTGTTCGCTGGTCCATCTATTCATTTTTTCTCTTTTTTTCTTATTTGTCAATACAGAAAGAGAAAAAATTACTTTTATTTTCTGTTTTTATAAAAAAGACTTTAATTTTTCTACTATGTATTTTGCTTTTTTATAATTTTTCGAATTCTGTTTTACTTTCATTTAATTTTATTCTACTGTATTCATTTTATAAAATTTTCAAACATTTTCCTTACCCCTCCCCCTCCCCGCCAGTTTTTCTTTTCTTTTCTTTCCCTTTTTCTCTATTCTGTCAAGCTTCTTTCAACAACCAGACCAAAACCCACCTCGGATCTGGCATCCTTTATTTGCTTTTTTTTGTGTTGTTTTTAATTTTTAATTTTAATTTTTTTATTCTTTTTCTTCTTGCAAAATGATGAAATGAAGGAATTCACCCCAAAAGAAAGAACAGGAAGAAATGACAGCCAGGGACTTAACACAGATACAAGCAAGATGTCTGAACCAGAATTTAGAATCACGATAATAAGAATACTAGCTGGGATTGAAAAAATTATAGAATGCCTTTCTGCAGAGATAAAAAAAAGTGAAATCTAGTCAGGACAAAATTAAAAATGCTATATCTGAGATGCAGTCTTGAATGGATGCCACAGTGGCAAGCATGGATGAAGCAGAACAGCCAATCAGCGATATAGAGGACAAACTTATGGAGAATAACGAAGCAGAAAAAAAGAGGGAAACTAAGGCAAAAGAGCATGATACAAGAATTAGAGAACTCAGTGACTTATTATAAAGGAATAACATCCAAGTCATAGGGGTCCCAGAAGATGGAGAAAAAGGGGTAGAAGTTTTATGTGAGCAAATCATAGTGGAAAACTTTCCTAACCTGGAGAAAGACACAGACCTCAAAATCCAGGAAGCACAGAGAACTCCCATTAGATTCAACAAAAACCGACCATCAACAAGGCATATCATAGCCAAATTCACAAAATACACAGAGAAGAAAAGAATCATGAAAGCAACAAGGTAAAAAAAAGTCCTTAACCTACAAAGGAAGACAAATAAGTTTCTCAACAGACTTATCCACAGAAACTTGGCAGGACAGAAAGGAGTTGCAGGATACATTCAATGTGCTGAATTGGAAGAATATGCAGCCAAGAATTCTTTATCCAGGAAGGCTGTAATTCAAAATAGAGGGAGATATAAACAGTTTCCCAGATGAACAAAACCTAAAGGAGTTCATGACCACTAAACCAGCCCTGCAGGAAATTGTAAGGGGGACTCTTTGAGGGGAGAAAAGAAAAAAAAAAAAAAAAAGACCAAAAGCAGCAACAAAGACTAGAAAGGACCAGAGAACACCACCAGAAACTCCAACTCTACATGAAACACAATGGCAATAAATTCATATCTTTCAGTATTCTAAATGTCAATGGACTAAATGCTCCAATCCAATCAAAAGACATAGGGTAACAGAATGGATAAGAAAACAAGGTCCATATATATGCTGTTTATGAGAGACCCATTTGAGACCTAAAGACACCTTCAGATTGAAAGTAAGGGGATGGAGAACCACCACTTACTTGTCATGCTAATGGTTGCCAAAAGAAAGCCTGAGAAGCCATACTTAGAAAATCTAGACTTTAAAATAAAGATTGAAACAAGAAATAAAGTAGGGCATTATATAATAATTAAGGGGTCTATTCACCAAGATCTAACAATTGTGAACATTTATGCCCCAGACATGGGACACCCAATTATATAAATCAATTAATCACAAACATACAGAAAATCATTGATAGTAATACCATTAATAGTAGGGGACTTCAACACCCCAGTTACAGCAATGGACAGATCATCTAAACGGAATATCAACAAGGAAACCATGGCTTTGAATGACACACTGGACTGGATGGACTTAACAGATACATTCAGAACATTTCTTTCTAAAGCAGAAGAATACATATTATTCTTGAATGCACATGGAACTTTCTCCAGAATAGATCACATACTGGGTCACAAATCACCCTCAACAAGTACAAAAAGATTAATATCATACCTTGAATATTTACAGACCACAACACTAGGGAACTCAAAATCAACCACAAGAAAAAATATGGAAAGACCATGAATACTTGGAGATTAAAGAACATCCTACTAAAGAATGAAAGGGTTAACCAAGAAAATAGTATATTAAAAAGTACATGGAAGCCAATGAAAATGAAAACATGACAGCCCAAAACCTCTGGGATGCAGCAAAGATGGTCATAAGAGGGAAAATAGCAATCCAGGCCTTCCTAAAGAAGGAAGAAAGGTCTCGGGTACACAACCTAACCCTACACCTTAAGGAGCTGGAAAAAACAGCAAAGAAAGCCCAAAATTAGCAGAAGAAGGGACATGATAGGGATTAGAGCAGAAATCACTGCTATAAAAAAACAAAACCAAACCAAACCAGTAGAACCAATCAATGAAACCAGGAGCTTATTTTTGAAAGAATTAGCAAAATTGATAAACCCCTAGAAAAAGGAAAGGACCCAATAAATAAAATTAAGAATGAAAGAAGAGAGGTCACAACCAACACTGCAGAAATACAAACAATAATAAGAGAATGTTATGAACAATTATATGCCAATAAATTGGGCAATATGGAAGAAGTGGACAAATTCCTAGAAACTTATAAACCACCAAAAACTGAAATAAGAAGAAATAGAAATTTTGAATAGACCCATAACCAGTAAAGAAATTGATTTAGTAATCAAAAATCTCCCATAAGCAAGAGTCCAGGGCCAGATGGCTTTCCAGGGGAATTCTACCAAACATTTAAAGAAGAGTTAACACCTATTCTCTTGAAGCTGTTCCAAAAAAAAAAAAAAAAAAAAAAAAAAAATAGAAAAGGAAGGAAAACTTCCAAACTCTTTCTATGAAGCCAGCATTATCTTGATTCCAAAACCAGACAAAGACCCCACTAAAAAGCAGAACTATGGACCAATTTCCCTGATGAACATGGATGCAAAAATCCTCAACAAGATATTAGCCAACCGGATCCAACAATACATTAAAAAAATTATTCACCACGACCAAGTGGGATTTATACCTGGGAAGTAGGGCTGGTTCAATATCCACAAAACAATTAACGTGATTCATCACATCAATAAAAGAAAGGACAAGAACCATATGATCCTCTCAATAGATGCAGAAAAAATTTGTATTTGACAAAATACAGCATCCTTTCTTCATAAAAACCCTCAAGAAAGTAGGGATAGAAGGAGCATACACACACACACACACACACACACACACACACACACACACAATGGAGTATTACTCAGCAATCAAAAAGAATGAAATCTTGCCATTTGCAACTATGTGGATGGGACTGGAGGGTGTTATGCTAAGCGAAATGAGTCAGAGAAAGACAAGTATCATATGACTTCATTCATATGTGGAATTTAAGATATAAAGTGGATGCACATAAGAGAATGGAAGCAAAAACATAAAAACAAGGAGGGGGACAAAACAAGACACTCTTAAATACAGAGAACAAAGGCTCTGTATTGCTGGAGGCTTGCTGGAGGGGTTGTGGGTGGGGGGATGGGCTAAATGGGTAAGGGGCATTAAGGAAGACACTTGGGGGTCACCTGGGTGGCTCAGTGAGTTAAGCGACCAACTTTGGCTCAGGTTGTGGTCTCATGGTATGTGGGTTTGAGCCCTGAGTCGGGCTCTGTGCTGACAACTCAGAGCCTGGAGCTTGTTTTATATTCTGTGTCTCCCTCTCTCTCTCTGCCCCTCCCTCGCTCAGTGCATGCTCTCTCTCTCTCTCTCTCTCTCTCTCTCTCAAAAATAAACATTAAAATAAGTTACAAAAAATAGTCAATGAAGACACTTGTTGTGATGAGCACTGGGTATTATACATAAGGGATGAATCACTGGAATCTACTCTGAAATCATTATTTCACTTATATGCTAACTAACTTGGATGGAAATTAAAAATAAATAAATAAATAAATAAATAAATAAATAAATAAATAAATAAATAAAAGAAATAAAAAATCCTGGTGTCTAGTGGCATGTGGGTCTCTCAGTCAGTTGAGCATCTGACTTCAGCTTAGGTCATGATCTTGTGGTTTGTGAGTTCGAGCCCCACATTAGGCTTTCTGCTGTCAGCACAGATCCTGTTTCAGGTCCTCTGCCCCTCCCCCACCTTGCACTCTCTGAGAAATAAATAAACATTAAAAAAAAAATACTTGTTTCCAAAATTGAGTATGATCCACTAGGCTATGAATTCCATGAGGTAAGAAGTATTTGTTTTTACTTACCATGTTATCTAGCACAGTGCCTGGATCATAGTAAGATGTCAGTATATTTTGACTGAATTAATAAGTGATTAATTTATTCTGTCACCTTAGACTTCATTTAATGGAAGATTAGGTAAAATATTATATTCCTTAGGACAACTTCACACTGATGACCTGGGCTCTCAGAGATAATTGAGCCTGCAGCAGTTCATGAAATGATGCCCTGAGGGTCCATTTTTCAAGTGTGTAATACATTTACCAAAAGTAGTTTATTCATTCTGATGAGAGCTGCAGTTACTAGAATTGGGAGGTTTTTTTTTTTTTTTTAAATACTACTCCAGTAAAAGAGAAAATTATGACAGGATATCATGAAATTAGCCTATTGGGAAGTCAAAGTAAATAAGTAGGAGATTCTTTTTATTAGACAACGTAATGAAGGTAATCATGATCATGGAATTCACACACTTAATGTTACACAGTGTGATTCCATCTTGAGGAACTCTTTGGGGACAGCATCTGATATTTTCTGCATTATGTAGAGACTAAAATATTAAGATGCTGAATGTATGTTAAAATTAGTAGTAGTCTTCTTTTTCTCTTTTTTTGTATTTCATGGAGCAGCAGCTTAGTCTCTCTTTTTTTATATATATGCCTTTAGTCTAAATTATAGTCACTTGAAGAAGAAGAGGTTTAGAAGCTTTTCCACAAAATACAATTGGTACGTGAATTTTAAAAGAATATCATTGAATGAGAACAAAGTATTTCCATCTCTTCCAGATAGGGTTGATTTTTAACATTTCAAAGGGGTTGTACATAGAACTATCATTTATTCCATTCATTTGTAGAATGAGTTTTATTTTATTTTTTGTGCAGAAGTTTTTCTTTGCCTGTTGTTAGGATATTCTGTTCCTGTTCCTCTTGAGAATGTGTATGTTTTAGTTACAGACTGAAATATTTTAGTTCATCATCCAAACGACAACAGTTCTGGAATCAAATGGAAATAGAGATTGGTATACTTTTCAAGAAAATTATTTTTTCTAAACTAGTAGAAATAATCCTAAGGAGCAAGTTTAAAAATAAGTATGCATAGATGGATATATAGTTTTAAAAGCTACCTGTTTTAAAATTTGACCTCATCCTACTATGGGATCTTTTAAAAATGCTTATCTTATTATGGCCTCTAAACCCTTTAATGACACCTCATGAACCTATGTTCCTTAGCATGGCATTGAAGGTGTTCCATTATTTCAGAAGTACTTCTCAAGCTCAGCACTTGTCTTCCCACCTTAAACTTTATACTGTAGTAAATACTGGGACTACTTTTAGTATTCTACTCATACTGTAGCATTTTAGATTTCTGTACTGCAACATGGTAACTAAGAGGAAACATTTAAAGTACAAACCCTACATGACCTGAAATTTACTTTCCTTTTCTGAGCTTCATATTTGTCACATATAAAATGGGGATATTACAACTTGTTTCAAGGTTACTATGAGGATCATAATAGGTATCTTACAGAATTCACTCATTAAGTGGTAGCTATTCTTCAGTTTCTTTTTTATCTATCACTCTTGATTGGTCCTTTCTGATTTCCAACCTCATTTTCTACCATTCCTTCCCACACAGACCCCACATTCTAACCATACCAAACAGTTTGCATTTCCTTGAGTGTATCATGGTTTATTCTATCTGTGCCACTGTACATATATTTCCCTTTGCCCGCATTGCTTTCTTCCACATGTCTTAAATTTTCAACTAAAATTTAACTGTTCTGTATAGTTCTTCCTGGCACTGTGATTTAAAGGTGGAGTTAGGCATTTCTTCATCTGTGACCTTCTAGTGCCCTGCATAGATCTTTGCTGTATCATTTAACATTTTGCATTGTAATTTTTAATTTACATTCTTGTCTTTTTCATTAGTAGGGTGAGGACTATCTTAGTTATCTTATCTTTAGTATCTAACCTAAAGGCAGGCACCTAGCATTCTCAGTAAGTATTTGATGAATAAATTAGGGTATGAATAAAATAATGTATTTGAAATTTTTCAAAGATACCATTTTATTCTTTAAGTAATAAAGTGAATTTAAGTGATTCTAGGTGTGACTTTTTAAATTTTTACTTAAATTCCAGTTAGTTAATATATAATGTAATATTAGTTTCAGGTGCACAATTTAGTGATTCAATACCTGCATATAACACCCAGTGCTCATAGTAACAAGTGTACTCCTTAATCCCCATCAACTATTTCTCCGTCTTCCTACCCACCTACCCTCTGGTAACCATCAGTTTTGTTCTCTATAATTAAGAGTCTGTTCCTTGTCTCTTTATTATCTCTTCTTCCCCCATGTTCATCTGTTTTGTTTCTTAAATTCTACATATGAATCAAATCATGGCATTTGTCTTTCTTTGACTGACTTATTTTGCTGTCTCTTTTTTTCCCTATGTTCATCTGTTTTGTTTCTTAAATTCTACATATGAGTGAAATCATGGCATTTGTCTTTCTTTGACTGACTTATTTTGCTTAGCATAATGCTTTCTAGCTCAACCCACGTTGCTGCAAATGGCAAGATTTCATTCTTTTTTATGACTGACAGGTGGAGACATCATGTGATACTTCCTGATTTCAAACTTGTTATAAAGAATAGTAATCAAAACAGTATAATATTGGCATAAAAAAGGACACATAGATCAATATAACATAATAGAAGGCTCAGAAATAAACCCATATATGTATGGTCAATAAATGTATGACAAAGGAGCCAAGAATATATGATGGGAAAAGGATAGTCTCTTGAATAAATGGTGTTGGGGAAACTGTACGGCCACATGTGAAAGAAATGAAATTGGACCAGTGTCTCACACCTTGAATTAACTGCAAATGGATTAAAGACTTAAATGTAAGACCAGAACCCATAAAACTTCTGGGAGAAAATATAGGTGATAAGCTCCTTGACATCTGTCTTAGTAATGAGTTTTTGGACCTGACACCAAAAAACAAAGGCAACAAAAAGAAAAATAAACAAATAGGACTATATCAAATTATAAAACTTCTGCACAGCAGAGGAAATCATCAACAAAATGAAAAGGCAACCTATGGAATGGGAGGAAATATTTTCAAATCATATATCTGATAAGGGATTAATATCCAAAACATATAAAGATCTCATGCAGCTCTGTAGTAAAAAAAAAAAAATTAACATTATGGGAAGAGGATCTGAATAGACATTTTTTTTAAGACATACAAATGTCCAACATGGGGGCTCCTGGGTGGCTCATTCACCTAAGCATCCTACTTTGCCTCAGGTCATGATCTCACGGTTCATGAGTTCAAGCCCTGTACAGAGCTGTCTGCTGTCAACACAGCGCCTGCTTTGGATCCTCTGTCTCCCTGGCTCTCTGCCCCTCCCCTGTTCACATGCGTGCTCTCTCTCTCAAAAATAAATAAACATTAAAAAACAGCAACAACAACACAAAAGCCCAAATGTCCAATATGTACATGAAAAGGTGCTCAGTGTCACTAATTATCAGGGAAGTGCAAATCAAAACTACAATGAGATATATTTTCACACCTGTTAGAATGGCTATCATAAAAAAAGACAAGAAATAACAAATATTGGGGAAGATGTAGAGAAAGGGGTCTTTATGCACTATTGATGGGACGGGGTGTAGCCATATGGAAAAGTGTATGGAGATTCCTCAAAGAGTTAAAAATAGAACTACAATATGACCCAGCAATTCCACTTCTGGGTATTTATTCAAGAAAACAAAAACACTGAATCGAAGATATGTATGCATCCCCATGTCTGTTCCAGAATTATTTAAAATAGCCTAAAATATAGAATATTATTCAGTCATAATAAAGAATGAAATCCTGCATTTGCAACAACATGGATGGACCTTGAGGCTATTATGTTAAATGATATAAGTTAGAGGAAGACACATACTGTAGGATCTCACTTATATGTGGAATTTAAAAAAAACAACAAACAAGCAAGCAAACAAAAACCTGGATAATGGATACATAGAAAAGATTGGTGGTTGCCTGAATTGGGCAAGTTTTGGGAGGTGAAATGGGTGAAGGGGGTCAAAAATGTATAAATTTCCCATTATTAAATGGTTATAGGATTATAAGGTATAGCATAGTGATTATAGGTAATAATACTGTATTGCATATTTGAAAGTAGGTAAGAGTGTGGTTCTTGAACGTTCTCCTCTAAGGAAAAAAATTTTGTAACTGGTAGTGATAGTTGTTAACTGGACTTATTTTGGGGATCATCTTGTAATATGTACAAATATTGAATCATTGCATTGTATACCTGTAACTAATATAATGTTATGTCAGTTATGCTTCAATATAAAACAATTATTGGGACTTATTTTATGGCCTAACATATGGTCCATCTTGGAAAATGTCCCATGTGCACTTGCAAAGAATGTGTATGCTCTTGTTTGAATGTAGTGTTTTGTGTATGTCCATTAGATCTAATTCATCTGTTTTGCTAAGTCTTCTATTTCCTTATTTATCTTATGTGTATTTATTGTATCCATTATTATGAGTGAAGTATTGAATTCTGTGACTATTAATGTAGGTCTGTTCCTATTTTCAATTCTGTAAGTTATTCATGTATTTCGATGGTCTGTGATTAGTTATTTAAATGTTTATAACGGTTATGCTGTCTTGTATTGAACCTTTTATTAACATGCAATGTTCTTCTTTGCTTCATGTAACTTTTTTGATTTAAAGTCTATTTTGTCTGATATTAGTATAGCCACTCCTACTTTCTTGTGGTTACTATTTATTTTCATGGGGAACTTTTTTCCAACCCTTTACTTTCAACCTGTTTGTGTCTGGATCTCATGTGAGTTTCTTGTAGGGAGCATGTATTTGGGTCATGTGTTTTTATACATTGTATTTATCCCTATCTTTTGATTGGAAAGTTTAATCCGTTTACATTTAAAGTCATTACTGATCCATCAACTAGATGCAGTCTCTTGGAATTAAGTTAGAACATGCTACATCTTCTCCTTGAATTTCCATAAATACTACCTTATTTGACTCTTCTAGTTCCTGATCCTGGTTTCCATTCACATCTTTTTAGCTCCTACTCTGTTACCTCCTTTATTCACTTTGGGCATCTCCTCTTCTGATACAGAAAACTAGTTTGTCCTCATTTTTATTCTACTTTTTTTTTCAGTCATGGGGTGTTTTTGATGTTTGACTATTAGAATCTGTTAAATGCCTTTTGCCTTTGTCCCTTATCACATGCCTTTCCTCTGAGATGAAGTTTGATTTTTTTTCTTCTTGATTTTCAATACTGATCCATGACCTTATCCAGTTTTCTTTGACATATTCTTTGCTTTGTATTTCCACTATGTCCATTCTATTTAAAGTCCTTTTAAAACCACACTTGGATTATTGTAATACCTTTCTAATGGCTTTTTCACTTTTATTTGCTATCTCTAGTTGGTCCTATACATTAATGCAGAATTAATCTTTCTAAAATTTTTGCTTAAATGAGGTCATTTCCAGTTCCTTATGCATTGATCGAATTCTTTGACCACATAGCCAAGGCTCTCTAAAGTCTAGGATTAATTTACCATTTCTCCTACTAGAGAACCTTTTGCTTTTGACAAACTGGTGAGCTGGCCTTTCCAAAGATGTTTTCCTTATACTAGTGGTTTTCAAACTTTTTGTTAATGTTTTAAAGTATAAAAACATTGGTTCAAAGATTATTTGTCTCCCCACTCCCTATGACACGTCCTGGGATTCCAAACTCTAGGGCTCATGAAGCACAATTTGAAGACTGCTGGTGTTTGCTCTTTTACATCTTCTCTCTCTCCAACTGTCTTTAACAGACATTGGTATTTGCATGTTACCAATAAGGATGAAGTGCAGTAAAGATAGTTTATTAATAAATTATAATTTATGGAACAGAGTCTTCTGACACCAAAAAGTTTGCTTTCTAGCGCACTACATTTCTTTTTAATTATGAGTTTCTTAAGGGTGAGAAACTATACTTTTCTTGTATAGTATGAAGTATGTGGTATAACACTTAGTAAATGGTTGTTTATTAAATAGCTACATTTATTTTGACTTGTTTTTACTCTCTGTATTTATGAACACAATGTTGATTATGCAGTATCATTGCTAATATTCATCTAAAACTTAGATCTCTAGAGCATAGTTAGAAAAATCTATCATATATTACTTTGAACCCAAGAAATTAATAGCTATGTTCTTTAGCATATTCTTACTGTCTTACTTAACCTTCCTCTTAGTTTTTTTCCCCTCTGAGTTCTAATATGTTTTATCTATTAGAATGTAAACTTCTTTCTTTTTAAATTTTTTTTTTGAAGTTTATTTTTGACAGAGAGAGAGAGAGAGCGCACACGAATGTGAGCTTGGGAGGGGCAGAGAGAGAGGGAGACACAGAATCTGAAGCATGCTCCAGGCTCTGGGCTGTCAGCACAGAGCCTGACACAGGGCTTGAACTCATGATCCATGAGATCATGACCTGGGCAAAGTCGGACACTTAACCGACTGAGCCACCCGGGTGTCCCTAGAATATAAACTTGTTAAACATTTTTTAATGTTTATTTATTTTTGAGAGAGAGACATAGAGTACAGGTGGGGGAGGGGCAGAGAGAGAGAGTGAGACACAGAATCTGAAGCAGGCTCCAGGCTCTGAGTTGTCAGCACAGAACTCCACACGGGGCTCAAACCCACAAACCATGAGATCATGACCTGAGCAGAAGTTGGATGCCTAACCAGTTGAGCCATCCAGGCACCCCTAGAATGTAAACTTCGTGAAGGCAGATTCTATGGCATATTTTATCTCTATTCCATCACATCATTCATAACATATAGATTAAACATGTTTGTCTTTTGTCACGTTTGTAATTAATGTCAGTACTTTGAGGAAGAGATAAAAAGAAATCACTGTTGACATTTTTCCATGAAAATGATGACAATATATGACAAATTATCTAGTAAATTGCACAATTATAATTTGTTGAGTCCATTTGCTTGTAATCCTGTATGTGGTCTCAGAATCAAAACAGAGAGTATTTGTATAATCGGAACAAATAGTGCCTGGTACATTATGGAATATTTTTCCACTAAGCCAGAAGGTACTAAAATCTTTCTTAGGTATGCACAGAGTGATTGAATTGTGTTGTTTTCAGGGTAAACCTAGCTGGGGGCTGTTTGTTGAGGATAGGAGAGCAACTTTTCACCACTAATGTCATAGTCTTGTCTCATTCTTTATTACTGCTTTCACTATCCACAGTTGCCTTTAGTGTCATTCTAGACTATACTAAGAGCTTTGTTAGGTAATGGGGCTGTTTAAGGTACAGGTGTGAGGGGAGTGGGGCAAACTAAAGGAGGGAGAATGGCAGAAATGGTTTCAAAACTATTTATACACCAAATAGATCTCATTAGAGTGGATTGCATCTGCACTACTTTGTTATACTTCTAGGAAGAAAAGAAGGCTACAGCCTCTAATAATAGAAAAGTGTTGAATATTGGCTTTCATATAGGAGTTGAACCATCAGATGAAATGCTGTGGCCCCTAAATATTCTGATTACAATACAGATGGAATTCTTCCACTGTAACTTAATTTTTGTAAATGAAGTGTTTGTTCGATTGCACTCAGTGAAACTTCTATAGTAGATTTGGAAGGCTACATCACCATGAATATTTCTCTACCTTGGAACTGGATAAAATCCTCAAGACTATATTGGTCTCAGTGTATGAATATTTTTATGTGATTCAGTCATTAAGAAATTGACCCATTAAAATTGTTTGTGTTTTTTTTCTTTTAGCAGTTTTTTTTTAGTTTACTTATTTTGAGAGTGTGTGTGTGTAAGCAGGGGATGGTGGAGAGAGAAGGACAGAGAGAGTCCCAAGTAGGCTCTGCACCGTTGTACTGTCAGTGTAGATCCTGATGCGGGGCTCGAACCCAGGAACCATGAGATCATGACCTGAGCCATAATCAAGAGTTGGATGCTTAACTGATTGAGCCACCCAGGTGCCCCAAAATTATTTGTTTTTAAGTGTGTTACAACTGCACTTGGGTCTGGTATACTTCTATAGGTAATACAACCTTGAAGAGATAAACATGTTTCAGGACAATGAATCTAATAAATATAACATAGGGCTCCTTTTGATGCTTTGGGATGCAGAGTTCTAAATATATGTGTCAAGTCCATCTGATCCAATGTATCATTCAGGGCCCTTGTTTCTCTATTGATCCTGTGCCTAGATGATTTGTCCATTGTTGTAACTGGAGTATTAAAGTCCCCTGCAATTACCACATTCTTATCAATAAGGTTGCTTATGTTTGTGATTAATTGTTTTATATATTTGGGGGCTCCCATATTTGGCGCATAGACATTTATAATTGTTAGCTCTTCCTGATGGTTAGACCCTGTAATTATTATATAATGCCCTTCTTCATCACTTGTTACAGCCTTTAATTTAAAGTCTAGTTTGTCTGATAGAAGTATGGCTACTCCAGCTTTCTTTTGACTTCCAGTAGCATGATAGATAGTTCTCCATCCCCACACTTTCAATCTGAAAGGTGTCCTCAGGTCTAAAATGAGTCTCTTGTAGACAGTAAATAGATGGGTCTTGTTTTTTTTTATCCATTCTGATACCCTGTGTCTTTTGGTTGGAGCATTTAGTCCATTTAAATTCAGTGTTATTATTGAAAGATATGGGTTTAGAGTCATTGTGATGTCTGTAGGTTTCATGCTTGTAGTGATGTCTCCAGTACTTTGTGGTCCTTGCAAGATTTCACTCACAGAATCCCCTGTAGGATCTCTTGTAGGGCTGGTTTAGTGGTGATGGATTCCTTCAGTTTTTGTTTGTTTGGGAAGACCTTTATCTCTCCTTCTATTCTGAATATCAGACTTGCTGGATAAAGGTTTCTCGGCTGCATATTTTTTCTGTTCATCACATTGAAGATTTCCTGCCATTCCTTTCTGGCCTGCCGAGTTTCAGTAGATAGGTCTGCCACTAGTCTTATGGGTCTCCCTTTATATGTTAGAGCATGTTTATCCCTACCTGCTTTCAGAATTTTCTCTTTATCCTTGTATTTTGCCAGTTTCACTATGATATGTTGTGCAGAAGATCGATTCAAGGTACATCTGAAAGGAGTTCTCTGTGCCTCTTGGATTTCAATGCCTTTTTCCTTCCCCAGATCAGGGAAGTTCTCAGCTATGATTTGTTCAAGTACACCTTCAGCCCCTTTCTCTCTCTCTTCCTCTTCTGGAATTCCTGTTATATGGATATTGTTCCATTTGATTGCATCACTTAGTTCTCTAATTCTCCCCTCATACTCCTGGATTTTTTTTTTTATCTCTCTTTTTCTCAGCTTCCTCTTTTTCCATAATTTTATCTTCTAATTCACCCATTCTCTCCTCTGCCTCTTCAATGTGAGCTGTGGTCGCCTCCATTTTATTTTGCACCTCATTTGTAGCATTTGTAGCTCCTCATGACTATTTCTTAGTCCCTTGATCTCTGTAGCAATAGATTCTTTGCTGTCCTCTATACTTTTTTCAAGTGCAGCGATTAATTTTATGACTATTATTCTAAATTCTTGTTCTGTTATATTGCTTAAATCATTTTTGATAAATTCATTAGCTGTTGCTACTTCCTGGAGTTTCTTTTGAGGAGGATTCTTCCGTTTCATCATTTTGGATAGTCCCTGGGGTGGCGCCAAGGTGCAGGGCACTTCCCCTGTGCTGTCTACAGTAACTTGTGTTGGTGGGCGGGCCGCATTCAGACCTGATGTCTGTCCCCAGCCCGCTGCTGGGGCCACAGTCAAGACTGGTGTGTACCTTATCTTCCCCTCTCCCAGGGCTAGGACTCACTGTGGAGTGGTGTGGCCCCTGTCTGGGCTACTTGCACACTGCCAGGCTTGTGGTGCTGCTTTGATGGGATCTGGCATATTAGCTGGGGTGGATTCGCAAGGTGCATAGTGGTGGGAGGGGCAGGCTTAGCTTGCTTTGCTGTGGGTGGTCCCCTGTGGGAGGGGCCCTGCAGCACCAGGAGGGAGGCAGACCCCTCGGAGGGATGGATCCACAGAAGCACAGATTTGGGTGTTTGCATGGTGCAAGCAAGTTGGGTGACGGGAACTGGTTCCCTTTGGGATTTTGGCTGGGGGATGGGAAAATTTTAATTTTTTTTTAACATTTATTTATTTTTGAGACAGAGAGAGACAGAGCATGAACGGGGGAGGGTCAGAGAGAGAGGGAGACACAGAATCGGAAACAGGCTCCAGGCTCCGAGCCATCAGCCCAGAGCCTGACGCGGGGCTCGAACTCACAGACCGCGAGATCGTGACCTGGCTGAAGTCGGACGCTTAACCGACTGCGCCACCCAGGCGCCCCTCAACTTTTTTTAAAAAATTCATTAAAAATGATTGCTTCTGCCCAACTCTTCTGTATTGAACCTGTAGCTTAATTTTGGAAAATTTTTCTTCTTCAAAGTAGTGAGTCTTTCAATTCTTGAAAATGGTATATATCTCCATTTATTTAATTTTTCTCAGTAATATTTTGTTTGCAGTTTATTATGCATATTCTGCACATCTTTTGTCAAATTTATTCTTAGATATTTCATATTTTCATGATTTTGTAAATGGTGTTTAAAAATTTAATTTCTGATTAATTGATAATATATAGCAATCAACTTGATTTTTGTTCATTGATATATCCTGCAGCCTTGCTGCATTCATGATTTCTAGTGGTGTTCTTGTAAATTCCATAATTTTTCCACATAGAGAATCATGTCATCTATAAATAAAGACACTTTTGATTCTTCTTTTCCAATCAGAAAGCTTCAAAAATCTTGTCTTGGGGGTGCCTGGGTGGCTCAGTCAGTTGAGCATTTAACTCTTGATTTTGGCTCAGGTCATGATCCCAGGGTCTTGGGCTTGAGCCTCGTGTTGGGCTCTGCACTGAGTGCAGAGCCTACTTGAGATTCTCTCTCCCTCCCCCCCTCCCCTGCTTGTTCTTTCTCTCTCTCTCTCTCTCAAAAAAGAAAAAAAAAATCTTGCCTCATTTTTCTGGTTCATATCTCCCGTACAGTATTGAGTAGAATTGGTGAGTTCAGACATCCTTATTTTGTTTCTGATGTCATTGAAAAGACATACTGTTAAGTATGATGTTAGCTGTAGGTTTTTGGTACATTCCCTCTATCATACTGAGGCTTCTGTTCCTACTTTGTTGATAATTTTATCAATAATGCATTTGATTTTTTTCTAATTCTTTTCCTGTATATATTGAGATGATCATATGTTTTTTTCTGTTTTAGTTGCCTAATAGGTTTGGTTGACATGCGAATGTTAAACCGATGTTGCATTCTTGGTATAAAACTCCATTTGGCCATTCTGCTTTACTCTTTTTCTACATTGTTGGATTAGATTTGTTTGGGTTTTCTTATATTTGTTTAGAATGTTTGCATGTATGTTCATGAGAGATATTGGTCTGTAGTTTTTCTTTTTTTTTCTTATATTCATCTGGTTTTAGTATGAAAGTAATAAAATTCTTGTAGAGTTGATGTCATCTTATCCTTATATTTGGTAGAATGTTAACAGCCATGTGAGAGTGGTTTTATTTATGGTAGTTTTTTTTTTTAATGTTTATTTATTTCTTGAGAGAGAGCAAGTGAGCATGAGTGGGGAAGGGGCAGAGAGAGAGGGAGACACAGAATCTGAAGCAGGCACCAGGCTCTGAGCTGTCAGCACAGAGACTGATGCAGGGCTGGAACCCATGAACCACGAGATCATTACCTGAGCCTAAGTCCAATGCTTAACCAACTGAACTACCAGGCGCCTCTATGGGTAGGCTTTTATCTTCAAATTCAATTTCTTTATTACATATAAGGCTAATCATGTTATTTTACTTTTCTTACATGAGCTTCAGTAGTTTTTATTTTTCAATTAGTTCTTTCACCTAATTTGTCAATTTATTGAAATAAAGTTGTTTATAATGTTCACTTACGAACCTGTAAATATCTCCAAAATCCATAGTGATTTTACTTCTCATTCCTGAGATTGGTAAATTCTGTCTTTTCTTTACTGATCACTGTGTCTAGAAGGTTATATATTTAGTTGCTTTTCTTAAAAAACTAGTATTGTTATTATTTTATTTTTCTATTTTGTTTGCTTCTGACCTTTAACTTTTCACTGTGTTATTTTTGTCATGTCTTTTTTATAGTATACATCTATAACTTAACATAGTCTACCTTCAAGTGATCAAGCTACTTCACATATGGTAAAGAACTTGTCATTTGTAATTCCATTTTATCTTTCCTGACCTTTGTGTTGTTGTTATGAAGTATTTTTATGTATAAACCCCACAATATATTACTATTTTTGAGTAGGTTTAAATAATATGAAAAAAGTTTGTATATTTATTCATGTCATTACTTTCCCAGTGCTTTTCATTTCTTTGTGTAGATCCCAATTTCCATCTGATACCATTTTCTTCCTGCTTTAATCTTAAACATTTCTCATAGTGAAGGTCTGTTGATGATTAATTCTTTCAGTTTTTGCATGTCTTAAAAAGCTCTTTATTTCACTTTAGTTTTATTTTTTTAACAGCTTAATGAAGTGTAATATACATTCTATGAAATTCATTCATTTACTTTGGTTTTTCATATTTTTCCACTGGGTGACGATTCTAATCATTTTTTTTCTTTCAGTACTTTAAAAGTATTGTTCCACTCTCTTCTGTATTGCATTGTTTCTGACAATAAATATGCTATGTTTATATTTGTTTCTATGTGAGTAGTGTTTCCTTTTTTTCTGGCTCTTTTAGGATTTTTTTCTTTACCAGTTATTTTGAGAAGTTTGATTATACAGTAATAAGTGTCTTACCGTAATTCACATTTCTTCATCTTGGCATTTGTTGATCTCCTTGGGTATGTGGGCTTATTGTTTTTATCAAATTTGGAAAATATTTGGTCATTATTTCTTCAATTTTTTTTCTGTCTTAACTGTCTTCCCAATGTCTTTCTGTTGGGACTCTAATAACATGCATTTTAGATTGCTTGAAGTCATCCTACAGTTCACTGATAATGTGATTTTTTCAGTCCTTGTTTTTCTTGGTTTTTGATTTTGGATAATGTCTATTGCTATGTCTCATATTTACCAATCTTTTCTTCTACATGGTCCAGTCTGAATCTGCTTTTAATTTTATTTGATTTAATTATTATATCATGGATTGTAGATTTTGTTTTTAGAAGTGTGATTTTGAACTTTTGGATCTCTTTTCCACGTCTTTAACGCATGCAGTATTTTCTTTAACTTCTGGAACATACGGAATATAGTTTAAATTACTTTAATGTCCTTATCTATTATCTTATTTATTATCTATTTTAAATGTGGGTCAGCTTCAACTGATTGATTTTTTTCTTCATAATGGGTAGCCTTTTCTGCTTTTGTACATGCTAGATAAGTTTTGATAGTGAGAATTTTAATGTATTGGGTTTTAGGTGTCTTTTATACAGACATTCTCCCCCCCCCCCCCAATATTGTTGAGGTATAATTGACATAAAACATTGTGTTAGTTTTGGGGGACTTGATGATTTTATATATGTATGTATTGTGAAATGATTCCTACAATAAGTTAGTTAACATCTATCACCTCATAAATTAAAATTTTTTTCTTGTGTAAGAAGTTTTAAGATCTATACTTACCAAATTTCATATATTTTAAGATCTACTCTCTTTTTAAATTTCAAATATTTGATGCAGTATTATTAACTTTAGTCACCATGCTGTACATTACATCTACAGAATTGATTTTATAACTGGAGATTTGACCAGTTTCGATCTCATTCTCCTATTTTGCCCATACTGTACCCAGCCTTTGGAAGCTACCAGTCTGTACTTTTTATCTATGAGATTGATGTTTTTGGATTCCTCATATAAGTGAGAATACACAGTGTTTGTCATTGTCTAATTCCCTTAGCATGATGACCTCATGGTCCATCCATATTAAAAATGGCAGGATTTCCTACTTTAATATGGCTGGATAATATTCCATTGTATACATGTACTACATTTTCTTTATTCATCTGTTGATAGCATTTAAGTTGTTTCTGTATCTTGTCTATGGTAAATTACGCTGCAGTGAGTGAACCTTGGAGTGCAGATATCTTTTTGAGATAGTGATTTCATTTCTTTTGCATGTATACCCAGAAGTAGAATTGCTAGATTATATGTTAGTTCTGTTTTTAATTTTTTGAGGAATCTCCATACTGTTTTCCATAGTGGTTGCATCAATTTACAGTCACCCGAAAAAGAGTAATACCAAATCCCTGTCTTATTTATAGTTGTTCCCACCAACAGTGCCCTAGGGTTCCCTTTTCTCCACATCTTTGCCAACATTTATTATCTCTTGTCCTTTTGATAATAGCTATTCTAACATGTGTGAGGTGATATCTGATTAAATTTTGATTTGCATTTCCCTGATGCCTAGTGATGTTGAGTACCTTTTCATTATCTGTTAGGCATTAGTAAGTCTTTGGAAAAATGTCTATTCTGATTCTTTGCCCAATTTGTAATCAGATTGTTTATTTTTCTATTGAGTTGTATGAGTTCTCAGTTTTTTATTAAAATGATTTTTTTTGTTTTCTCAAATTACATTGCATTTAGTGAGTGTTAAGGCATGCAAGTCCATTTTTACTTAAACTAGTTGGTCCTAGGTAGCCAGCTTTCAATTATTGTTATTCAGCAATCTTTTAGTGTAGCATAATAGTCTAGAACATATGTAGTTGATTCAGGTTATTGAGGTTCAAATTCTAGCTTCTCTGCTTACTTCCTATGACACTAGAAAAAATTACTCAATCTCTCTGTTCCCCATTTCTGATAAAATGGAGAGACTAATATTTTCTACTTCATAGGGTCTTTGTGAAGATCAGATGTGTTAGCATATATTAGGCACTTTGAATAATGTTTGGCAGTGATAAGTGCAATAAAATTTTAAATCTTGTCATTGTTATGTTTCATTAATTTCTCTTCAGAGAAATCTTCCTCGTCTATTTAGATACTTTTATTACACCATTCATTACTATATTTGATACTTATCAGTTTGAAGATTTCTTTTCTGGATCATATTTATCTATTTCTGTTTATCCTGTATCCTCTATTAATTATTTGTTTCCCACTACTGAGTGTAAATTCCATGAGAGTAGGTGTCTTGTTCATTTTGTTTTTCATTCTAAACCCTAGCACCTAGACTATTGTCTGGCATAAATAGTTGCTGAATGATTAGTCAGTGCCTAATATATAGCAGGCATCTTCTAGTAGCTTTAATTGGATTTTTCATTTAGTTCTTATTATTTCACATAGAAAGTAAAATATTATTTTATTAAATTTACTATATATTTTTAAGATCTTACTCATTCTATCAAATATAATATCCTTCCAGAAGACCTTAAGCGTGGTTCTATTTAGGGATTCTACTTGTATAACATTTTTTTTCTTTATAGAATTGTTGAATTAATCTTAAGTGGCAAAATTTGTATTAGAGTTAGCCATCTTATGAATTTCTTACTTGACTTAACCCTTCTACTGTGAACCTGTTGTAGATGGATCAGTTCCCATCCACACTTTTATATCACCCTAGTTCTCTTGAATCGAACTTATTTATTCATTTCAGTAGAATCCCTTTGAGGTTGGTATTATTCTCTTTTCACAGAATTAAAATCTGAGGCTTAAGTGATTTGGTATAATGTCATAAAATAGTAAATGGTAGTGCTAGAAGTCTCTTTCAAGTTTGTTGATTCTAACACCAGAGTAGTGTCTGTTGAACCACTTACGTGTCATTTTTGAGATTCTAATGCTTACTAGTAACCTAGAAGAAAATTAAGGTGATGTAAACATGGGCATGGGCACTTGGTCCATTCCCAACAGGTTCACAATATATGTTTAGTCATTATTTGTATTTTATGTGAATATCTGTATCTGTAGAACTATATTGAGGTAATGGCTAGTACATGATTTTCAACTTATGTGGTTTTCATTCTACCTTTCTCAGGTAGAGTCAAGAGGGGGGTCCCAGAGCTGTGTGTTTCTCTCAAGATTTCCACTCCTCTGTCCTCTCAACAGTCACAGAAAGGACTTACTCCTTAGTTTTCCATTCACTTCATTCACAAAAGAACGTCAGCTGACTCCAGGTTATTCTTGTGTGTGTATGTTGTAGCATTACACCTTTTTTTCCAGATTTATTGATATATAACAATGCATAAATTTAAGTTACACAACATGATGATTTGATACAAATATATATTACAAAATAATTACCACAATAGCAAACATCCTTCTTCCAGGCCATCCTTTATAACCCAGAATCTCATCTTCATGTTTCCGTATGATGCCTCCCCACTCCCTCCCTGCCATTCCATCACCTTTTTCTATCTCCCCATATTTCTCTACTATGTCCTCTGGGAGTTCAGAACAATCATCAGCAAAATCTATAATCTCAGTGTCATCTCTGAACTTCCTTTCTACCAGTGTGCTATAATTGAAACCTAGATCTTCCTTGAGAACAATTTGCCCTGCACTCAAAAAGTTGGTTTTCTTTTCCTTATCTTTCATTCATTTCATTGCCATCCAGATAATTGTCTCAGGTCCTCCCCATAAAAATTAGCTTTGAAGCTTACAATATTGGATTACGCTATTTGTCACCTCTTGATCCCACATACTTTTCTACCTGTTGCCTTATTTCTCTGTTCTTCTTTACAGCAAAAACTCCTCAAAAGAATTATCTGTACTTGGTATTTCTGCTTGTCCTCTTATTCTCTCTTGAACTGGCTGCAGTCAAACTTTTACCTCCACCACTTCACTGAAGCTTTACTCAAGTTCATCAGTGACCTCCATTTTACCAGTACCATGGTCAGTTTTTCACACTTTTCATCTTACTTGAACTTGGCAGTATTTGGCACAGTTGATTACATCCTCTACCTTTTGAAACACTTTCATCACTTGGCTTCTGGAATATAATTACCTTTTTAATGAAATTAATTTTTTTTATTTTAGAAAGAGAGAGAGAGCAAGAGCATGTCTGAGGTTGGGGGAGAGAGACAGAAAGAGAGAGAAAGAGAATCTTAAGTAGGCTCTATGCTCAGTGCAAAGCCCATATGGGGCTCAATCCCATGACCCTGGGATCATGACCTTAGCAGAAATCGAGAGTCGGACACTCAACTGACTGAGTCACCCAGGCATCCCTAGAATAGAATTACCTTTTGACTAATGTAACTTATTGGTTGTTCTTTCTTGGTTTCTTTTTTCTTGGTGCCTCCTCATTCTCATGCTTTTTAAAAAGACATGTTTAGTATCCTAGGATTCAGTCCTTGGATATCTTTCCTATCTACTGTTGCCCTGTCTTCTCATTGTTTTGTTCCTTTAAGTATCATCTAAATGATGATGACATCCACATTTATACCTCAAGCCTTGACTTCTCTCCTGAATTCTACACTTGTATATATACTTATAATCACTTTCTCCATTTGGATATCCAATAGGCATACCAATCTTATAAACAGAAATAAACTCTTGATTTTCTACCCCTTCAGACCTGTTTCTCAGTAAGTAAAAGCTCTGTTCTTCATGCCACTGAGGCCAGAAACGTTGAAGTCATTCCTGTCTCTCTCACAACCCATGTCAGATTCATGAGCAAATATAAAACTTGATGGTTAGTTGTTCTCCTAGCTACTACTTGCATACTCCTTCAGTAATTTTACAGATAGTATCTAGAGTGATCTTTAAAAAATATGTCAGTTCAGAACCTTCTGATGGCTTCCCATCTGGCTTAGACTAAACCAGAAGTTCTTAAACTGGTCTTTTAAGGCTCTACATCCCCTATCTCCCCCACTGTTACCTGCCTATTCCTGTTCTTCACTATGTTCAAGCCATACTGGTTTGTCTTTACTGAACATGCTGAAAACAATCATACCTCAGCACCTGTTCTTTTGCTATTCTTTCTTCTTGGGACACATTTTCTTCAATTATCTATATGACTCTTGCTTCTTACTTTCTTTAGGTTTTGCTCAAAACTCCTTTCAATGAAGGCTTTCCTGACCACATCATTAAAATTGCAATGTGTATATATATGTATATATATATGTATTGTTCACAGAAATTTATTTAAGACTTACTATATGCCAGACACTTTTAAAATTATAGATACTAACTTAGTTATTCTTCATAAAGACCTTAAGAAGTAGGTACTGTTATCACTACTTTGCAGATGAGCAAATTGAAGCACAGCGTTGTTAAGTATCTTGTCCAAGCTCAAATAACTGGTAATGGCATACCTGGGATTTGAACCTAGGCCATCTTCTTCTAATGTGTGTGTGTAACCAGTATGCCCTCACTCTTGGTTAGGATAACATATACACTGGTGTGTGTGTGTGTGTGTGTGTGTGTGTATGCATACATGCGCATATATATATATATATATGTACACACACATACACAAATACATATATATATATGTACACACACATACACAAATACATACATATATATATATATATATATATATATATATAGTGATTGCCAATGATGAAATTCAATGGTTATTAATAATATAAAAAGTATAAACTTGATTTCATTCTTGCAATACTGGCTATTAGTTAATATTTTATAATAAGCTATTATCATCCAATTTGAGAAACTTTCTTAGCAAAGTTTTATTTTTTTCAACCTCACTACTTACTAGTTAAATTACATTTGAACAAGTTACCTAATTCTCTAATTCTCAGTGTGATCAGTTTATAAAAGAGGACAATGATTCCTGAGGAATTTTATGGGATTTAAAGGAAATAATATTTATGAAAGCACAGTGTCTGGCATCAGCTGTCATTTCATATTAATTGAGTCAATGAAGTATAAAAGAACAAGTGAGGGATACTGCAATAATTTTCCTACAAATAAGGTTATATTCTTGTTAGAATAAAGATTGGTAGAAATAGTGTTTCTTTGCAATTTTAAATGTAAATTATACATGGTTGCAGGGGCGTGGGGCTTTAGAGATTAGGTTAAAAAGACTTGAGGGCTGAAGATACTGCTTTCGTTATTTATAGCACCTATTATGCTGTCTTATACAATTAGGCACTTAGTTAAGTCAAATGAATTAAAGTCTCCTATATGTTTGGTCAAGTACTTACAATTCAACAAAGAATGTTTATTATTATTGTTATTGTATTATTATTATTAGTGGCTGTTATTATTGCTGCTGTTCAGAAAATCTTCAGTATGGGCAGAAAGATCCTTGCTAAAATGATTTTTACAGTGTTCACATGAAAAGGGACTAGAAACTTTAGGGCTATTGGATTAAGTAGAAAAGTACATAATATCCTGAGTCTTATATTCAAAGATGACATTTTTGCTCACCTTGTAAGAAAATGTGGATATGAAGAAGTTCTAAGACAAGAATTTCATATACATTGAAATAGTTCTTGCAGGTTCTCTTTGCCATTGCCTGTGTCCCAAGCTTTCAGGTGCTGCTGGAGGAAATTAGAGGCTAATCTCTATCATTTTGAAGGGCAGAAGGGGCATGTCTACTCTTTATCCATGTCTACTGGCATATATAGTTCACATACATACACACACATACATCTTAATGTTGGAAATGGGCTAGCTATAATTTTCTCTTAATCCTCACTATTATCTGGACAACAAAAATGTTTAGCATTTGAGATATACTTTGTACAACTATGGGAGTTTTGCATCTATTGGTTATTAGCTAATAAAGGGTTGTTATAAACATTGGCTAGCATTGGTAGGTAAGAGAATTGGGTTGATTGATGGGTGGTTAAATCAATATACCTGACACTGATTAGCTGCTTAATTTTGGGTAAAATTATAATCATGAAAATATAAATTAGTCATTCTGGTGATGGACCTTGTTTTTTTTTAACGCAAGTTGAAGGAAGAGAAGAAAACATCGCTAAGGGTTCTCCTGTTACAGTACCTTTTAGCTTTACTTGTATTTATATGTCTATTCATTTATCAAATGATTGCATGTGTATATATATATATGTTTCTAAGTATAATAACTGCAATAAGTATTCCTTTTCACAAATTGTAAAGAAAGTTTTTTTCCACCCAACAGTCCTGTTACCTAGACATAGATTAAGTTATACACACATACACGCAAATACACACACACATATATATACTCCTGTTTCTCTTTATTTTAAAATGAGTAACTCTTGTTGAGATTCAAAATAGTAATAGCAACAATGGCTACACACTCTAACACTTTATGTACATTATCTTTTTTAATTCTCACAAAATTCTATCAGATATGATTCTAAAAGTAAACTCAATATCATACTCATATTAAGGGAAGAGAGTTGGAATTAGGCCATAGGTCTATTTTGAATTTATATTCTCTTAAGTACATTGATGGCTTGATAAATAGGTGATATTTGTTTTTATTTTAGTATATCCAGTTCTGCATCTGCAACCCATTTTTCTTTTCTTTTCTTTTCTTTTTTTTTTTTTTTTTGGTTAAAGAAATTTTTTTACATTTATTTTATTTTAATTAATTTATTTTTTAATGTAAGTTATTGTCAGATTTGTTTCCATATCACACCCAGTGCTCATCCCAACAAGTGCCCTCCTCCCTGCCCATCACCCACTTTCCCCACTCCTCCACCCCCGATCTACCCTTCACTGTTCTCAGTTCTTAAGAGTCTCTTATGGTTTGCCTTCCTCCCTCTCTGTAACATTTTTTTCCCTTTCCCCTCCCCCCATGGTCTTCTGTTAAGTTTCTCAAGATCCACACATGAGTGAAAGCATATACCTGTCTTTCTCTGACTGACTTATTTCACTTAGCATAATACCCTCCAGTTCCATCCACATTGTAGCAAATGGCAAGATTGCATTCTTTCTCATTGCCAAGTAGTATCCCATTGTATATATAAACCACATCTTCTTTATCCATTCATCAGTTGATGGACATTTAGACTCTTTCCATCATTTGGCTATTGTTGAAAGTGCTGCTATAAACACTGGGGTACATGTGCCCCTATGCATCAGCACTCCTGTGTCCTTTGGTTAGAATCCTAGCATGCTTAATTGTTAGCCATATTAGTAATTCTCATAATTGTAGTATGATGTATTCCATAACTCAAATACTATCTGACTGTGGGTCACTTTTAGGATTTCTTGGAATTAGGGATGTTTCCCTTATTTCAGCCAGATTATACTTTAATTCTTTAATCACATGACTAGCCAAGAGATATAGACAAGAAGGGATTCATATGTCCTTTTATTTCCAAAAAAATTCAGTGCCCTCAAATATTTAGGTATTATCTGTTCTGTTTATAGCTTTCTGGTGCTGTTGACTTTCTTTCATAGTCTAAACCGTCCTGAACCAGGTCATGGTTTGGCTTGCTGCATGTTGGGTGTCAGCATAGACAGGTTTTGCTTGTAGCTGTGGCCAGGCCACCATGTGACTAATCATATGATTGTTTGAGGGAAAGGACTTTTTATCTTCATCTCAGGGCAGAGGTTACAGACTGGTGATGAAATCTACTTAAAATCTCCCTATGGTTTAATCAAGCCATGTCAAGGTCCCAAAGGACCTCCTCCAGGCTAAATTCCATTAGATGTTGAACAAATGATAAGTTTGTTTCTAAAATATTAGAGAAATATTTGAGAAGCAAGCAGGATTCCTAAACAAAGGAATTTTAGCCTGAAATTTACTATCATTTTTATTTCCCTCACTGAAATCATTCAGCTGTTTTACCGCAGAATAATGATTGTAATATTAGTATACCATGTTTCAATGAGTTGGAAATATTGTTGCATGGCCAGTACAAGGTAAGCTTTTGGGGAGTCACTAGGGATATCCCATAACAGGGTCTAATAAATATTAGAAAGCAACTTAATCATTCACTTAATAGATATTAAGTACCTATTTTATATCATGTATTTTTATGCTGGTCATTGCAGTTACAAAGCTAATGAGATACGTTCCCAGTTTATAATCAGGGTAGATAGACACATTTACATGTGATTATAGTATAGTGGAGTAATTATGATTATAACAGTATGCAAAAGATGCTATGGAAGTACAGAAAAGGAATATGTATATAGTCATTAGATGAGGCAGAGGAGTTAGTGCAGTTATCTGAAACAAGGTAATCCTTAAATTCCAAAGGATACATGGAAGTTTGTTTTCAGGCAAAGAAAAGACTGTAATTCTTAAGATTTAAGAATAGTTATAAACAATGCCTCTGTTCTATCATTTTATTTAAAAAAATTTAAATTATGAGAATAAGTGATAGGCACAACTATATATATTTTAAGAAAAATTATAGTATGTTATGTTGTGAAGTTGTATTATGATGCTTTGCCTGAAAATTTCTTTTTGTCTAATTATTAAAATAAATTCAATTAAACTTGCTTTTTCAAAATTGAAGAATATTTAGTTGCTAAACCTTTGTTTTGTTTAGCAGAGAAAAATCTCTCATAGACACTGTTGTCTCTGGAAATCTAATTCTCCAAAGGCCAACCCCACAGCTGCTAATTTCATCATCTCTTTAGTGTCTCCGTTGCTGACTTGGAATATTGCAGCCGTGCTTGTCTTCTGCCTAATGTGGCATGAGCATAGCCTTTGGCAGCTCACTTGGTAGAAACTCAAGCTTTTTCACAGCTGGAAGTAGACTGATTATTTACCTTCTGAATAAGAGATTAGTGCTATCTATAAAAATGCAAACTTTCTTGACAATCTTTGCAACTTTCAGAAATAGAACTTATAGTATGCTGTACATGGATGTGGCCGTTTATTTTGACAACTGCTGCAGTTACCATTGAAGGCAGCCTAGATTATGAACAAATGGCATTAGAAGTTTCCAACTAAGTCATTCCGAAAGAGCTCATTTCACACATAAGAGTCTCTGTAATTGGCTTCCATTTTATTTTTTGTAAATTTTTAGAAAAATGTTTATTTATTTTTGAGAGAGGAAGAGACAGCGTGAGTGGGGTTGGGGCAGAGAGAGAGGGAGACACAGAATCTGAAGCAGGCTCTAGGCTCTGAGCTGTCCGCACAGAGCCCAACATAGGGCTTGAACTCATGAACCATGAGATCGTGACCTGAGCTGAAGTCAGACGCTCAACTGACTGAGCCACCCAGGCGCCCCAGCTTCCATTTTAATGAAAACTTTAAGATGAAGGGATTGTGGGCAGAGAGCAGAGATTATTTTTCTTAACTGGTATTTTATTTTTGTACTAAGGTTGAATTTTAAAGATTTGTGAAGTATCCATATCAAATGCCTCTGTATATGATACTGCCTCAATGTTGGAAATTCACATGCACTGGGAGAGATCTAAGATGTGTTTTGAGTTTAGATATGTCCCTTAATTTACCTGTAGCCTCAGTTTCATCACCTATAACATTAGAAGGTGGTGGTGGCCCTAACATTCTATGATTGTGTTTTTAGGGACAAGTTTAAGGAACAAGTTCAATTTATATTTTCCTAAGGCTCAGAAAAACAACTCCACATGAATCAATTTAATAAAATTTAATGGAAGGAACAGGAACATTTGAAATCAGATCTGAGTTAAATTTAATAGCTATGTGATGTTTGCCTAGTTATTTAAGTCTCAAATTTCCCATTTGTAAAATGGGGAGAATAGGATTGTAGTGAGGATTAAATGAAATAATGTATAAAAATCTTTACACAGTGACTGGCATAAATAAGCACTAAAAAATTTGGGTTTTTCCTTTCTCTTTCAGTTCTAAGTATTTAGGAACTTGAGGAAGGAAAGACACTGTCTGTATATGGTCCTGAGCTTTTCTGTATTCAAGCTTGCTCTGCTCTACTCATTCCCCAGTAGTCTTTTAATCCACATTTTTGCCCAAGTGTCTTGTATATATGCTATTCTGTGATTCTTGTTGCTAAAGATATTTCTGAATATTACCTACAGAGTGTTCAACTACCCAGAATCTGGTTGACCCTTGCCAATTTGAATGTTGATTATTCCTGTGCTTGGTCATAATCCAGAGTAAACTTGAGAGACTTCACAAAAGAGAAAAAGTGTCTGAAGAACCCAAATATTTAAGGACTAGATGGTGTCAGTGGAGCAAAAGAAGGAGGAGTCAATAAGGAGGACTCAAAATGGTTGACTCAAGAGGCTAATGGAAAAATGGGACCAAGGAAGAGACTTTTTTCAGGGAATAGGTCAAATAAGATTACCTACACATTACAACTATAAAATCTTTGTGGATAGGAGCAATGTTTATCTACCATTGCATCAAGAGCGTTTATAGAGCAGCTGGTACTTTCTAAGGATTTCTTGCATTTCATCTCTTCATACTTTGTCACCTCTAAAAGGACCTTATAAACTCTCTGAAATGTTAGTAGTGAAGATGACTGTTTCCTCACATTCTTGAATGTACTCAGTAGTTGAGACTGCTAATGAGATCCCATATTAAAACTTTTCCTGGCAAAGTTTCCTGGCAAAAAACACCTGACCCTACCATAATTCTCCATCACTGTTTCTTACTGTTACCCTGTGTGCATCCTATGTACTTCAGCTGTATTTCCACAAATCTCTGATTTATCTAGTTCTGTGTGCTCAATAAATTCTATATGGTGAGCATAATTATAATTATAAGACAGTATTTCTTGAACACCAAATGTGTATAGTTATTTGCCAGTATCTGTTGTAGGTATTTCATCTATTCATTTAATTCTTATAAAAATCTATGAGGTGGGGAGTATTAATCCCTGTTTATAGTTGGCAGCAACTAAAGCTAAAAGAGCTTAAGTAACTTTCTAAAGGTCACCTAGTTCTAAAGTGGTGAAAGTAGAAAGTTATGTTTCTGTATTGCTGTGTTACAGTACCTTACATAAATGGTAGCTAGAAAAGCAGCAGCTCTTTTAAACAAAAGTATTCATAATTCAAGGCTTCTTCAGGTTTGTACTACAGCAAAAGACTATGCAGAATGTTACCTAACTATTTGCATGTGTGTTTAAAGAGCTGTAAGCCTCTAAAAGCATATATCAGAGCAAAGTCTCTGGGAAATAGAATGATATTCTTAGCCTGTTGAATTGGAATAGTTTCCCAGGAGACCACAAGCATATTCTGACATGAGCTTTCAGGTCCTCTGTTTCATCCTCTGGATCTGTTATGCTCTGTTCTCTGGGAATCAAAATGTGGCTTCAGGCATCAGTGTGATATTTCCTGTATGTCATATATAGGAACAGTGTTGGGAATATGAAGAACTCTGCCATCTTATTCCTTGAATTTCTAAAACGTTTTGACATTAGTATTTGCTGGTTTTTGCATTTAGAACCTATATATGAACAATTCACACCCATTTGAATCACTCCATTTGATCTTGGCATTTTTTGGTTATTTATCTGACCCATTCCCCATTGCCAGTTAATTGAGCAAACATTTATTATACATGTTATATGTACCAAGCCAATTAAATAAAACCAATATATACGATTCCTACCTTACTTAAATCTATTTTTTATTAGTTAGCCATTGTGATTTTATAGACAAAGTTATTAAGAGGTCATTTAATTCAGTAAATAAGAAATGAATTAACAAATAAAGTTAAGTCCATTCATGTGGAATGATTTTCTTTAAGATCATAAAATAAGTGGCATAGAGGGACATGAACCTAAGTTTTATTTCTAGATCAGGGTTTTTTTTCCAGTATACCCTACTGCCTCTTAGCTATACTTAAAAAAATGTAACAATGGAAAGGAAGATATAACATCATAAATTTTTATACCTGCTACCTCACTTTTGTAGTATTGTTGACTTTGCTATTTCTTTGACCTCAGTGGACTTTTTTCTCTGGGAGCTACTTTGAAAACCCTCAAATGCTTCTGGTATATACCATAAAAAAGTATTTCCTGGGTAGATTCCTACTTATGGACTGAGGAGACTCTGAGGAGTTAGACAAAGTTGTGCAGTATTTGGAAAAAAGAAGAGAATAGGGACTGTAGTGATTCAGAGAGGAATTGTTAGTAGCAGACTAGTGTGCATAATGGAGTGAACTGGAGACAAGAGGTAGAGAAGGAAAGGGGTAAATTATTGAAGTTGAAGATAAGAGGCAAATTTTAAGCAGAAAAACTTGAGGCATAGGTGATATCTAGTCTTCTCATCTATAAAATGAAAATAATAATACTTATTATGTCTGTCTTATAGTACTTTTCTAAGGACCTAAGAGGGAAAGAATCTTGAAACCTCCAAAGCATAGTGTACTATTTAATGGGATCATGCTTGATGAAGATGGTAGTGTTAGAATGGACAGAGATGGCAAGGAGATAGAGTTAAGCATAGAAAAAACAGTGATTTGTTAAAAGCATTGGTATTATTTGAGCGGACATAAGATACATATTAAAAGAGAAAATTACATTTAGGCAAGAAATGAAAAGAAACACATAGAAGGAATGAATACTTTGGTTATGCTAATGTGGCATACTGGTTAGTAGTAGAGTGACTAAAATTAAGGCGGGACCGTATATGAGCCCTGTGAGAGCTGCTGAGTACATTTTTTTTAGTTTTAGCAAGTCAGAGAAAGACAGATTTTATAGAGGATGTGTACAGAAAATTTGACAGATTATATAGATTGGTAATATAATCAGTAAAAAACCACTTAACTTGTCTTTGCCAAACTCAAAGTAGGTACTTAGTTGTTGGGTTGAGAAGAGACTATTTGGGTGAACTTCAGGAAAGGAGGTTGTTTTGGCATTTGCGGCTGTCTTATTAATGATGTTGGTGTGTGTTTGTGGAAGCATCTCATCCAGCAAGTTGAAAATGAAATGCTTTGGAATGGATGATATAGCTCTTAAGACGTGGGTTTAAATTTTAAGATTTGTTTTTGTCTTAATCTCAAGTTATGAAACGTTTTTATGAAGACAACATGAGCAGTGTTATGGGAATGAATGAGACCATTACTGCAGTGGAGGAAGGTGTGTATCATCAGCTCTTCTTCATATTCTGTGCTCTAGTCTTATCAATTCTCTTGTGGTTTCTGAAATATCTTACTGGTGGAAGTCCATCAGGCTGGGCCATTTTCTCCTCTTCACCAAAGTAAGTTTTATTTACCTTTTAGGGTTTATATCAGGTTTTACTTACAAGTAGCCTTCCTTGGCTGAGTAGGTTAGGCTACATCTCCACCTTGGTACTATTGATATTCTGGGCTGGATTATTCCTTGTTTCAGGAGTGTCTGTTCTATGCATTATGGATTTGTTAGCAGCATCCCTGGCCTCAACTTTCTAGCTCTTTGAATCTCTCATAGATGTGACAACCAAAAATCTCTCTAGGCTTTGTCAAATGTCCCTTGGGGTAGAAAATTGCCCAGGATTTAGAACCACTGATATAGGCTAAGAAGTAAGAACTTTCCTTACATATCTTCATTTCATTTCAGTGATATTTTGGGAGGATAATTATTTAATTATTTTTCCATTTTGGATCAAAAGCCTACAGTTAAACTCACAGTAGGGTGGTGTACTCAGTTTCTTTATGTTCCTTGAACATTACAAGTTTGCTTCTGCTTCAGGATGTTTATTTACACTTACTCTTTCTTGTACTTATGATGTTCTTTCTCCGGATCTTTATAGGAATCACAGTGTAACTCTGTTCGGGTTCCAGAAAAATGTCACTTCTTTTGGGAGGTCTTTTCCGAGCACTTTAAAATAGTAATGCCTTCTCTCTCAATCCCATTTACCTAATTTATTTTTTTTTATAGCACTTATATATTTGTGTTCTATATTTTTTATAGCACTTATATATTTGTCGTATTTGTGTTCAAAAGAATAGGCTTACTATTACAATAGGCAAAACCTAAATTCCATTGACTTAAAACAATAAAATTTTTTACTCTGACCTTAGTTTTTTGCTGGTTGACAGTCATGCAGTCATTCATGAATTTCTTTCCTACACATGACTCCTTCCTCTCTTAGTTTTGTCTTTCTTTGCTTTTGACTGGAGAATGAAGAAAGAGAGTGTGGAGGATTGTGTAGAAAGTGGGTCTAGAAGTGACATAATCTGTCTTTTCTTCAATTACATTGGCTAGAATTAAGTTACATGGCTACACATAGCCACAACAGAGATTGGGAAATGTCACGTTATGTATGCAGGAAAAAGAATGAAGTTGTGTTTGGTGGAACCATCATATTATATCTGCCACAATATTGTGTCTTTATTGAATGCCTCCCCAAGCAGAATATAAGTTCCACGGAAGCAGGGATGTTTGAATGTTTTGTTTCTCATGATAGTGCTAAGAACAATGTAACTGGTGCTCATAGTATTTGCTGGAAGAATCACTGAATGAATGTTGTCTGTTTTCTCTGTTACTGTCTTGGCATTTAGAACTGTTCTTGGTATGCAACAGATACTCATTTACTTAGTGAATAAATAAATGTATGAAATCAGAACTGGATTTGGTTAATGGCTTTTCCACTGTCTGTGTGATATGGAGATAGTTATGTGACCACTCTGAGCCTCAGTTTTCTCATCTGAAAAATGAATAAGAACTACTCCATTCATACTCCATTATTACTCCATACTCATGGGATTATTGTGTTACATAATGTAATACATAAAATGTTTTGTCCCAAAATTAGCCTAAGGAAACAACAGATGCTGGTGAGAATGTGGAGAAAAGGGAACACTCTTGGTGGGAATGCAAACTGGTGCAGCCGCTCTGGAAATCTGTTGAGGGTCCTCAAAAAATTAAAAATAGAATTACTATCCCAGCAATAGCACTACTAGGAATTTATCCAAAGGATACAGGAGTCTGATTCATAGGGGCACATGTACCCCAGTGTTTATAGCAGCAATTTCAACAATGGAAGGAGCCTAAATGTCCATCAACTGATGAATGGATATAGAAGATGTGGTTTATATATACGATGGAATACTACTCGGCAATGAGAAAGAATGAAATCTTGCCATTTGCAACACCGTGGATGGAACTGGAGGGTATTACGCTAAGTGAAATAAGTCGGTCAGAGAAAGACAGGTATCATATGCTTTCATTCATATGTGGAATTTGAGAAGCTTAACAGAAGAGCATGGTGGGGAGGGGAGGGGAAAAATAGTTTCAAACAGAGAGGGAGGCAAACCCATAAGAGACTCTTAAATACAGAGAACAAACTGAGGGTTGATGGGGCGGGGCAGGGGAGAGGGGAAAATGGGTGATGGGCGTTGAGGAGGGCACTTTTTGGGATGAGCACTGGGTGTTGTATGTAAACGATGAACCACGGGAATCTACCTCCAAAACCAAGAGCACACTGTATACACTGAATGTTAGCCAACTTGACAATAAATTATATTAAAAAATAAAAAAATAAAATGCTGAGCCCAGTGTCTCATTCATCATAAGTTACCAATAAATAGTAGCTGTTTTTACTGATTTTTAACCATATTCTACTTTGAATCCTGTTAATTCATTTTTGTCTTCAGTGATTCAGTACACATATTTTCAGATCTTCTTAACATGTTGAAATGATATAAGCATAATTTGGAACAGTTTCTACCACACTTCTTCTGTCATTTAATCACTTATTCATAAATTCAACTATAACTTGTTTATTTAAGACCCTTTGTTAGGTGATATAAGAAAACAAGGAAAACTTATTATGTATTGCAGTGTTTAAATTTAGAGGATTTTTACACAACCTGATTAGTTCTATATTTAGTTAACATATTCATGGGTACATATGGGAGAGGTTTTATTATTATTTTTTTATTTTAAAGAAATATGATTAGCTTCTAATAAGAGACTCTCAGAGTCTCATTCATGGGTATTTTATATAAGTTATGTAGTACAACTACCCTTCCCATTATTATATGAATCCTCTTTAGAATATCACCCTATATTGAGATCTAAAACCTGTTTTTAAAATAAGATACTCATCAGTAGTAGTATAGAAATGACCTGACATATTTAGCCATTGCTTTGTAAGTTTATTTTTCCACATATATTTTGGAAAGTAGGTAACATGTCATCACTCCTGTGGATTGAAAAATGAAAAAAAGTATTATCTGATTAATCAGCTGATGAAAAATTTAAAACCAAAAGTCATTCGTCCTTCAAGGACTGATTTACATCCTACCCACTAAAAGAGGACTTTATAACAAATTCATCTCTCACCAACCTCTTGCTTCCTTCATCTTGTACAGTATACAGTTTATTACTTAATTACTCTTTAATCATTTCATATATTAATTGAATTCTCTCAACATTAGGATAAGCTTGAGAATAGAAACCATATCTTTTAATTCATTGTTGTTGCTGTTATTTCTAGTGGCTGGGCATCTAGTAGATACTTAGTAAGTTTTTTGATCATAGACTTTTAAAGGTTATTTAGAGGCTAATTTCCTGCTCAAAGAAGATCTCTTTGTATAGAAAACCTGAAGAATGATCATCTGGCCTCTGCTTTAAACATTTCTCTTGCTCAACATCACTAATCGTCAGGGAAATGCAGATCAAAACCATAATGTGATATCACCTCATATCTGTCAGAATGGCTAAAATCAAAATCACAAGAAACAAGTGTTGGCAAGGATGTGGTGAAAAGAAACCCTCATGTATTTTTGGTTGGGAATGCAAACTGGTGCAGCCACTTTGGAAAGCAGCGTGGAGATTCCTCAAAAAGTTAAAAATAGAGGGCACCTGGGTGGCTCAGTCAGTTAACACATCTGACTTTGGCTCAGGTCGCGATCTCACGGTTCATGACTTTGAGTCCCACGTTAGGTGAGCTCGAGCCCGGATTTAGGTGAGCTCCAGCCTTGCTTTGGGTAAATTTGAGCCCTGTGTTGGATGAGTACAAACCTTGCTTTGGGTGAACTCTAGCCACACTTTGGGTAAGTCCTGCTTTTCTCTCTCTGTCTCTCTCTTTCTCCCTCCCTCTCTCTCTCTCTCTCTGCCACTCATGGGATTCTGTCTCTCTTCCTCTCTCAGCCCCTCGCTCACTTGCGCCCTCTCTCTCTTTCAAAAAAAAAAAAGGTAAAAATAGTAATACTGTATGTTCCAGTAATTGCACTTCTGGGTTACTCCAAAATATGAAAACACTAATTTGAAAAGATATATGTTCCCTTATGTTTATTGCAGCATTACTTACACTTGCCAAAATAATGGAAGCTTCCATTCTTGTGTCCATCAATGGATGAATGGATAAAGAAGATGTAGTATACATATACCACGGAATATTACTCAGCTCTAAAAATGGGTGAAATCTTGCCATTTGCAGCAACATGGATGGATCTAGAGACTATAATGCTAAGCAAAAATAAGCCAGTCATAAAAAGGCAAATAAATACCATATGATACCACTCATGTGGAATTTCAGAAACAAAACAGATAAACAAAGGAGAAAAAAGAGACAAACCAAAGAACAGACTGTTAAGTATAAGAGCAAACTGATGATTACCAGAGGGGAGGTAGGTAGGGAGATGGATAAGATAGGTGAAGGGGATTAAGAGTACACTTATCATGATGAGCACCGAGTAATGTATAGAATTGTTGAATCACTATATTGTACACCTGAAACTAATATAACACTGTATATTAACTACACATAGTATATAACATAGTATATTAACTATGCTGACATTAACATAAAAATAAATAATAAATCTAAAAGAGAATGGGATACAAGAGTTGGGGGAATAAGAACACCCAATTATTCAGCAAGCCTTGTGGATGTCTCTCTTTCATCCTATTCTCTGTCTCCATTGCTTTTACCTTCATCTTCTCTCATCTAGACTACTGCTTCAATCTCCTGAGAAAACTTCCTGTGCAGTCTTATCCCTTTCCAATCCATTGTCCATACTGCTGCTAGAGGGGTCTTTCTGTTGTATACAGCACATCTTATAATTTCATTGCTTAAGATCTGTTCATAATTTCAATTGCTTATGGGATAAAGTACACATTTCTTAATAAACACATAGGGTTTTCCTTAGCCTGACTTCTATATAACTCTCCAGGCTTTTCTCTTAAATTTCTGCACTTTTATTTCCGAGCAAACTATCTTCCAGAATTGCAGCTTCATACCTTGGTTGCCTGGTGGACACCTCCTCAAGACATGGTTCAAGTACTACTTATAACCTATTCTCTACATATGTTCTAGGAAAATGTTCTGGATTCTTCTCCCACCCTTCCCAAGCACAGGGGATTTACTTTTTTTTTTAAGTCTCCTTTATACAATGTGCATACATCTAGCAGAGAATGTAAAACATTTTATTATGCTGCTTTTACTTCTCCACTTCCTCTGCCTATACTTCTTGAAGATTATGCTGTTTTTTTTTGGAATTTTATTTATTATTTATTTCGTAAAAGAGAGAGAGTGTAAGTAGGGTAGGTTCAGTGAAAGAGGGAGGGAGAATCTCAAGCAGGCTCCACGCTGTACAGAACCCAACATGGGGCTTGAACCCATGATGCTTAACTGACTGAGCCACCCAGGTACCCCTAGGATATCTTATGTCTTAACTCATCTCTGGATCTCCAACACCTAGCACAGTGCCTGATACAGAGTGGATACCTGGTGAGTGATGAGATTAATAAGAAACACCAGAAACATTTGATGGACCACTGTTTGGAGAACACGGTGCTGGAAATATGTGATTATTGAATCTGGCAGAAATAGATTAGGAAAACCAGCCAGATGTTGTTTTTAAGGGCTCTGTTTTTAGCATGTAAATTAAAATTTCATTTAGAAGTACAGCTCTAATTTGGGAACCAGAATGCAGTTGTAGAGCTTGACAAGATTACATATGTAAATTCCCCAGAGGCTGATCTATCATCATCCTTTCCTGAAATAGTGCAGTCTGTATGGAAGGAGAATGAGCTCTTGAGTCTGCATCCCAGATTCATTACTCTTCTAGCAGTCCTGCCTATCCTCATTCAGTCCTGAGCTCTCAGCCCCAAGGGCAGATTTGTACCCTGTCCTACTTCAGATTTTTCAGAGGCAAGATTTTACTGCTTTCAGGATAAAATCTAAGCATCTTAGCATGCCATACAAGGCCTTCAATGGTCTTGTTCCTTTCTCCTTTGCAAACTCCCACCTTATTCTTCCATACATAGTCTTTCTGGAACTTCTTTTCACAGTTCTTGATCTGCCTAATTGTTATACATATTCAAAGTTGTTGCAGGAAACCTTCTGAGAGGAGGGTTTAGATGTTGCTTCTCTGTGCTCTGTGGACTGCGATGAGCTTATCCCACATAATATTTATCACATTATGCTATAAAGTAATGGTTTACTGGTTTGATTTTCCAAAAATATCCTTTATGGACATGAAGTTATAAGATTTATATTTGTATTACTAGAACCTAGGATAGTGGGTGCATAGTGGTCATATACAGTGCTTTTTTTTTTCTTTTCTTTCTTTCTTTTTTTTTAACTTTACTCATTTTGAGAGAGAGAGAATGTGAGCAGGGGAGGGCGAGAGAGAATCCCAAGCAGGCTCCATGCGAAGAGCATGGGTCTTGATTCCACAACCGTGAGATCATGACCTGTATTGAAATCAAGAGTCAGATGCTTAACTGACTGAACCATCCAGGTGCCCCTACAGTGCTTTCTTAAATGAATTAATAACTCCATAACCACAGCCCATGAGTCAATTAAAAAAATTGCTCCCATTTGGTATGGCATAGGGTACACTTTTATTTTTTAACAATGACTAATAAGTTGTGATATATAAATATAATATAGATTTTTTGAGGGATAATTGACATGTAATATTATATTAGTTTTAGGTATATAACAGTCAGTGATTTGACATTTGTATATTTGAAATGCTCACCACAATAAGTCTTGTTACTATCTGTCACCTTACAAACTTAATACAATATTTTTGACTGTATTCCCCATGTTGTACAGTACATCTCATGATTGGTTTATTTTATAACTGGAAGTTTGTACTTCTTAATCTTTGTCCATATCATCTCCCAAAAAATCCCTTCCTTCTGGCAACCATTCATCTGTTCTTTGTATCTATGAGTCTATGTTTTTCTTTCTTTTGTTTTTTAGATTCCACATATAAGTGACATCATGTGGTGTTGGTCTTTGACTTATTTCACTTAGCTTAATACCCTCAAGGTCTATCCATGTTGTTGTAAGGGAAGATTTCATTCAGTTTTATGGCTGAATAGTATTCCACTGTGGGTATGTGTGTGTATGTGTATGTTTGTGTGTGAGTATACTGCATATTCTTTATCCACTCATCCTTATAGGGGAGTTCCATCTTATAGGGGAATTCCCCATCTGATAGGGGAATTCCCGTCCCTGCCTGAAGCCTCCCCTTCTGGGTTCTTGTTCCCATCCTGCTTGTTGCTTTAGCCAAATTACTACTAATAAGGAATGCGGAAGTAACAGACTATAAATTGTCTCCTTTGCTTATGCTCAGGACTCAGACCTCTGGAGAATGATCTCCACTGAGCCCACTGGTGTAAAATAAACCTGCTTTCCAAGATCTCCAAGTGCCGCTTGGTTCTTCAGCCGGGTGATCCAGACCAGTTTCTGTAGCATCAGGTTTTCATTTTCATTTGCTTCCATGTATTTTTCAATTTCTAATTTAATTTCCTGGTTGACCCATTCCTTCTTTAGTAGAATGTTCTTTAACATCCATTAATTTGGGGGCTTTCCAGTTTTTCTCTTGTGGTTGATTTCAAGCTTCATGGCATTGTGATCTGAAAATATTCATGGTATGATCTCAATCCTTTTATATTTGTTGAGGGTTGTTCTGTGATCCAGTATTTTGGAGAATGTTCCATGGGCACTTGAGAAAAATGTGTATTCTGATGCTTTAGGATGTAATGTTCTGAATATATCTGTTAAGTCCACTTAGTCCAGTGTGTCATTCAGAGCCATTGTTTGCTTACTGAATTTCTGCCTAGATGATCTGTCCATTGTTGTAAGTGGAGTATTAAAGTCCCCTACAATCATGGTTTTATTATCTGTACATTTATTTATGTTTGTTATTAATTGATTTATGTATTTGTATTCTTTCACATTGGGGGCATAAACATTTAAAAGTGTTAGCTCTTCTTGATGGGTAGATCCCTTAATTATGATATAATGCCCTTCTTCATCTCTTGTTACAGTCTTTGTTTTAAAATCTAGTTAGTCTGCACTGCCTAAAATGAAAAGGAAATGTTCCCACAACCTCCAATATTATGCTTGTCACTACAGTAATATTTGCTGGATACTGGGATAAGGAATATGAGAAAAAAAGATAAAAATAAATGAAAATAAAATGTGAATATGAAATCTTAAAAAAAAGAATCTAGGTAGTCTGTTATAAGTGTGGCTACTCCAACTTTATTTTGACCAAGCAGAGTATCAAAGAAACTATAAGGCTCAATCCAGAGAGAGAAAAGAAAATAAAGAAGGAGATACAGTAAAGGTGTAAAAAGAATAGAGTAAAAGTGCCTGATTAAACAGCGAAACAAAGCAGAGAAATAAAGAAAAAAATATATAGAGAGTTAAAATTGACCAAAAATCAAATCAGAAAGTACGAATCTAATTACAAAGGAAAAAAACAGAGCAGGGTAGAAACAAAAGGAAGAGAAAAGAGAAGGAAAGAAAAGGAAAGAGAGAAAATAAAAGATCGACAGACTAACAAAAGATCAGGTCAGTTGTCTGTTGGTGCCTGGGACTGGTGGCTGTGCTGGTCTAGAGGAGAGGCAGTCTGGTTCACTCAGTGTCAGTTTGTTTCTAGTAGATAAATAGTTACCAGGCACAGAGAGGGGGGTGTTGGTGTAGGTGGGGGCCACGGTGCTGCTCCCTGAAGCCCCACTGTGTTGATGATGATGAGAAAAATGGCGACACCCCAGTCTCTGCTCCCTAGACTGGGTGTCTCAAACCACACTCTTCAGGCAGCCATCACAGAGTAGCATGGGCGGTCAGCCTGTCCTGCTCTACAGTTCTCCTGTAGGCGCTCGGCTGGGATTCAAAATCCGATGTCTAAATGGATCCCACATAGCTTGGACCAGTTCTGGGATAGTGCCACTCCACCCTACTGATATGGCTAGCACCTGCAGGTCTTTTGTCCTTGGGGTGGGGGCAATATACACTTTTCCCATAGTATTCAAGGGAGGGGAATGTTCTCTCCCAATGTGCCCCTGAGATTGCTACCATGACCTGGATGGCTCCCCAAACCCCGAGGTGCACATACACAGTGGTGGCTTTGGTTTGGAGAAAGTCGTGCAGTCTTGAAAACTCCCCATCTGTAGCTCCTAAGGCTGTTTGCAAAATAGAAGCTGGCATTCTTCATATTTCTTGGGTCTCAAGTCTGTGGTCTGGAGAGGTTTTTCTCTTGTCCTAACACAAAACTACAATTCACAGCTTCTCTTTCTCTCCCTTTGTCTCTCCACAGAAGGGGATCCTTCCCCTCCATACTCACTCTGTTTTATGTCCCCCAATTTGCATACACTTACCTCTGTCCCACCAAGCTGTCTCTCTCCACCTGTGGAGATTCTTCTGTCACTCCACAAATAGATATCCTGGGTGTTCCAAGTGTTTTGACCTCAATACAACTGTGTTTGAAGGACAGGGGAAGTCCCGGTCCCCCTACTTCTCCACCATCTTAACTCCTCCTCCTCTAGTACAGTTTGGAATCAAGGAGTGTGATACCTTTGGGTTGGTTCTTCTTTCTGTAGATTGTTTTGGATCTTTGAGGTCTTTTGTGATGCCATGCAAATTTTAAGATGTATTTGTTCTAATTCTGTTAAAAATGTCATTAGAGTTTTGATCAGGATTCATTCCATTGACTCTGTAGATTGCTTTGGTTAGTATGGACCTTTTAACAATATTCATCCAATTCATGAGAATAGAATACCTTTCCATTTATTTGTGTGTTCTTCACTTTCTTTTGTCAATGTCTTATACCTTTTAGTGTGTGGATCTTTCACCTCCTTGGTTAAATTTATTCCTAGATATGTCATTCTTTTTGATGTAATTGTAAATGGGATTGTTTTCTTGATTTCCCTTTCTGCTACTTGATTATTATTGTACAGAAATGCAACACATTTTTGTTTATTAATGTGTATATCCTACAACTTTACTGAATTCATTTATTAGTTCTAAGTTTTTTGTTACAAAACAGTCTTTCAGGTTTTCTGGGTGTATTATCATGTGATCTGCAAATAGTGACAGTTTTACTTTTTCTGTACCAATTTGGATGCCTTTTATTTATTTATTTATTTATTTATTTATTGCCTAATTTTTATGATTAGGACTTCCAGTACTGTTATGAATAAAACTAAGTAGAATGGGTATTCCCTATCTTGTTCATGATCTTAGAGGAAAAGCTTTCAACTTTTTACCATTGAATATAATAGCTGTGGATTTCTTATGTATGGCCTTTATTATTTTGAGGTCCATTCACTCTGTTGAGAGTTTTTATCAAAATGGATGTTAAATTTTGTTACATGCTTGTTTCTGAGTCTATTGAAATGATCATATCGTTTTTATCTTTCATTTTGTTAGTGTAGTGTATCACGTTGTTTGATTTGTGGATGTTGAACTTTGCTTGCATCCTTGGCAGAGAAGCCTTTCTTGATTGTGGTGGTATGATCCTTTGAATGTATTGTTGAATTTGGTTTGCTAATATTTTGTTGAGGATTCATCTGTATTCTATCAGGGATATTGGCCTGTGATTTTTTTTTTTTTTTTTGGTGGGGTCCTTGTCTGGTTTTGGTATCATGGTATTGCTGGGTGCCTGAAAGGAGTTTGGAAGCATTCTCTCCTTTTGAATGTTTTGGAAGAGTTTGAGAAGGATAGGTATTAAATCTTTGAATGTTTGATAGGATTCTCCAAGGAAGCTCTCTGGTCCTGTTTGTTGGGAGGTTTTTGATTACTGATTCAATTTCCTTACTCTAGTAATTGATCTATTCAGATTTTCTGTTTCTTCATTATTTAGTCTTGGAAGACTGTAAGTTTCTAGGAATTTCTTCATGTTTTCCAGGTTGTTGCATTTTTTGGTATATGGCTTTTTATAGTATGATCCTTTGCATTTCTGTAGTTTCAGTTGTAACTTCTCTTTCATTTCTGATTTTATTTATTTGAACCCTCTCTCTTTTTCTGTTAGTGAATGTGGCTAAAGTTTTGTCAATTTTGTTTATCTTTTCAAGGAATCAACTGTTAGTTTCCATTGTCTTTTTAGTCTGTTTCATTTATTTCCTCTCTGATCTTTATTAATTCATTTCTTCTACTAACTATGGTCTTTGTACTTCTTTTGCTTGCTCCATTAGGTATAAAGTTAAATTGTTTTGAGATTTCTCTTGTTTCTTGAGATAGGCTGTATTGCTATGAACTTCCTTTTGGAACTAGTTTTGCTGTATCCTGTAGCTTTTGGCATGTTATATTTCTGTTTTCATTTGTTTCTAGTTAGTTTTTGATTTCTCCTTTTTTTCTGCATTTCAGTAGTTGTTTGTAACATGTTGTTTAATGTCCACATATTTGTAATTTTTTTCAGTTTTTTTTCTTGTAATTGATTTCTACTTTAATACCATTGTGGTGAGAAAAGATCCTTGATATGATTTGAATCTTCTTAAATTTATTGAGACTTGCTTTGTGGACTAACATGTGATCTACCCTGGGAAATAGTCTATGTGCACTTGAGAAAAATGTTTAATCTGCTTTTGAATGGAATGTCCTATATATATTTATTGCATCTTTCTTGTTCATACGTAATTTAAGGACAATGCTTCCTCATTGATTTTCTGTCCAGATGATTTATCCATTGATTTAAGTGGGGTGTTAAAATCCCTTACTATTACTCTGTCAGTTTCAATTTCTCACTTCAGATGTGTTAATATTAGCTTTATATGTTTTGGTGCATATATGTTGGGTGCATATGTATTTGTACATGTTATATCTTCTTTCTGGATTGGCCCCTTTATCATAATGTAGTGCTCCCCTTTGTCTTTTTTTTTTTTTTATTTAGTCTTTATTAGTCTGTTTTGTCTGATATGACTATAGCTACCCCAGCTTTCTTTTGTTTTCCATTTGCAAAGGATATCTTTATATATCCTTCATTTTAAATCTGTTTTGACAGATTTAAACATTTAAAAATGTTTAAACATTTAAACAGTTAAACATTAAACAGTTAAACATTTAAAAATGTTTAAACATAAAAAACATTTAAAAATGTTTTGACTGCTGAATTCAGTTTTTTGTAAACAGTATATAGATATGTCTTTTAATCCATTCAACCACTTTCATGTCTTTTGACTAGAGAATTTAGTCCATTTGCATTTGAAGTAATTATAGATATGTACTTATTGCCATTTTGTTAATTGTCTTCTGGCTGTTTTTGTTGTTCCTCTGTTCTTTTTCTCTTCCCTTGTGTTTTGATGACTTTCTTTAGTCTCATGTTTAGATTTCATTCTCATTTTCTTTAACGTGTTTACTGTAAGGTTTCTTGTTACTGTGAGACTCATCTATATCATTCTATGTATGTAGCAGTCTAAGTTGATAGCCATTTAAATTTGAACACATTTCAAACTGTACATTTTTGCTTCCCCACCACCACCTTTTTAATGTGATGTCACATTTTACATCTTTTGATTTAATATATCCATTAACTAATTATTATCATTTTAGTTAATTTTACTGCTTTTGTCTTTTAACCTTCTTAGTAGCTTTACAAGCAATTAGTCAACTGCCTTTACTATATGTTTATCTTTTTTAGTGAGAATTTTACTTTGGTATTTTACTTGTTATTAAGTAGTGCCATTTCTTTTCAGCTTAAATAAGTCTCTTTACTATTTCTTTTAAGGCCAGTTTAGTAGTGATGAACTCCTTTAGCTATTGCTTGTGTGGAAACTCTATTTCTTCTTTAAATCTGAATAATTACCTTGGTGGGTAGAGTGATTCTGGTTGGAAGTTTTTCCTTAAGCATTTTGAATATGTCATGCTATTACCTTCTTGCTTGCAGAGTTTCTGCTGAGAAATTTGATAGTTTTATGATTTGATGGTTTGTGTGGAACAATTTTTTTTTTTTGCTGCTTTTAAGATTCTCTTCTTTATCTTTAATGTTGACGTTTTAATTATAATGTGTCTTGTAGTTCTCTTTGGGTTTATCTTGTTTGGAACTCTGTGGACTCCTTGGACCAGGATGTCTGTTTCCTTTCATAGGTTAGGGATATTTTCAGCCATTATTATTTTAGATAAATTTTCTACTCTTTTCTCTCTCTGTCTCCTCTTTCTGGGACCCCTATAATGTGAATGTTATTCTACTTGATGTTTTCCCAGAGGTCCTTTAAGTTATCTTCATATTTTAAAATTCTTTTTTCTTTTTGCTGTTCTGTTTGGGTGAGTTCCATTGCCTTATCTTCCAGCTCACTGATCTTTTCATCTACTTCATTTGGTCTTCTGTGGTACCCCTCTGTTGTATTTTCCTTTTCCATTATTGTATTCTTCAGCTCTGTGACTTCTGTTTGGTACTGTGGTATGTTTTCTCTTTGTTGAAGTTCTCACTATGTTCATCCACTCTTCTCCCAAGTTCAGTGACCCAGTTCATTTATGACAATTTCTTTGAACTCTTTATTAGGTTGATTACTTATCTCCAGCCCATTAGGTTCTTTTTTGGTATTTTGTCCTGTCTTTTTTTGGGGGGGGGCATATTTGTCTATTTCATTATTTTGCTTGACTCTCTGTGTTTGTTTCTGTCTATTGGCCAAATAACTACCTCTGTCAGTCTTGAAGGACTGGCCTGGTGTAGGTGATGATCCTTTTTGTTGAACCTTGCCCTATCCCATGATTGTTTCTTGAACCTTTGCTGTTATCTAAACCACCTGGTTTATTCTTGATATGTTCCTATTGTTGAGGATGTGCCAAGACCTGTCAGTGAACCAAGGGTTGGCATCTCATTTAGCACCTAATTTTAGGCTGATTGGAAGCCAGAGCTTCAGGTAGCAGGTTTAAATTATGCAAATATAAATAGTCCTGTGGGGTTGCAATCATAATCTCTGCTGTCTTCCAGATCAGGAGATCTGGAGGTGTCCCTAAGCAACACTTGAAGTAATTGGAGCTCCACATGAGTTATAAGTTCCCTTCTGGGAAGTCTTGTTGAACTGTAGCGAAGCCATGTGGTTGCAGAAAGATGGTGTCTCCCTTCTCATGTTTCCTGGGAATGCCTCCTTAGCCTTTTGATATGTGAGAAGCCTGATGAAGTCTGTCTCTCAGAGTGAAGCTCCAAGCTAAGAAAATAGGATTTTTTCACATAAAGACTGGGGTTGTCTTTTAGTCTTCTGTATGTTCAGTGCCCTGGGGATGGTGACCTGCCAAGAACTGTCTATATGATTGTTACAGTCCTGTGGACATCTACAATGCCAGTTCTTTTAGATACAGGGCTAGGTGATCATGGGGGATCCCTATGTGGATTGCATGTGTTTGCTGGATTTTATAAGCAGCTGGAGTGTGTATGGAACACGACATACTTACCAGCTTCAGTAAGGTAATGGGGAAATGTCTTGACTAGATAAGCCTGTGGGCTTTGGCAGTGAAAAACTAAACAGAAAAGCCCCTGTGCATGTGTACTGGCTTAAGAATGGAAATATGAGAATGCCACTGCTGCTGGCAAGGGAGTGTTGAAACCACTGGCACTTGCAGACTAAGGAGTGGGAGAACACCTTTACTGTTTGTGCTTGCCTGCTCCAGCCAGGGAGGGGTTGCAGCCACTTGTACTGTCTGGCATCAGCATGTGCTAGGATCATTTTTCCCTGCGCATCCTAGTAAGGTGGTTGGAGGGTGCTGTGTACCAGATCTGCAAATGAGTCTCCCTCACATATAGTCTAGGTGCTTTTTAAACTGCTAGTTTTTCCTCTGGGTCTGGTAGTTCTTTACGAGGGGATCTCGTTTTTCTATAGCTCTTAGGGACAATAGACATCAGCCCTGTTTCTTTTCCAAGCCAGATGTTCTGGGGGCTCATTTCTCCAGTACAGATCCCAGCTGCTGGAGTGCCCTGTATTGGGCACCAACCCCTTTCTCCTCTGAGAGAAGGACCTCTGTGGTGAGATCCCTTCTTATTGTGTGTAGCCACAATGGGTATGGGGTTTTTGCCAAGGCTGTGTCTCTACCTCTTCTACCTGTCTCATTGTAGTATTTTTTTTTTTCAACGTTTTTTATTTATTTTTGGGACAGAGAGAGACAGAGCATGAACGGGGGAGGGGCAGAGAGAGAGGGAGACACAGAATCGGAAACAGGCTCCAGGCTCCGAGCCATCAGCCCAGAGCCCGACGCGGGGCTCGAACTCACGGACCGCGAGATCGTGACCTGGCTGAAGTCGGACGCTTAACCGACTGCGCCACCCAGGTGCCCCTCATTGTAGTATTTTTGTCCTTTGTTGTGCACAACATTTCATCTAGTTTTTGGGTCTTTTTCAGCAGGGAGTGATCCATATGTAGCTATAGATTTGATGTGTATTTGGGAAGAGATGAATTAACAGCTTCCTATGCTGCCATTTTGGGCCCCCTCCTCCAGAAGAATATACTTTTTTTTCTTTAAGTTTATTTCATTATTTTGAGAGAGAGCACATGTGGGGGAGAGGCAGAGAGAGAGAGACAGAGAGAGAGGGAGAGAGAGAATCTCAAGCAGGCTCTGTGCTGTCAGTGCAGAGCAGGACATGGGGCTTGATCTCACAAACCATGAGATCATGACTTGAGTCGAAATGAAGAGTTAGATGCTTAACCAACTGAGCTACCCAGGTACTCCCCAGAAAAATATACTTTTAAATATTCTTTTTCCATTGAATGTTCAATTAAAAAATGATTTATTGAAATTGTTTTATATCAGGCATTTTTTAGTTCTACAGTAAATGCAGGTTTTTCTATTAATAGTAGTCAAAAACTATATGGTTCCGTGTTCTATGACTAGCATGCAAATAGAAAGTTAATGTTTAAGCGACTCATTTGGAAGTGGGCATTAAGGCATATGCAACTTGCTGTAATAGAAAATAGAAAAGGTATAAGTAGATTTTTGGTAAGATCAAAGGAGGGAGATAATTTATTGCAAATTATTGGGAAATTGGATGCAAACTACCTTTTTAGGGAAAAATGGGCCAACCATTTTTCTTTAAAGGGTGTCAGGTAAAAATAGGGAAATCCAAGACCTTAGCTTGCTGCATTGGGGCTCATTCATGGTCATACATTTAACAAACCAAGCAAGAATTCAGCTGTATGTCCACATTTCTCAATACCATATGGCACCAAACTATACTGTCTGTACTGAATTTTCTATTTTTATAGAAATAGAGCATTTTTAAAATTGTATATATTTTTATTTTCCATGTAGTTCTTAACTCATTGGTCAGCTTTCTGACAGCTTTAGTATTAATTGTTAGTATATCCTTATTTTATTAAATGATGAATTTATAGCTTATTTTTCTTATATATTCACTTTAATTCTGGGCACAAGATAGAGTGGTTATAATAATAGATCTTCAATATGCATTAGGTAAGATTGTAGCTTAACAATTCTAGATGTCTCATTTGTATGAAAGATGTATGTGCCTAGAGAGAATTAGGATGTATATATTTAGGAAATTATTAAAAATTTTTTAAGAAAGGTTTTGTACTATATCTTATAAGTATATATTTGTAATGAGCGAATATGATAATATTTTATAAAATGCTAGGAAGAAGCAATGTAATGGGCACTAGTTTACTGTTGTTAAAGTTCTCAAAGAATAGATTTCTCTTTCTTAAAACACCCTCAAGTAGGAATTTTAGATTTATTTTCTTGACTTGGAGTTTGTGGTTTTAGTCTCATCTTTCATGTAATTTTCTCTTGAAATTATGAAGTCCTGGAAATATGACTTTATAATGGAACTTCTGACAGATCTCTTTAACTGCATGTCACTTCTACACAGGGGTAATTTGTTACCTCTTTGAAGGTGTTTCAGCCTGAGAGGTGGAATACATGTTCCCTATAAAGGTCAGTTTTAATTAATAAGCTGTGTTCCTCATTTTTTGAAGTATTTTTTTAAGTTTATTTATTTTGAGAGAGCTTGAGTGCGAGTGGGAGAGGGGCAAAGAGAGGGAGAGAGAGAATCCCAAGCAGGGATCCCCATGAGCTGTCAGTGCAGAGCCTTATATGGAGGTCAGATCCACGAACTGTGAGATGACTTGAGTCAAAATCATGAGTCAGATGCTTAACTAACTAAAACAATCAGTTGCCCCTATTTTTTTCATTTTTGCCTGATATGAATTGCTTTAACTTTAGTGTACAGCATTCTCCCCCTTGACCTTGGTTTAGTGGTCAACTGTGATCTGAAAAACATTAAATGGAAAATTCCAGAAACACACAACTTATAACTTTTGAATTGCGAGCCATACTGAGTAGCATGATGAAATCTCTTGCCAACCTGTCTAGGGTGTGAATCATCCCTTTGTGCAATATATTTACATTGTATAGACTGCCTGCCTGTCTGTTAGTCATTCGGTAGCCTTCTCAGTTATCAGATTTACTGTATCATGATGCTTGTGTTCAAGTAACGCTTATTTTACTTAATAATGGCTTCAAATTGCAAGAGTAATTATGTTGGCAATTTGGATATGCCAGTGAAAAGCTTTAAAGAGCTTCCTTTAGGTGAGAAGGTGAAAGTTCCTGACTTAAAATTTAGAAAAAAAAATCATATGTTGAGGTTGCTAGATCTATGGTAACTTTTATTGCAGTATATTGTTATAATTGTTATATTTTATTATTAGTTATTGTTGTTAATCTCTTACTGTGCCTGTTAGAGGTTTAGCTTTATCATAGTTATGTATGTATGTATTGGAAAAACATGGTATGTACAGGGTTTGGTACTATCTGCAGCTTCAAGCATCCACTAGGAGTTTTGGAACACATCCCTCTCAGATAAGGGGGACTACTGTAGAGTATTCTCCATGTAAAAATGGAACAAATTCAGCCTTTGTGATATCCATCATCTTCATACTCCATTTAAATTTCAAAAATTCTATGCAGCCCTAAAGTCTATTTCTAGATGTCTCAGCAGCCTATTAGCATAAAATGAGATATAATTATTGTATTATTTCTTAAGGTACATGCTACATCTATAGATCTACATGTTTCTTTGTTTTTCCCTCCATAAAATATGTTCATAAGTTTTATTGCTAAATATTTGTTATCTATGTAGCATTTTATAAAGGCATGCAAATAATAACATGATTATATTTAGGTAGTTATTTCCTTAAACCTCAATTGTTTTATTTTTTATTTTCTCTCTTTCTAACATCTTTAAGTAGGAAAATTCATTGTGTTAGTCTGGCTCTATGTTTGGAGGCAAATATTTTATACACTACAATAAGGGTGTTTTATAGTGTGTAATTTAACTGGATGCTGCTTATTCAGTGTTTACTTCAAAGAAAAGACTTCTACTAAGACATTCTTTATGGATTTAAATTCAAATTGTTCCCTTCCTTTCTGAATCCTCCCTTATACTTTATAAGTTTGCATCTTTTATTATTTTTTTAAATACACTTCTTTGAAATACACGTAGCTTAATAATGATGATGATGATGATGGTAATGATAATGATGATAGTAATAATAACCAGCTACTTACTGAGTAAATTCTATGTTCTAGGTGATTTACATATATTTTCTGTAACCTTTATAACAACATAAGACTCTAAGCAAACAGACTTAGAGGTTACGTTAAATTATTGAACAAAGGTTGTATTGCATATGTATCTGCATTAGGTGGATGCAGCCTCAAATCTATGTTGATTTGAAATCCAAATTCTTACTACTAATTCATGCTGCCTTAACTAAATGTGGGGGCATTACAAGAATGAAGAGACTGGATTCCAAAATATGGGTAAAACAGCTATTTGGCTGAACATTAAAATGCACAGAAGTCAAGAAATTTAAAATTATTGTTCTATAACTACTATTCCATTATTCCATGCCAACTTGGATTGTTTTGTACTAATGTAAATGCCATTATTTTTAATTACTTTATATATACACGTTATGTAATTAAGATATGATTTTTCTGAGAACAAATAACTGCATCTCCTGCCTCCTGTATTCAAATGATCAACCAATGAACTGAATTAACATTATGGACTGTAGTTTCACCCTATTCCCTTTTTGGTCTTTGTGTCAGTGCATGTATGTTTTGTGGTATCTTGCTTTCTTTTACTATTTGGTCTTATTACATCACAACTGTTTATTTTAGTAAATTGTAAATGTTAAATGTGCTCTTTATTTATTTTTATTTTAATCATTTAATTTCCCTCCACATTTTTTAAATTAATTAACAGCAGTCATGTCAAAGCAAGTAGACTATCTGATTAAGATACTAATGTATGATACTAATGTATTACTAATGTAATACACACTGCCCTTGTCCAGCAACTTCACATCTTAAAGATATTACACATTTATGCCCTCATTTAAGATCAACATGTTACTGTCAGGATTTGTTAACAAGCATAGAAAAAAAAAACACAAAAAACCTCATGGTTCATTCAGTAAAGTGTCTATACCAATGTATATGACTATATCTCACTTCAAATATTAGCAGTAGTGTCCATGATAAAATCTAAATAGTGTTTCAGGTAAATGGGGTTGTTAGTTTGACACTTCTTACTGCTCCTTGAATCATAGTTTTTATCGAATGCCACAATCTATCTTTGTGGTTTTTTTTTTTCAATTCAAGTTTTTATTTAAATTCCAGTTAGTTACCATATAGTGTAATATTAGTTTCAGGAATAGAATTTAGTACTTCATCACTTACATACAACACCCAGTGCTCACCACAATAAGTGCCCTCCTTAATACCCATCACCCATCATCCATTTAACCCATTCCTCTACCCACCTCCCCTCCAACAACCCTCAGTTCTCTGTAGTTAAGAGTCTGTTTTGTGGTTTGCCTCCCTCTCTCCCTCTCTCTTTTTTGCTGTTTCTTTTTGATGAATTTAAAATATATCATGTATTCCCTGTGCTCTCAACAGACATATAAAAACTAATATTCAATATTGAACTCAAATTTAGCTCCTAAATTTGTGTTTAGTAATTCAGTGAATATTTATAGATTACTGACATTGTGCCAAGAATTGTGTCATATCTGAGGTGGAGAGAGAGAAAGTAGTGATAAAAAGATAAGGAATTAGATTCTTCTGATGAGAAACCACAATAACTATGGGTAAAAAGACACCTATAGTTAATGATAAAAAGGTATTAATGCTATAACAAAGGTATTATAAATAAGATGCTATGGGCACAGAGAGGAATAATGACTTTGGGAAAGTCAGGTAAGACTTCCCAGAGGAGATGATATTGTATGTAGGTCCTTAGAGTGAGTAGGATTTATCCACAAGGAAAAACAAGGATATGTATATGTCCAGGCATAGGGAAAACACAGTAGAGTTCTAATGTTTTCATTTGAGTGTAGAATCACTATAAACACAACTGCTGCCAATATTAACTGATACAGGAGTGTTATATTAGTGAATCAAATAACAGTGCGTGACAATGCTACTGGTGACATTATTTCCTAAAATGGTGATACTTCTGGTTAAAATTATGAACAAAAATTATAATCCTTTCTTGGTTTACATGGTAGTTGTATTCTTGAAAAAAAATCAGTATTTATAAAAGCCATACAAAGTGTGTATAACAGCATTAAGTTCTAAACTCACATAATTATAAATAGGATTTTTACGTATATTAGTTCCTGTATAGGAGACATGAAAGTTGTACTGGACTGTCCTCTACTTTACAATACATCTAGCTGGTCTCCACCAACCAAATGACATCAGTGCTCTTTCACCATTTTGAAAACAAAGAAAAACCTCAATAGATGTCCAAAATGCCCTCTAAGAATACTCCTCAATTGATAATCATCTCAACAGAATAATTATAGTAATAGAACTACTAAAAATTCTTAAGGAAGTGGAGAATAATGTATATAAACTATTTCTTTATCTTTCCTAGCAGAGTGTCAATAGATACCGTTTGATGTTCAGAAATTAATTCTAATATTGTGCTAGTTTTTGTCTGTTTGGTCCATCTGGTCTTTGTTCCTTTTATCCTTTTTTTGTTTTCTGCCTTCTTTTGGATTGATAGGCTATTTTTTAAAATTTTATTTTATCTTCACTTTTGACTAGTATATGATCTTTTCTTTGGTGTTTGGTTTTTCAGTATACATCTTTAATTTATTATAGTTCATCTACTTTCAAACAATATTATACAGCTTTTGATTTAATTCAAGAAACTTAAAACAGCATACTTCCAATTGCTCCCTCCCATCTTTTGTGCTATTTCTGCTATATATTTGACTTCTACACGTGGTGTAATCTCATAATAAATTGCTACTATTTTTTCGTTATAGTCATTTGTCTTTTGGAGTATTAAAGATGAGAATATTTGTATTTACCTTCATTATCACTTCTGGAGTCCTTCATTTCTTTGTGTGGATCTTAGTTTATATGTGTTATCATTTTCTTTTGGCCAGAAGAACTTTCTTTAACATTTCTTACAATATCAGACTGCTGATAATGAATTTTCTCATCTCTTGTTTTCCTCAAAATACTTGCATTATGGTCTTAATTTTTAAAAAAATGTTTATTTATTTATTTTGAGGGGGGAGAGAGAGAAACTGAGAGAGAGAGAGAGAAAGAGAGAGAGAGAGAGAGAATGAGCACGATCAGGGGAGGGGCAGAGAACAGGAGAGAGAGAATCCCAAGAGAGCCCCACACTGTCAGTGCAGAGTCCAACACAGGACTCAATCCCACTATCAGTGAGATGATGACCCGAGGTGAAATCAAGAGTCAACTAACTGAGTCACCCAGGTGCCCCTGGCCTTATTTTTTTTAAAGGTATTTTTCTTTCAGTAATTTAAAGATGTCATTCTTTTGATTTCTGGTTTGCGCAGTTTTTTATGAGTAGTGTACTGTAATTTTTTATCGCATGTAATTTGTATTTTCACGTATGATCTATCAAGTTTTAAAATAAATATTTTCTTTGATGCTTCTTGGGTCAGTAGCTCAATATTTTTAATTAACCGTGGAAAATCTTAGGTGTTATCTCTTCAAGTATTCTGCTCCATTCTCTCTCATCTTTTTCTAGAATTTTAGTTATACATATGTTAGATTATTTGGTATTATTCTGCAACTTTTGGATGCTGTGTTTTTTCTTTTTTCTTTTTCTTTTCTTTATTGTCTTTGTATTTATGTTCAGCTTATTTCTATTCTGTTGAGCTAGGGTTCAGTAATTATTTCCTCATCAGTGTCAAGATTACTGATGAGTACACTGAAGAAAGTCTTCATCTCTGTTACTGTGTTTTTTAGTTTTAGCATGTCCTTTGGCTCATTATTGTAGTTTCCATCTCTCTGCTGAAATTCTCCATTTTTTTCATGCATTTGTCCTCCTTTTCCACCAGAGGCTTTAGCATGTCAGTCTTAGTTATTTTAATTCATTGTCTGATAATTCCAATGTTTAGTCATTTTTTAAAAAATTTTTATTTTTGAGAGAGAGACAGAGCATGAGCAGGAGAGGGGCAGTGACAGAGGGAGACACGGACTCTGAAGCAGGCTCCAGGCTCTGAGCTGTCAACAGAGAGACTGACACGGGGCTTAAACCCACCAACAGTGAGATCATGACCTGAGCCAAAGTCGGACACTAACTGAAGGAGCCACCCAGGTGCCCCTAGTCATTTCTGAGTCTACTTCTATATATTGCTCTTTATAGAGAGTAGATTGTTTTTTCTTGTTTTTTTGTATGTTCCACAATTTTTTTATTGCATACTTGACTCCCAGTATAGAACAGTAGACAATGATGTAAAAACTATTTGTCTCTGGAAATGGATACACCTCATCTCGTAGGTCATTTGTTTGAGGGCTAGATCACTTTCATCAAGAATTAAGCTGGGTTAAGTTTCATTGTTGCTGTGGTTATCTTAAATTTATCATTGACTTTAAATTCTTCTAGCGTTACTTTTTTTAATATTTTAATTTCTTTCTTTATTTTTAAAATTACAAAATTTTAACATTCCAGTATAATTAATATACAATGTTTTACAATATAGTGTTTCAACAATTCTATACTTTACTCAGTGCTCATCATCATGGTAAGTGTACTTTTACTCCCCTTCACCTATTTCACCCATCCCAACCCATCAACACTCTGGTAACCATCATTTTGTTCTCTGTATTTAAAAGTCTGTTTGTTTGTCTCTTTTTGCCTTTTCTGATGTGTTTTGTTCCTGAAATTCCACATGAATGAAATCATATGGTATTTGTCTTTCTCTGACTTATTTTTCTTGGCATTATATACTCTAGATCCATCCATGTTGTTGCAAATGGTAAGATTTCATTTTTTTTTATGGACAATAATATCCCTTTATATATATCACATCTATTTTATCCATTCATCTGTTGGTAGACACTGGGTTGCTTCCATAATTTGGCTATTAAAAATAATGATGCAACAAACATAGGGTTATACATATATTTTTGAATTTGTGTTTTCATATTCTTTGGGAAAATACCCAGTAGAGGGATTACTGGATCATATGGTAGTTCTAGTTTTAAGTTTTTGAGGAATCTTCATATTGTTTTCTGTACTGGCCATTACATTGTATATATATATTTTTTCTTTAATTTAATTTTTTTCAATATATGAAATTTATTGTCAAATTGGTTTCCATACAACACCCAGTGCTCATCCCAAAAGATGCCCTCTTCAATACCCATCAAACACCTTCCCCTCCCTCCCACCCCCCATCAACCCTCAGTTTGTTCTCAGTTTTTAAGCGTCTCTTATGCTTTGGCTCTCTCCCACTCTAACCTCTTTTTTTTTTCCTTCCCCTCCCCCAGAAACCCCATGGGTTTCTGTTAAGTTTCTCAGGATCCACATAAGAGTGAAAACATATGGTATCTGTCTTTCTCTGTATGGCTTATTTCACTTAGCACATAACACTATCCAGTTCCATCCACGTTGCTACAAAGCAAGAGGGTTCCCGTTTCTCCACATCCTCGCCAGCATCTATAGTCTCCTGATTTGTTCATTTTGGCCACTCTGACTGACGTGAGGTGATATCTGAGTGTGGTTTTGATTTGTATTTCCCTGATGAGGAGCGATGTTGAGCATGTGTTCATGTGCCTGTTGGCTATCCGGATGTCTTCTTTAGAGAAGTGTCTATTCATGTTTTCTGCCCATTTCTTCACTGGATTATTTGTATTTCGGATGTGGAGTTTGGTGAGCTCTTTATAGATTTTGGATACTAGCCCTTTGTCCGATATGTCATTTGCAAATATCTTTTCCCATTCCGTTGGTTGCCTTTTAGTTTTGTTGATTGTGTCCTTTGCTGTGCAGAAGCTTTTTATCGTCATGAGGTCCCAATAGTTCATTTTAGCTTTTAATTCCCTTGCCTTTGGGGATGTGTCAAGTAAGAAACTGCTGCGGCTGAGGTCAGAGAGGTCTTTTCCTGCTTTCTCCTCTAGGGTTTTGATGGTTTCCTGTCTCACATTCAAGTCCTTTATCCATTTTGAGTTTATTTTTGTGAATGGTGCGAGAAAGTGGTCTAGTTTCAACCTTCTGCATGTTGCTGTCCAGTTCTCCCAGCACCATTTGTTAAAGAGACTGTCTTTTTTCCATTGGATATTCTTTCCTGCTTTGTCAAAGATGAGTTGGCCATACTTTTGTGGGTCCAGTTCTGGGGTTTCTATTCTATTCCATTGGTCTATGTGTCTGTTTTTGTGCCAATACCATGCTGTCTTGATGATTACAGCTTTGTAGTAGAGGCTAAAGTCTGGGATTGTGATGCCTCCTGCTTTGGTCTTCTTCTTCAAAAACACTTTGGCTGTTTGGGACCTTTTGTGGTTCCATATGAATTTTAGGATTGCTTGTTCTAGTTTCGAGAAGAATGCTGGTGCAATTTTGATTGGGATTGCATTGAATGTGTAGATAGCTTTGGGTAGTATTGACATTTTGACAATATTTATTCTTCCATCCCATGAGCACGGAATGTTTTTCCATTTCTTTATATCTTCTTCAATTTCCTTCATAAGCTTTCTATAGTTTTCAGCATACAGATCTTGTACATTTTGGTGACATTTATCCCTAGGTAGTTTATGCTTCTTGGTGCAATTGTGAATGGGATCGGGTTCTTTATTTGTCTTTCTGTTGCTTCATTGTTAGTGTATAATAATGCAACTGATTTCTGTACATTGATTTTGTATCCTGCAACTTTGCTGAATTCATGTATCAGTTCTAGCAGACTTTTGGTGGAGTCTGTCGGATTCTCCATGTATAATATCATGTCATCTGCAAAAAGCGAAAGCTTAACTTCATCTTTGCCAATTTTGATGCCTTTGATTTCCTTTTGTTGTCTGATTGCTGATGCTAGAACTTCCAGCACTATGTTAAACAACAGCGGTGAGAGTGGGCATCCCTGTTGTGTTCCTGATCTCAGGGAAAAAGCTCTCAGTTTTTCCCCATTGAGGATGATGTTAGCTGTGGGCTTTTCATAAATGGCTTTTATGATGTTTAAGTATGTTCCTTCTATCCCGACTTTCTTGAGGGTTTTTATTAAGAAAGGATGCTGAATTTTGTCAAATGCTTTTTCTGCATCGATTGACAGGATCATATGGTTCTTATCTTTTCTGTTATTAATGTAATGTATCACGTTGATTGATTTGCGAATGTTGAACCAGCCCTGCATCCCAGGAATGAATCCCACTTGATCATGGTGAATAATTCTTTTTATATGCTGTTGAATTTGATTTGCTAGTATCTTGTTGAGAATTTTTGCATCCATATTCATCAGGGATATTGGCCTGTAGTTCTCTTTTTTCGCTGGGTCTCTGGTTTAGGAATCAAAGTAACACTGGCTTCATAGAATGAGTCTGGCAGTTTTCCTTCCCTTTCTATTTTTTGGAATAGCTTGAGAAGGATAGGTATTATCTCTGCTTTAAACGTCTGGTAGAACGCCCCTGGGAAGCCATCTGGTCCTGGACTCTTATTTGTTGGGAGATTTTTGATAACTGATTCAATGTCTTCGCTGGTTATGGGTCTGTTCACGCTTTCTATTTCCTCCTGATTGAGTTTTGTAAGTGTGTGGGTGTTTAGGAATTTGTCAATTTCTTCCAGGTTGTCCAGTTTGTTGGCATATAATTTTTCATAGTATTCCCTGATAATTGCTTGTATTTCTGAGGGATTGGTTGTATTAATTCCATTTTCACTCATGATTTTTTCTATTTGGGTCATCTCCCTTTTGTTTTGGGGAAGCCTGGCTAGAGGTTTGTCAATTTTGTATAATTTTTCAAAGAACCAACTCTTGGTTTCATTGATCTGCTCTGCATTTTTTTTAGATTCTATATTGTTTATTTCTGCTCTGATCTTTATTATTTCTCTTCTTCAGCTGGGTTTAGGCTGTCTTTGCTGTTCTGCTTCTATTTCCCTTAGGTGTTCTGTTATATTTTGTATTTGGGATTTTTCTTGTTTCTTGAGATAGGCCTGGATTGCAATGTATTTTCCTCTCAGGACTGCCTTCGCTGCGTCCCAAAGCGTTTGGATTGTTGTATTTTCATTTTCATTTGTTTCCATATATTTTTTAATTTCTTCTCTAATTGCCTGGTTGACCCACTCATTCGTTAGTAGGATGTTCTTTAACCTCCATGCTTTTGGAGGTTTTCCAGACTTTTTCCTGTGGTTGATTTCAAGCTTCATAGCATTGTGGTCTGAAAGTATGCATGGTATAATTTCAATTCTTGTAAACTTATGAAGGGCTGTTTTGTGACCCAGTATGTGATCTATCTTGGAGAATGTTCCATGTGCACTCGAGAAGAAAGTATATTCTGTCGCTTTGGGATGCAGAGTTCTAAATATATCTGTCAAGTCCATCTGATCCAATGTATCATTCAGGGCCCTTGTTTCTTTATTGACCGTGTGTCTAGATGATCTATCCATTTCTGTAAGTGGAGTGTTAAAGTCCCCTGTAATGACCACATTCTTATCAATAAGGTTGCTTATGTTTATGAGTAAATGTTTTATATATTTGGGGGCTCTGGTATTCGGTGCATAGACATTTATAATTGTTAGCTCTTCCTGATGGATAGACCCTGTAATTATTATATAATGCCCTTCTTCATCTCTTGTTACAGCCTTTAATTTAAAGTCTAGTTTGTCTGATATAAGTGGCTACTCCAGCTTTCTTTTGGCTTCCAGTAGCATGATAAATAGTTCTCCATCCCCTCACTCTCAATCTAAAGGTGTCCTCAGGTCTAAAATGAGTCTCTTGTAGACAGCAAATAGATGGGTCTTGTTTTTTTATCCATTCTGATACCCTATGTCTTTTGGTTGGCACATTTAGTCCATTTATGTTCAGTATTATTATAGAAAGATACGGGTTTAGAGTCATTGTGATGTCTGTAGGTTTCGTGCTTGTAGCGATGTCTCTGGTACTCTGTCTCACAGGATCCCCCTTAGGATCTCTTGCAGGGCTGGTTTAGTGGTGACGAATTCCTTCAGGTTTTGTTTGTTTGGGAAGACCTTTATCTCTCTTTCTATTCTAAATGACAGATTTGCTGGATAAAGGATTCTCGGCGGCATATTTTTTTCTGTTCATGACATTGAAGATTTCCTGACATTCCTTTCCGGCCTGCCAAGTTTCAGTAGAGAGATCCGTCATGAGTCTTATCGGTCTCCCTTTATATGTTAGAGCACGTTTATCCCTTGCTGCTTTCAGAATTTTCTCTTTATCCTTGTATTTTGCCAGGTTCACTATGATATGTCATGCAGAGGATGGATTCAAGTTACGTCTGAAGGGAGTTCTCAGTGCCTCTTGGATTTCAATGCCTTTTTCCTTCCCCAGATCAGGGAAGTTCTCAGCTATTATTTCTTCAAGTACACCTTCAGCACCTTTCCTTCTCTCTTCCTCCTCTGGGATACCAATTATGCGTATATTATTTCTCTTTAGTGCATCACTTAGTTCTCTAATTTTCCCCTCATACTCCTGGATTTTTTAATCTCTCTTTTTCTCAGCTTCTTCTTTTTCCATAATTTTATCTTCTAGTTCACCTATTCTCTCCTCTTCGTCTTCAATCCGAGGTGTGGTCATTTCCATTTTGCAGCTCATTGATAGCATTTTTTAGCTCCTCCTGGCTGTTCCTTACTACCTTGATCTCTGTAGCAATAGATCGTCTGCTGTCCTCTATACTGTTTTCAAGCCCAGCGATTAATCTTATGACTATTATTCTAAATTCACTTTCTGTGATATTGTTTAAATCGTTTTTGATCAGTTTGTTAACTGTCGCTATTTCCTGGAGATTCTTTTGAGGGGAATTCTTCTGTTTTGTCATTTTGTTTTAAATTTTTTTTTTTCAACTTTTTTTATTTATTTTTGGGACAGAGAGAGACAGAGCATGAACAGGGGAGGGGCAGAGAGAGAGGGAGACACAGAATCGGAAACAGGCTCCAGGCTCCGAGCCATCAGCCCAGAGCCTGACGCGGGGCTCAAACTCACGGACCGCGAGATCGTGACCTGGCTGAAGTCGGACGCTTAACCGACTGCGCCACCCAGGCGCCCCTGTTTTGTCATTTTGGATAGTCCCTGTAGTGTTGTGGAACTGCAGGGCACTTCCCCTGTGCTGTCTTGAATAACTTGCATTGGTGGGTGGGGCTGCAGTCAGATCTGATGTCTGCCCCCAGCCCACCGCTGTGGCCACAGTCAGACTGGTGTGTACCTTCTCTTCCCCTCTCCTAGGGGCCGGATTCACTGTGGGGTGGCGTGCCCCGTCTGGGCTACTTGCACACTGCCAGGCTTGTGGTGCTGGGAATCTGGCATATTAGGTGGGGTGGATAGGAAAGGTGCACAGGGGCGGGAGGGGCAGGGTCAGCTCGCTTATCCTTTGGTGATCTGCTTCGGGAGGGGCCCTGCAGCATCGGGAGGCAGGCAGACCCGCTGCCGCTGCCGGAGGGATGGATCCGCAGAAGCACAGTTATTGTGCAGTGCAAGCAAGTTCCCTGACAGGAACTGGTTCCCTTTGGGATTTTCGCTGGGGGATGGGCGAGGGAGATGGTTCTGGCGAGTGCCTTTGTTCCCTGCCAAGCTGAGCTCTGTGGTCCGGGGCTCAACAACTCTCCCTCCCGTTGTCCTCCATCCCTCCCACACTCTCTGAGCAGAGCTGTTAACTTATAACCTTCCAGATGTTAAGTCCCGCTTGCTGTCAGAACACCCTCTGTCCGGCCCCTCCGCTTTTGTAAGCCAGACTCAGGGGCTCTGCTTTGCTGGTGGGCCGCCCCTCCGCCCTGGCTCCCTCCCACCAGTCCCTGTACCACGCACTGCCTCTCCACCCTTCCTACCCTCTTCCGTGGGCCTCTCTTCTGCGCTTAACTCCGGAGAATCCATTCTGCTAGTCTTCTGGCAGTTTTCTGGGTTATTTAGGCAGATGTGGGTGGAATTTTAGTGATCAGCAGGACACGGTGAGCCCAGCGTTCTCCTATGCCGCCATCTTCCCCTGAATCTCAACCATCTCTGTTGGTCATTCCTGACGCCATGCCCAGCATCTCTCCGCAGTGGGCTGTTGTCCCTCTGCACTTTGGCTGCAAGCGCTGCTCCGACCGCCGTCTGCTCCCTCACGCTTCGGCCAGCTGCTGGCAGGCTGCACCATTGTATATTCTTACCAACAGTGCACGATGGTTCCTTTTTCTCCTAATCATCATGAACACTGTTTTCTTGTGTTTTTGATTTAACCATTTTGACAGGTGTGAGGTGATATTTCATTGTGGTTTTCATTGCATTTTCCTGATGATGAGTGATGTTGGTCATCTTTTCATGTGTCTGGTGGCTATTTTTATGTCTTTGGAGAAATTTCTGTTCATGTCTTGTGGCCATTTTTAAAATATTAAATATAATTTATTGTCAAATTGGTTTCCATACAACACCCAGTGTTCATCCCAACAGGTACCTTCCTCAATGCCCATTACCCACTTTCCCCTCTCCCCCACCCCCATCAACCCTCAGTTTGTTCTCAGTATTTAAGAGTCTCTTAAGGTTTGCCTCCCTCCCTCTCTGTAACTTTTTTCCCCCTTCCCCTCCCCCATGGTCTTCTGTTAAGTTTCCCAGGATTTGTGGCCATTTTTTAAAATTAGATTGTTTTTTGGGTGTTGAGTTTTATAAATTCTTTATATATTTTGGATACTAATCCTTTATCACATATGTTATTTTCCAACATCTTTACCCACTCAGTTATGCTGTCTTTTAGTTTAGTTTTTTTATGTTTTTATTTTGATGTAGTCCCAATAGTTTCTTTTGGCTTTATTTCCTTTGCTTGAGGAGATATACCTAGAAAAATGTTGCATGGATGATGTCAGAGATATTACGGTCTGTGTTCTCTTCTAGGATTTTTATGGTTTCAGGTCTCACACTCAGGTCCTAAATCCGTTTTGAGTTTAATTTTGTGTATGGTGTAAGAAAGTGGTTCAGTTTCATTCTTTTGCATGGAGTTGTCCAGTTTTCCTAACACAATTTGTTGAAGAGACTGTCTTTTTCCCATTGCATATTCTTGCCTCCTTTGTTGAAGATTAATTCACCAAATAATCATGAATTTATTTCTGGCTGGCTGTTCTAGTCTCTTGATCTATGTGTCTGTTTTTGTACCAGTATCTGACTCTTTTGATTACTATAGCTTTTCAGTATATCTTGAAATCTGGGATTGTGATACCTCCAGTTTTGTTTTCCTTTTTCAAGATTACTTTGGCTGTTCAGGGTGTTTTGTGGTTCCATACAAATTTTAGGATTATTTGTTTTAGTTTTGTGAGAAATGTTGTTAGTATTTTGGTAGGGATTGCATTAAATATGTAGATTGCTTTGGGTAGTGTGGAGATTTTAACAATTCTTGTTTTTCCAAATGGAATATCTTTCCATTTGTTTGTATCATCTTCAGTTTTTTATCAGTGTGTTATAGTTTTCAGAATATAGATCTTACATCTCCTTAGTCAAGTTCATTACTGGGTATTTTATTACTTTTGGTACAATTGTCAATTCAAATTTTTTTTAATTTCTCTTTCTGCTATTTTATTATTGTTATATAGAAATGCAAGAAGATTTCTGTATATTGATTTAGATTTCTATATATTGATTTTGTATCAATATGTAATCAAATGTTTTTTGGTAGAGTCTTTAGGGTTACTTTATTCCTGATGAATAGGGCTAGAGAGATTGAGAATTTTTCCTCAGTCATCTGCTCCACCCTAAACTTTGGTCCTTCCCTGGTTACACCTGCTACAGAGAGGGTTTATTTCTGTGGATTTGTCTCATCTCTAGAAGTAGATTACTTTAGTTTTTAGTGCTTGCTATCTTGGTATTGAGGAAGCAAGAATATTTCTGTTGTCTTGGTCTTTCTTAGGTCTTAGGCGGGTCCTATATGCTCTGGTCTTGGGGTGATTTTTTCAATGATTCCATCTCTCTTCCCTCTTTCATCTATGCTTTGAATCATTGATGGGTCTTGTGTGAGGTAGTCTTGTCTTCCTCTCCTTCAGGTATAGAGGATATTTTCTTTTGCTGCTCCTCCTCCTATTTTGGAATCTTATTCATGCATGGGGTTTTAAGGTTTGATCTTTCTCCCCCAGTGGCTTTTTTTTCCCCATAAGGGAAAAGGATACTGGGGGGGGGGGGGGGGCTTCATGCCTCTTTTTTTAAAAAAATTTTTAACGTTTATTCATTTATGAGAGACAGACAGCACAAGCAGGGTAGGGGCAGAGAGAGAGGGAAACACAGAATTGAAGCAGGCTCCAGGCTCTGAGCTGTCAGCACAGAGCCTGACGCCGGGCTCAAACTCACAAGCTGTGAGATCATGACCTGAGCCGAAGTCGGACACCCAACCAACTGAGCCACCCAGGTGCCCCTATGCCTCTTTTATAAGAGAAGTCCCTCCCCTTCTCCAGTCCTGCATTACAGTGAGAGGCATTTTCTAGTTTTCTGCCCTGTCCTCAATCTTTCTCTTAAACACCTGATAAAAGGCATGTATAGAAGAGACTGCTAGTGGTTGTGAATTCCCTTTGTGTCTATGTCTCTGTGAAGTTCTACACTCTCATTTTTCCTATACTTGACTTTTAGTAGTTAAAAAAAATTAGGCCTCATTCTGTTTACTCACTGGTATGACACCTACCAGTTCTTTCTCCTGTGCTCTGGATCCTTACTTTCCTTGGACATCAGATTATTGCTGCCTTGTAATCTCTGTTTCTGATAGAATTTTTTAAAGTTATGATTTTGTTCTTTGTTGGGATATGTATTTTTAAGGTATAAGGTTTGATTTTTCCAACTTTCTACATCTTAGGTGGAAGTTACACTTCTAAATTAAAAAAAAAATTAAAGTTCCTTTTAGGAAATATAACTTCTATGTTAATTCATTGGTTCTCAGCTTATTTCTGGTTATGGAATGCTAGGAAGTTATAATGCTAGTTATAGTACCATTGCTTTATTTGAATTAAAATTATTAAATATTTCTGACAATTTAAATATATTAACCATTTATTAAATACCTGATGCAATTTAATGAGCATCTTTTGGATTTCAGTTGTCATGCTAGATATTTTCTTACCTAATTCTCATAAACACCATTTTGAAGAATGGCTTTTGCTTTTCTTTTATTATGGATGAGAAAAACTGAGGCTTAAAGGAATTAAGTTGATTGCTTTGTATCACAAAGAATTAATGTTGTAGAGGTGAGATTTCAGACCTTAGTTTCTGATTTCAAAATGTTTCTTGTTTCTACACTACACCACTATTGTAGTTCATTTCTTACTGTCTGGATAGGTAATAAATGATAGGGGACAGGGAAAACAATAATAAAAATTTTGTTGTGCTTCTGTTACTAGATATGTTTTGTTTTATGTTAAACATGAGCCTTTTTTTTAAAATAGGCAATGATATGGGAAATGAAGATGCCATCGGAGGGAATGTGAGCAAATATACGGTGCTTCCATCTGGATACTGTGGACAGCCCAAGAAAGGACATCTTATCTTTGATGCTTGTTTTGAAAGTGGTAAGTGTATTAAAGACCTTAGCTTTTGAATTTGTCTTCGGTTGTTTCAAAATACAGTTCATCTGGCCATTCACTGTGATTCAACCCATTTAATATTTCATCATAATGGAACAGGTTATCAGGAAAAAAAAATCAATTTTTAAAGAATTAAATTGGAAATACTTGAAAATGAAATGCTGTGTTTTTGTTGATATGTGATCAATGGTATAATGTTAATAATAATGATCATTGGGGCGCCTGGGTGGCGCAGTCGGTTAAGCGTCCGACTTCAGCCAGGTCACGATCTCGCGGTCCGTGAGTTTGAGCCCCGCGTCAGGCTCTGGGCTGATGGCTCGGAGCCTGGAGCCTGTTTCCGATTCTGTGTCTCCCTCTCTCTCTGCCCCTCCCCCGTTCATGCTCTGTCTCTCTCTGTCCCAAAAATAAATAAAAAACGTTGAAAAAAAAAATTAAAAAAAAAAATAATGATCATTGATAGAGCACCTTATATTTTATAAAATACTTTTTCAGATGTTAATTTTTGGGGGATAAAACTGACAAATTGATTATATGATCAATCATTAATTATTGAATGTTTATCATGTATTTGGTTCTGTGTGACATGCTCATAGAACTTAGTCTTTGTCAGAGAGAAGGTCTCCCTATAAAGAAATGATTAGGTAACAGATTCAGTTGAACACAAACAAAACAGCAAAAGTAATATTATATCATAATCATCAAATTCTGTGGTTATTCTGAATGGGAAGATCAAAACTTGATTGTAAATTCCTATCCAGTAGGGAATGGATCTTGTTAACGTTTTTGTGCCCTGAGCCTCATACTCTGTATAGCACATATTAGGTAGTCAGAATATGTTGAAAATACTAATGAGAAAGGTAAACATAATTTTGTTTTATAAGTAATCATTAATTATTTTTTATTTTGAATAATGTGTGTGTGCTGGCATGTGTGTGTGTGTGTGTGTGTGTGTGTGTGTGTGTGTGTGTGTGTGATTGTTTGTAGGGGCATGGCAGTTTAGTTACATGGCACTTCTCTCAACCCTAAGAACATTGGTTGTTTATATCAACAGTTGAAAACTTGTTTATTCAAGCTTTTGCTCTTTGTTTATTCATGCTATTTTAGTTTGCTAGGGCTGCCATAACAAAGAACAACCAACTGTGTGGCTTAAACAACAGAAATTTATTATCTCACCATCCTGGAGGATGAATGTCTTGAGATCAGTGTGTCAGTAGGGTTGTTTCCTTGTAAGGGTTATGAAGAAGAATATACTCCATTCCTTTTTTTCTAGCTTCTGGTGGTTTGTTAGCAATCTTTGGTGTTCTTTGGCTTGTAGAATCATCACCCCAATCCTTGCCTTCATCTTTACTTGGCATTCTCCCTGTGTGCCTGTTTTTTTCTAAATATTCCTTCTGTATAAGGATGCCAGTCATGTTGGATCAGGGGCCACTCTGATGACTACATTTTAACTTGATTATCTTTGTAGAGACCCTGTTTCCTTTTAAGGTCACATTCTGAGGTACTGGGTGTTAAGACTTTAACATGAATTTGGGGGGCACATAATTCAACCTATAAGATAGTACTGTAGTGTTCTTCCATTCAGACAACACTGTCCACATAGTTAAGAACAGTTTCCCTGAAGTTTGCATTTTGCCTTGCCTGGGATATATTTGGTGCTTAGAAAATATCTTTTGAATTCTTTTTACCTCAGTTAAAGACTTGAAAGCTCTTTATAATAACAGCAGCTCTCTAAGGGTCAAAATTATCCTCATTTTAAAGATTATGTGTTGTTTTGGTTTACCTAAAGTATGAAATAATCCAGATTTCTTTCCACATTTTCCTTTAACTTAGTCATATTTTTCCATCCTTTACTGAAAAGTTCAGTAGCAGAAATTACCCAATGTGACCACATAGTAACCAAATTAATAATGTATATTTCTCCAAAAGTGTATGAATAGTTGGTTTATGTCAATTGAATTTGTGCAAGTGGTGCATAAGCCTTGCAGTAATAGTAGAGTGGTTAAGTGGACATGCTCTGGTGTCAGGCTAAAGTTTAAATTCTCACTTGAAAACTAAGCCATAGTTTCCTCATCATTTAATGGAGAATGATGCCTACTTTATGTCTAAAAGAAAAAAAAATATATATATATTTCATTGTTTAAAAAATTAAAACATCTTACCAAAATGGAAACAAAATAATAATAATATTTAAAAAATAGGTAAATGAGAAAATCTCAGGGAAAATACCAAAAGAAAATTCAGCTGGATGAGTATATAAAATACATGCTATGAGTTCCCATAAATTTGCTATAGGTAGACAATAAATTTAACTGAAGGTTTTCTGGTAACCAGCATCAAGAGAAAAACAATATCCATAAGATAAAAATAAACCAAATATTGAAATCTTATAGAAATTCCTCCTATTGGTCTTCCTAAAGCAGACACTGAGATGTGATGAATAGCATTCTCAACAATATACCTGTGGTATTTACAACAATGTATTTCATAGGTATGTGTTTTGTAATATCCTTCAATGTGGACTGGGGTCCTAATGCTAAAGGGCATCTTAGTGAAAGCAATTCAGTTGGCACTTGAAACAATTTGTTTGACATATGCAGCTTTCATCTGATCTAATTTAAATTAAGGGATTTATTTTAGATTTTTTAAAACAGGGAAGTTAGGGGTTTTCTCTTATGTGCTCACTCTGAGCTACTGATTGTGGATGCCTCATGTGTTATGTTGTGAAAAGGATTCTGTAGGTGTAGACTTTTGAAGGAGTAAGGTGATTAATCGATTCAATGATTGGCAGGTATTGCTTCATGTGGATGGAATATATTGTCTTCAGATAGGCCCCATAGGTATGTTTTTTTTTCTGAGTTGTGGAATATGTAAAGTGCCTAGTATATTGCCGGGCCCTGAACTGGTGGGTTATCTGTTTTTCTAAATGAGAAAGAAGTTCTGCAGTTCAAATATGAACTTTCCAATGAAACCCTGCTTTTTTTTTTTCCATACCCCCCTTAGTATAAGTAATATTTCCCTTGGAAAAACAGAAGACCACCATAAATTTATCTTTCTATGGGTACCTGACACTTTTCATGATTTTTAAAAACTTTGTTCTCTTCCACTGCACTATAACCTGCTCAGGACAGAATCTGAGTCTGATTAAGCAGGGGCTCTCCCACAGAACCAAGCTGAGTACTTACAAAATTAAGCACTAAATTAATACTATTTGTAATTGATGAATGAAGTAATTCGAGCAATAGAAAGATAGGGAGAAATTAACTTTCTTACAGCTTTCATGAAAAAAAATCATATTTAATTGCTTGTTATTCCCCAGTCTATCAACTTCTCTCAAGTCTTCATATGTGTGCAGGTACTGTTTTCTCTGTGACCTAGATCCCTTTATCTTCCTGGTAAAATGTTAATTCAGATTCAGTCCAGCATTTCTTCCTCTGAGGAATAGTACCTCTCAGACAAGTTTGGCTGTCTCTACCTCTATATTTACAGGCACCTTGTAGACTCTTATATGATAGTCTTTACTGAATTGCAGTCATTTCATTGTTTCTTTCTTTTTCCTTATCATTGAAACCTTGAAGTCAGGGATGGTTTCTTACTAGTTTTGGTTCTCCAGTGCCTAGTGTACTAACAGTCATATAACAAGGAGATTAATAAATGTGTGAATAACTGAGAGAGGACAGATAGTGAACAAAATGGTTTTTGTAAAGTGAGATTTTAAGATTAATAAAAATATTTTTATGTTGAGATAAAAATATATTAATAGCAGCAAAAATATTAAGAAGGAAAACAAAAAAATTAATTACTTGGTGCTTATCAGACATTATGATAAGTGATGTACATAGTTTATCTCATTTAATACTCACTGAAACTTTCTGAGGTATTATATATCTCTTGTAGGTGAGGAAACTAAAGCTCAGAGGTGTAAAGTTATTTCCCTTGAATTGCATGTTTGACAAGATGTATAGATGAATTTGAAAATGAGGGTTTCCTGGCTCCAAAGGCCATACTTTTAACCATTGCATATACACATTACCTTATTATAGGCTA
>NW_026057585.1:65654572-65767076 GCF_023721935.1 Panthera uncia
TTATCTTTTCAGGACTTTCTAGACTAGGTTAGGATCCCATCTGTACAGACCCATTGCAGTCTATATACTTTCCAGTCTACTAGAAGTACTTGTCTAAATGTCTGAAGTTTGTACACTCTGTAGGAGCTCTTGGTTACCACTATATATCATGCTTAGTCCAGAGCCTGGTACATAATAGGTGTTCAATAAATGTATATGAAATAAATACAATTATCACAACAATTCTTCAGAGTAAGTATTATTAATGCTGATTCACAGGTAAAGAAAATCAGGCTTAGAGAGGATAAACATATGTTAAAATTAAACTGTTTTTAAGAGGTAGAGCCAGGATTTGTATCTGGGTCTGCCTCATAATAGTAAATGGTCAGACACAGGCATTTTGTGAAGCTCACGACATACTTTTACGTACTTTATCTCATTGAATCCTGATATCTTTTGAGGTAGGTATTATTATTCTGTCTTAAAGATGAAGAAGTAGAGGCCTAGAGACGTTAAATAATTTGCCTATGACTCTACAGTTAACTAATCAAGTATCAGACTGGGGTTTGAACTCAATTTAGATATGATTAAAATAACAATAGTATTAAATATGAATATAGAATTTACTCTGTCATGCAAATTTCTAAGTGTTTGACATAAGTAATGCATTTAATTCTCATATCAAACCTGTGAGGTAGCTTCTATTATTATTATTTTCATTTAACAGGTAAGGAAACAGACACTAAGAGGTTAGATAATTTTGCCAAGGTCACTCTGCTGCTAGGCTGTGGACCTGGGGTTCAGACCCAGTTGGCCTCACTCCAGAATTTGTGCTTGTAACCATTTGTGCTATGTCGGGTCATAATTTATATAAAAGCTTATCTCAGTATCAAGCATTTAGCAGTAGTTCCAATATTTTTAAATTTTGCATTTAGGTCTTTATAATTTCTGAGGAAAACAAGATTGTTGTAACTTAAAGTTAAAAATATGATACTCAGTTTCCTAAATTACAGAATGAAGTGATGTAGCAGAAAAATAGATTAGACTGGTCATTGATCACTCCATACCAAGGGCTTATGACCATTAACCTTTAAATTAAGAAAGGTTCTCTTGCAGAAAATTATGTTGAGAAACATTTACAAATATTTAAAAATCAAATCATATATTATATGAGGCCTAGGTTTATAGCCTCTCTAAGAAAAAAATAAATAGTGAATTTTCTGTTTGTAGAATCTGCCCCTTCTTCATTCTCACAGAAATTAGATAAACTTCTCTGTTTAAGGAAGAAGAGTTTTAAAGTTGTGTGTTATTATAATTATGATAGAGCTCTTGATTTACATTGTTTGAGGGATGTGGTAGAATCTTACTTTTTATTTTCTATGAATATACCAATCAGCAGATATGTTTTATACCCTGTGGGAGGAATACAACCCACAGTTCCTCGCTTAAAGGAGTTAAGTGGGAGAGACTGATAGAGGCTGTGATTTTTTTAAAAATTTTAATGTTTATTTATTTTTGAGGGAGAGAGAGAAAGAGAGTCAGAGCCCAAGGTGGGGAGGGGCAGAGAGAGGGAGACACAGAATCCAAAGCAGGTTCCAGGCTCTGAGCTGTCAGCACATTGCCTGACATGGGGCTTGAACTCACGAACCTTGAGATCATTACCCAAGCCGATATTGGATGCATATCTGACTGAGCCACCTAGGTTCCCCTGACAGAGGCTGTGATTAAGTTGATGACAAAATTTATTGTCTAAGGCAAATATTTTTGTCCAGAACAAGTGCTAATCTGGAAGGGATGCTGGGACAAATGGCATACCCTGGGGCCTGTCAGAGGCTAACCATGATGTGTAGTACCTCTGATTCTAATTGGGGTAAGTACTGTGTAATGAGAAAGCATATCAAAAGCATGTCTTTTTCAGTAGGGTATCGTAGGATGGTGGGGTGGCAAATTGGCAGACTTCTTAGAAGAGGCTCCAATGAGCTGAGTATTAAAGGATTAGTAAGAATTATCCTGATAAATTTTAGCAATGGGAAAAACTACCCGGTTCTTATGATATCCAGAAAGACCCAAATGCAAGAGTGATAATGGCACTCTGCTACCAGAGTGAAATGGCAAACTATAACTAACTCTCAGAAATGAAGAGTATTCCTGAGAGTAAGGGCTCACTAAAACTTTTTAAATAATTAATTTAACAACAAATAATTTAATTAATTTCTAATATATATGTAATGTCTCATTCTTTTTTTCATTCTTAAAGAAATAAATGTGCTTTACCAGAGCACATGTTGTAATGACACCATCCATGTGTCTGTATCCCGAACCTGACTTGAATGGGTCTCTCTGCTGGTTGCTCTCCTCCTCTCCACAACCTCATTCTGTGTCTATCTCTGCCCTGTGGACCCTCCTGATTTATATGTATTGCTTCATTGCTTACTTTGCTAATCCAAAGTTTTGGCCTTGACAAGTGAGTTTAGTCTTTTGTCCCTACTGGAATTTTTCCCATAAAGATGATAGTAAGAGAAAATATTAGGCAGTGTACTCTGTTTTCTCTCTGCTTGTTATTAAATGAATGATTATAAAATCTTGCAACCTTTTCAGCCCCACAACTTCAGCCCTAGACTTCATCCTCAGTAGGTTTGCTGGACTTGTATGGAAGCTTTCTGACTGGATTCTGAAGTTTATCCCCAACTCTTTCTGGTCCATCCTGCACAATGCTACCAAAGCTAAAATGCAAATCATTGGATTATACTACTTTATTGTTGAAATCTTTCATGACTCCCTGTTGTCCTTAGGATAAAATACAAATGCTTTTATCTGATAATGTCTTTAACATAAGATCTGATAAAAACTTGCTTCATATTGATATTATCATTTTATGCCAGAATATGCCCCCTTCAAGGCCATTATCTCTTTCAGGGGAAAAATTAGCATATTTAGGAGAAAACAGTATGGTTATGAAATATAAAGTGTTTTACTGTGTCTAGAAATTCTGTTGGAGAAGTATTGGCAGCTATGAAACTATAGATGAATAATTTAATTCTGTTATTTCTGACTCATAATTGAAACAAAGCTAAACTTCTATTATTGTAGGGTTTTCTTTTTTAAAAAAATTTTTTAATGTTTATGTAATTTAGAAAGAGAGAGAGAGAGAAGGGGAAGGGCAGAGAGAGAGAGGGAGATACAGAATCTGAAGCAGGCTCGGGGCTCAGAGCTGTCAGCACAGAGCCTGATGTGGGGCTCGAACTCACCAACTGGGAGATCGTGACCTGACCTGAAGTCAGATGCTTAACTGACTGAACCACCCAGGCGCCCCGGGTTTTCATTTGTTTTTTAAATTTCTGACCCCTTTACTAAATTATATATGCATATATATGGCTATGTATCTACATGTATGTTTTTCTCTTTCCTATTTTCTCTACTTCACTTTAAGGAAGAAGTAAAACATTTCATTCCCAAATAACTTTCCTCTAAGTATGATGACATTTCCAATAGTAACAGTCCTGAAACAAAGGGCCTTGGAAACAACAGTTGAAGAAGTATGAACTATGTTTAATAAAATCTTATTTGCACTTATCTTCAGCTGCTCTTTTTAAATCATCTGAGACAGTGTTTTGAAGGGGACTTCCAATACACATAAAACACCCCTCCTATGCTTTAGTTGTAAAATAACTACCAAAAAAGGGAACATGTCACTTGATTAAATGTGGTTGATTGAGTTTGTTTATAGCCCTCTTCTTTCCAAGATTTAAGACACTACTTGAATGATTATATGTGTGTAATAGTTTAAAATCTAAACATAAATACTTTTTCAAGTGATAACCACATGATACACTTAAAATTGGAATATTTAAAGATGTTATATTATTATTGCTTTCCATTTTCAAACAAATTTAAAATTACATTAATTAGCAACACTAGAATGTTGTCTGTGGTTTTATGCTTTAATATTTATAAAATAGTTCTACTTTTGATAGTGTATTGCAGTATTGAAAAATCCATACAAATTGTGGGTTTCATACAGCTTTCAGATAGGCTTGCCTTCTGAAGCTATGAGGATATTTTGTGCAGGCTACCTGTTTGCAGTTTGTTTGATTTATCATCCTTTCCCCATTTTTCTCTGTACTGCAGGGGCCAACGTCTTGATATTTGCACTTCCCCGGCTCCCTTATCATCTGGATTCTGACTAGGTTCAGCTTATGGGAAATTCTAGGAGGAGATTCAAGGGCAGGTAGAAAGGAGAAGCCTGGGTATTTCTCCCTCATTGTATCTTGGGCAGCATGTCCAGCAGTGGCTATATTTCCTTTATGGTTTTGCCAGACAGCCCCTTCCTTGTGATTCCCAATTTTGTTCGATTGCTGTACTTTGAGCAGAGCCTCAGTGCATCCTTATGACAGGCATGACAATATCTTACGGGGTTGTTGTATGGATTGGAATTGCCAGAAGCATAGCAGATAGTCAGTGGTCAGTAGTGAAAGCCTAGAAAGGGAAGTGATTCATTTTGTGTGTATAGATGGGGTGGGATGGGGTGGAGGGAGGGTGGGAGACAATTGAGGAAGACATTTTAAAAGAGGTAATATAGGAATTATACTTTAATACTCTGCATGGAATGTTTTTTCAGAAAGCATGTTTTTTTTCATTCATTTCAGTTCTTTTTTGTTTTTTTTTTTTTGCCCAAATGTCTCTGGGAACCTGTGTAAAATTTCAACTCTTATTTCCTGACATTTCCTAATTCCCTATCTGTTTTATTTTTTCTTCTTAGTACTTACCACCATCTAATATAATATACATTTTATTATTTATATTTTTTATTTATTGTCTCCTCCAGTAAAATATAAACTATGAAGGTAGGAATTTTTCTTTCATACCCTGATGCCTAGAACAATGGCTGGCACATGATAGGTGCTCAGTAAATACTTGTTAAGGGACACCTGGGTGGCTCAGTCAATTGAGCATCTGACTCTTGATTTTGGCTCAGGACATGATATCACCATTCATGGGATCGAGCCCTACATTGGGCTGTCAGCATGGGGCCTGCTTGGGATTCTCTCTCTCCCTCTCTCTCTGCCCTTCCTGGGCTTGTGCATGTGCTCACTCGCTCTCTCTCTCTCAAAAAAACAAAACAAAACAAAACAAAAAAGCACAAAAAACCAAAACCAAACAAACAACCTTAAAAAAATTTGTTGAAAGAATTAGTTTGAGAATGAGTAGAAATTCACCAGATGAAATTAGTTACATGTGCATTTATTGTATTTTCTCAACTATTGACCTCAAATTATAGAATACAAAGTTGAAGAATTTAGCATGACTGTATTGATATATAGAAACAAACACATATCCAGCAACCTTATTTTTTGAGAGTATTACTGATAACTTGGGTGGGATGGTGGGAAAACTTTCAATAGTTAAAATAGTTGTAAAATACATGCACTAATGTTCATGCACCTTACTTCTCAAAGGAGATACTTAGCATTTATTTCTTCTTGTTTAGACACAGTTTTAACGATATTGATTATATGGGTTTTCAGCTCTGTAAATTTGTAGGTAGGGTGGAAATTGAGGAGATAGAAATAATCTTTGGTGTGAAATCAAAGTTGACAAGCTTACAGAAGGGAGGAGGCAGAAAATATAAAAGTAAACAAGAATATTTAAGTATATAACTTTAATAGATCTGTTCTTTATCATAAAGGTAAGATTAAATTATGTACAATATGATTTTAGAAAGATTTCCAGTAAAAATAACAATGTCTCTATATAGCTATTAACATCTTTTTCCTTTCAGTCTGGTTTGCATCCTCACTGTTCCAGCAAGATAGTTCTCTGAAAGGTTGCCAGAGACTTTAGTCATGTAATTTGGTGTTCTTCTCTTAGTTCTTGATTCCTGTGTAGCAAATGATATTTCTAATGATCACCCTTACTTTTTGACATTTTTTTCCCCTGGCAGCATTGACTCTTTCATCCTCATTCACCTGCCTCCTCTCTGACGTGCCAGTCTTGTTTTCATCCACATGTGACCCTTAAGGCATTCTCCAGGGTTCAGATTACTTATCTTTTAATCTTTGTAAATCTTGAGTATCCTATCTAATAACTCATCATCCATCCATCCATTGAGAATTATTATTATGCTTATTAAATATCCTGAATCCATTAATTTCTATCTGCCTCCTTCAGTCAAACCATCAACATCTGTCAGAACTATTGTTCTTCTTGTTTCCTTCCATACATCTTCCACAACCCCCATTATCCATTTTCAGCACAGCATCTAGAGTGACCCTTTAAATTTTTTTTAATGTTTATTCATTTTTTTGATAGAGAGAGATAGAGTGTGAGTTGGGGAGGGCCAGAGAGAGAGGGAGACAGAATCTGAAGCAGGCTCCAGGCTCTGAACTGATAGCACAGAGCCCAGCGCAGGGCTCAAACTCACAGACCATGAGATCATGACCTGAGCTGAAGTCGGATGCTTAACCTAGGCGCCCCTAGAGTGATCCTTTTAAAACTCACATCTAAGCGTATTCCTATCATATTTAAAGCATTCCAAATGTATGGCCAACATTCCAAATGTATGGCCAACTAACCTTTGACAAAGCAAGAAAGAATATCCAATGGAAAAAAGTCTCTTTAACAAATGGTGCTGGGAGAACTGGACGGCAACATGCAGAAGAATGAAAGTAGACCACTTTCTTACACCATTCACAGAAATAAACTCAAAATGGATAAAAGACCTGAATGTGAGACAGGAAGCCATCAAAACCCTAGAGGAGAAAGCAGAAATAAACTTCTCTGATCTCAGCTGCAGCAATTTTTTACTTGACACATCTCCAGAGGCAAGAGAATTAATAGCAAAAATGAACTATTGGGACCTCATCAAGATAAAAAGCTTTTGCACTACAAAGGAAACAATCAACAAAACTAAAAGGCAACTGATGGAATAGGAAAAGATATTTGCAAATGACATTTGGACAAAGGGCTAGTATCCAAAATCTATAAAGAACTTACCAAACTCCACACCCAAAAAACAAATAATCCAGTGAAGAAATGGGCAGAAGACATGAATAGCCACTTCTCTAAAGAAGACATCCAGATGGCCAACAGGCACATGAAAAGATGCTCAATGTCGCTTCTCATCAGGGAAATACAAATCAAAACCACACTGAGACACCACCTCACGCCAGTCAGAGTGGCTAAAATGAACAAATCAGGAGACTATAGGTGCTGGCGAGGATGTGGAGAAACGGGAACCCTCTTGCACTATTGGTGGGAATGCAAACTGGTGTAGCCGCTCTGGAAAACAGTGTGGAGGTTCCTCAAAAAATTGAAAATAGATCTACCCCATGACCCAGCAATAACACTGCTAGGAATTTACCCAAGGGATATAGGAGTGCTGATGCGTAGGGGCACTTGTACCCCAATTTTATAGCAGCATTTTCAACACTAGCCAGATTATGGAAAGACACTAAATGTCCATCAACTGATGAATGGATAAAGAAGATGTGGTTTATATGTGCAATGGAATAGTGCTTGGCACTGAGAAAGAATGAAATCATGCCTTTTGCAGCAACGTGTATGGAATTGGAGTGTATTATGCTAAGTGAAATAAGTCAGTCAGAGAAAGACAGACATCATATGTTTTGGAACTTGAGAAACTTAACAGAAGACCATGGGAGAAGGAAAAGGAAAAAATAGTTTCAAACAGACAGGGGTGGGGGGAGGCAAACCATAAGAGACTCTTAAATACAGACAATAAACTGAGGGTTGCTGGGGGGGGGGAGAGGGGAAAATGGATGATCAGCATTGAGGAAGGATGAGCATTGGGTGTTGTATATAAGTGATGACCCATGGGAATCTACTCCCAAAACCAAGAGCACACTGTACACACTGTATGTTAGCTAATTTGACAATAAATTATATTAACAAAAATAACACTAGCATTTTTTGCAGAGCTAGAACAAACAATCTTAAATATTTTTTGGAACCACAAAGGGCCTTGAATAGTTAAAGCAATCCTAGAAAAGAAAAATAAAAGTGGAGGCATGACAGTTTTGGTTTTTGAGGTATGATATAAATCTGTAGTCATCAAGACAGTATGGTCCTGGCACAAAAACAGACACATAGGTCAATGGAACAGGATTAAAGACCCAGAAGTGGACCCACAATTATATGGTCAACTCATCTTTGACAAAGTAGGAAACAATATCCAATGGAAAAAAGGTTCTTCAACTAAGGGTTTTGGGAATACTGGACAGCAAAATACAGAAGAATGAAACTATATCACTTTCTTACACCATACACAAAAATAAATTCAAAATGGATGGAAGACCTGAATGTGAGACAAAAACCATCAAATCCTAGAGAACACAGACAGCAACTTCTTTGATCTCTGCCAGAGCAACTTATTACCAGCTATGTCGATGAAAGTAAGAAAAACAAAAGGAAATATGACTATTGGAACTTTTATCTAGATAAAAAGCTTCTGCACAGTGAAGGAAAAAATCAACAAAACTAAATGGTAGCCTTTGCAATGGGAAAAGGTATTTGCAAGGACATACCTGATAAAGGGTTATTATCCAAGATCTATAAAGAACTTCCTAAACTAAATGCCCAAAAAACAAGTAATCCAGTTAAGAAATGGACAGAAGATATGAATAGATACTTTTCCAAACGATATCCAGGTGGCTAATGACATATGAAAGGATGCTCACCATCACTCATCACTAGGGAAATACAAATCCAAACCATGATGAGATACCACTTTACACCTGTCAGAATGACTAAAATTAACCACACAGGAAACAACAGGTGTTGGCAAGGATGTGGAGAAAGAGAACCCTTTTGCACTGTTGATGGTAATGCAAACTGATGCAGCAACTTTGGAGAACAGTATGGAAGTTCCTCAAAAACCTAAAAATAAAAATACCCTACAATTCATAAACTGCATTATTAGGTTTTACCCGAAGGTTTCTAAAATACAGATTCAAAGATGTACATATGCCCTGATGTTTATAGTAGCATTATCAACAACAGCCAAACTATGGAGAGAATCCATACACATACACACACTCAATTCAACATTACTCAGCCATCAAAAAGAATGAAATCTTGCCATTTGCAACCTTGTGGATAGAGCTAGAATGTGTTATGCTAAATGAAATCAGTCAATCAGAGAAAGACAAATACCATATAATTTCACTCAGATGTGGAATTAGAGAATTTAGAAACAGAAGAAATGAACATATTGAAGAAAGGTAAAGAAACCACAAGATACTCTTAATGATACAGAACAAACTGAGGGCTAATGGAGGGAGGTGAGTGGGAGATGGGCTAGATGGGTGATGGGTATTAATGAGGGCACTTGTGATGAGCATTGGGTGTTGTGTGTAATGAGGAATCATTGAATTCTATTTCTGAAACTAATATTTCACTATGTGTTAACTAAAATTAATGATAATAAAAAAATAAAAAACTTAAAAATAAGACTAATGTAAAACAACAAAATTGCAGTATATATGTAACTATTAATAATTTCTTTAAATGTAAATGGACTAAATGCCCCAATCAAAAGACATACGATGATGGAACGGATTAAAAAAAAACAAGACCCATGTATATGCTGCTTCCAGCAGACTCATTTCAGACCTAAGGACACACACAGACTGAAAGTAAATGGATGTAAAAAGATATTCCATGCAGATGGATCAGGGAGGAACAAATGCCAGAATAGTAATATTTATATCACACAAGATAGACTTTAAAACAAAGACTGTTTTAACCAAAGCAAGAGACAAAGAAAGACATAATTATAAAAGGATTAATTCAATGAAAAGGTATAACAAATGCGAACATCTATGCATCCAACATAGGCACACCTAATACACAATGTTAATATTAACTGACCTAAAGGGAAAAATAGAGGGTAATACAGTAATAATACGGGTCTTTAAAAATTTTTATTTATTTATTTATTTTAGTATAATTGACACATAATGTTGCATTAGTTTCAGGTGCGTGACAGTGATTTGACAAGTTTATACATTATGCTATGCTCACCACATGTGTATCTACTCTGTGTCACCATTGCTTCCTGCCTTTTGGCTAAGATTAAGTGTAGTATCTGTTCTTAGTTTAATAGTAGGGGACTATAACACTCCCCGGACATCAATGGATAGATCATCCAGAGAGAAAATGTATAAGGGAGAATTGGCTTTGAATGATACATTAGAACAAATGGACTTAACAGTTACATATACAGAGCATTCCATCTAAAAAACAGAATACACATTCCTTTTGAGGACACATGAAACATTCTGCAAGATATGTTAGGCCACAAAACAAGTCTTAATCAATTTAAGAGATCGAAATATCAAGCATCTTTTCTGATCACAATAGTATGAATTAGCAAACAGTAACAAGAAAGAAACTGGAAAAAACACAAATACATGGATAGTAAACAACATGGTACTAAATAACCAATAAGTGAACTAAGAAATATAAGACAATTAAAAAAAAAATTACATGGAGGGGCGCCTGGGTGGCTTGGTCGGTTAAGCGTCCGACTTCGGCTCAGGTCACAATCTCACAGTACGTGAGTTCGAGCCCCGCGTTCGGCTCTGTGCTGACAGCTCAGAGCCTGGAGCCTGCTTCCGATTCTGTGTCTCCCTCTCTCTCTGACCCTCCCCCATTCATGCTCTGTCTCTCTGTCTCAAAAATAAATAAACGTTAAAAAAAATTAAAAAAAAATTATATGGAGACAAATGAAAATAGAAACACAATAGCCCAAAATCTTTGGGATGTAGCAAAAGTAGTCCTAAGAGGGAGGTTTGTAGTCATACAGGCTTATCTGAAGAAACAAAGTCTCAAAGAATATAACCTTACACCTAAAGGAACTAGAAAAATATGAACAAACAAAGCCCCAATTTAGTAGTAAATAATGAAGTAAATAATGAAGATTAAAGCAGAAATAAATAGGGGCGCCTGGGTGGCTCAGTCGGTTAAGTGGCAGACTTCGGCTCAGGTCATGATCTCGCGGTCCGTGAGTTTGAGCACTGCGTCGGGCTCAGTGCTGACAGCTCAGAGCCTGGAGCCTGTTTCGGATTCTGTGTCTCCCTCTCTCTGACCCTCCCCCATTCATGCTCTGTCTCTCTCTGTCTCAAAAATAAATAAACGTTAAAAAAAATTTAAAAGCAGAAATAAATAGAAAAAAATCAATGAAACCAAGAGCTGATTCTTTGAAAAGATAAACTTAATTGATAAATAGCCAGACTCATAAAAAAAAAACAAAACAAGAGGACTCAAGTAAAATCTGAATGAAAGAGAAATAACAACTGATCCACAGAAATATAAAGAATTATAAGAGAATATTATAAAAAATTATATGCCAAAAAATTGGACAAACTAGAAGAATTGGATAAATTTCTAGAAACATGCAATCTTTAAAACTAATCAAGAAGCAAGTACAAAAATGTAAACAGATTGATTACTCATAATGAAATTGAAGTGGTTATCAAAAAAACTCCCAATGAATAAAAATCTAGCATCTGATAGCTTAACAGGTGAATTCTACCAAAGATTTAAAGAAGAGTTAATACCTACTCTTCTCAAACTATTCCACAAAATAGAAGAGGAAAGAAAACTTCCAAATTCGTTCTACAAGGCAAGCATTACCCGTATATTAAAACCAGACAGAGTCATTACAAAAATAAAAAACTCTAAGTCAATATCTCTGATGAACATAGATGCAAAAATCCTCAAGAAAATGTTATAAAACCAAAATCAATAATATATTAAAAAGATCATTCACCACAATCAAGTTCGATTTATCACAGGATTGCAAAGATGGTTCAATAGGCACAAATCAATGAATGTGGTACACCAGATTAACAAGAGGAAGTATAAAAACCCGATGATCATCTCAGTAGATTCAGAAAAAGCATTTGACAAGTATAATATTCATTAATCATACAACCTCTCACCAAAGTGAGTTTAGAGGAATTAATTATACCTCAACATAATAAAGGCCATATATGACAAAGTCACAGCTAACATAATACTTAATGGTGAAAAACAGATTTTCTCTTAAAATCTGGAACACGATAAAGATATCCACTCTCACCATTTTGATTCAACATAATACAGGAAGTCCTACCCACAGCAACCAGTAAAAGGCATACAATTGGTAAGGAAGAATTAAGTTTCATAATTTTCAGATGATATGATACTATATATAGAAAAGCCTAATGGCTCCACCAAAAAACTACTGGAACTAATAAATTCAGTAAAGTTATAGGATGCCAAATTAATATACATAAATCTGTTGAATTTTTAATCTCTAATAACAAAGTAACAGAAAGAGAAACTAAGAAACGCCCCCAGTTATAATTGCATTAAAAAGGATAAAATACCTAGAAATAAACTTAACGAAGGAAATGAAATAACTATACTGTGATATTAATAGGATATTAATAATAGATAGTAGTAATAGTAGGATAATAATAGTAATAATAGTAGGATATTAATAATAGAAATTGAAGATGATACAAACAATGGAAAGATATACCACTCATGATTGTAAGAGTTAATATTGTTACAGAGTCCATACTCCCTAAAGCAATCTACAGGTTCAGTGTAATCCCTATCAATATACCAATAGCATTTTTCATAGAAGTAGAACAAATAATCCTAAAATTTCTATGGAACCACAAAAGACCCTGACTAGCAAAAGCAGTCTTGAGAAAGAAGAACAAAGCTTTAGATAATCACAATCCTAGATTTCAAGCTATTCTACAAAGCTATAGTAATCAAAACTGTATAATAATGGCACAAAATAGACACAAAGACCAGTGGAACAGAATAGAGAGCCCAGAAATATACCCACATTTCTATGGCCAATTAATCTATGGCAAAGGAGGCAAGAATATATGATGGGAAAAAGACAGTCTCATTAATGAACAGTGCTGGGAAAACTGGACAAGTATATGCAAAAGAATGAAACTGGATCACTTTCTTACACCATACACAAAAATAAACTCACATTGGATTAAAGACCTAAATGTGAGACCTGAAACCAAACATTCTAGGCAGTAATTTTTTTGACATTGGTTATAGCAACATTTTTCTAGAATTGTCACCTCAGGCAAGGTAAAGAAAAGCAAAAACAAACTATTGGTACTGAATCAAAATAAAAAGCTTTTGCACAGTGAAGGACACCATCAAACAACAAAAAAAGGCAATGTGTACAGCAGTGCTATCAATGACAACCAAATTATGGAAAGAGCCCAAATGTGCATTGACTGATTAATGTATAAAGAAGATGTAAGAACTCACCATGTTCCCCTTGTTTGACCTTAGGTCTGAAGGAAAATAATAACCAGAACAGCAAGACCAAGTGGAAAAACTAACAATTCCTAACATTTATATAGTGTTTTGTAGTTAACAAAGTGTTTTCTGTTCTCTTAAGTTCTTTCATAAATTTTGGACAAAATGGAGGGTAAGCATTTTATTCCTACTTTTGGAAAAGGAAATTGAGGTTCATAGAAGTTAAGTGACATCCTTAATTGCATAGAACTAATAAGTGGCAGAATCTGGAGTCAGCCCATGTCTATCAGACCTGAAAGCCTGTGCTCATATATCTTAGTTCCTGGTTACTCAATATTGACCCATTTGCTTGCTGGCTTAGTCATGGCTTAGTCATGACAACCTGAGCATTTCCAAGTTGGAGTACAAGCAAATAAGCAGTCTTATGTCCTGTATTAGCTCACAGGAAAGCAATTTGAGACCCGTTGAATGGAGTAGATGGAATGTACCTACTACCACTTTGGGAAGCTTTAACTCACTCCCCATTTGGGGTTTGAACATCTAATCTGGGAAGGCTGATTGGATGTAACATACCATATGTTGTTCCTCATGGATGGAAGTAGATAATTGGAGTATCTAGCAATTAATGTAGAAAGGGTGACATTTGTGGATTTGGAGAACTTAGTCCTTTAGGAATGGTCAAGAAAATATAATGGGTTTGAAATTGACAATGAAGTATATGTTTAAAGAAGCATTTTGGCCTGTTTGTATGTTGTGACTATAGATCTTAGTTCATATGTTCAGCAAGAAATACCAAATTATTTTAGTTTATTTAAATCAATCCATCTCATTGGGATTTGGGGAAATTCAGTTTCCCGTCATCATTGACGGTCTATGTCTTTCACTCCCATTACATAATATGCCAAGAGGTGTATGTGATACTTAGGCAATGAGATGAGGGCTTCTGATTTTCTCATGTCTGGGCACATGACATCCTTATCATCCAATCTCATGTAGCTCCTTGAAGGTGGAATGCTTCACTGCAAGCAGGGAATGGGGATCTTCATGGAGGCCTTTGCCTAGATACAGAGCCCTAGTGCCCAGAGTTCTTCTTCCCTAGGTGCCTTCCACCACCATCCTTTGCTGAGGACTGCCCAGGAGTACCTCTTCCTATCACCACTCATGGGATCCTTGATTTCTATAACTATTTCAATGTGTGGGATTGTTTCCTTCCTTTCTCTGTTTTCAGTGGAAGTCTCCTTTTCTACTAGCATAATCCTGGGTAATGTGAGGAAGAGAAATGTTAGAGGCTACTTTTGCCTTTTTACTATCATATGAACCTCCTCTGAGGCATGAGATCTCAAAGGGCTTGGAGAAGAATTTGTATGGTTTTTGTGTGTGTGTTTCTGTTTGTATAGGAGGGGTTTGTGTCTAATGTGGAGTATCCTAAACAAAACACCAAAACAACTCAACATGTCAGTGAATTATCTTATGAAACAATTTGCTGTCTGTGACTACCCCCCCCCCCCCCCCATTCACAGATTGCTATTGCCTAGGAATCAGAAGACCTGGAACTTCTTATGTATGTAGCCTTGGGCAACTCACTTAACTTCTGAGTGTGTGATCTAACCACTAAAATGGAGTAAGGAAGCCTGTCCTGCCTAGTTGACAATATTGCTATTACATGCAAATGATAGAAGATAGGGAAATATTCTGTAAGCTGTTAATATACTATAAAATATAAGAACTTTTGGTTTTGTGAATTTGTGGGAAGAGAGATATTTCTCACTATGGTTTTAAAGTAACAAAAAACCCCTTGGAATGATCATAAATAGTTTCCACTCACACTGTATTATGAAAGCATGTCATATGGCCATGTCTATTTTCAGGAGGGCAGAAAGTGGAATTCTCCCATGTGTTTTTATGTGTTAGGGAAATATTGAGCATCTATTACATGTGAGGCACTATGTAAGAAACATTACATACCTTATCTTTAATTCTAAGAATGTTATGAAATAGGCAGTATTTTAGGTGAGGACGCTGAGGGCCAAAATTTAGGTAATTTAGTAAAAAATAAAACCAGGATATGACCTTCATCTGACTCAAAGGCCTGGGTTCTTTCCATTGGATCACATACTTCCTTTTTTTCTGCAGTTTTGTTAGCCACAGATGACTTGTAATGGAAGATTTAAGTTTAGGTTAGTAATTATCAGTTAGTCAAAAATAACTGATATTTATTGGGCATTAGGAACCCCAAGCTCACATCTGGGTCTTGTTTTTCTCATTCTTTGTTATGAAGGGATTTGGGGCCTGTACTTTGGGAGTTGATAGAAGACTCTAAAGTAGTGTGAAAGTTTATTTTTCAACTTGACTGGGCCATGGAATGCCCAGACATTTGGTAAAACATTATTCTGGGTGTGTCTATGAAGGTTTTTCTGGATAAGATTAACATTTAAATTGGTAAACTGAATAAAGCAGGTTGCTCTCCCTAATGTGGGATGGCCTTATGTAATCAATCAAAAGCCTCAATAGAACAAAAAGGCTGAACCTTCCCTTAGTGAGGGGAAATTTCTTACCTGAGTGCCTTGAGCTGGGAGGGACATCAGTATTTTTCTGTGTTCAGCTGAACCCAAATATTGGCTCTTCCTAGGTTTTGAGATACGGCATTTGACTGGAACTACACCATTGTCTCTTGTGGACTCTGGTTTGCCAATTTCGGATCTTGGGACTTGTTACCCTCCATAGTAGTATGAACCAATTCTTTATAATAAATCTCTTTGTACACACACACACGCACGCACACACGCACACCCCTTATTGGTTCTGTTTCTGTGGAGAACCCTAATATAGGCACAAACAACTCTTGAAATTGTGTGATTATGAAATCAGCAGTAACAACGAAGAGCTGATGTTTATGGAAGAGGTTCAGACTCCATTCTCTTTTCAGGCAACATTTTATCAAAGATCCTTAATGGAATCTTTACATTGACATTTACATGTTGTCTTATTATATGTGTATTAAGTGGTTGTTACCAGTAGGATGACAATTGACAACAGATTTAATAAAACAACATTTTTTTTTCCTGAAAATACTGAATGCCAGTATGGACCAATGTCATTGCATTTCAGACAACATTTGGCTTACCTTCCTAAAACAAATCACAAAAAATTAAGAACAGAAAGATTGATTCTTTTCCAAGTTTTATATTTTCTTCTGACAACTATTCTGCAACCTCAGGCATAGATTAATGAATGGAGTATGCACAAAGTGATATCAGCTCACATATATGACATTACTCAGATGTCTCCAACTCCGGAAAAAGCATGTGAATGATTTATGGAATTGATATTAATCTCTTTCCAGTAAATGCATTACTTCAAATACATGGGAAATTGATGTTACTACTCTAACGCCAAATTAATTTCTTTCTTGCTGGATCAGCATTGTAAATGGAATTAGATGTTAACCTTTTATACATCTAAACAGGGTAAAATATGGGAGGCAATTTTATAAGTAAAATTTGGATGCTCATTTCTGAAGGGAAGGGTATGTATTTTTCTTCTTTGTGTGCTTTCTTCCTGAAATTTGTGGATCCTGGGATATTGGATCATATTTAAAGTATAACTTAATATCATTTAGGAATAGAATAATTATAATTGAATCTGAATATTTAACACAGGACTATAAATAACAGTATAGCAAATGAGAATTACATATTATTAAAGATACCCCAAATTCTAAAGATTAAGACTATTTTTCAAGGGAAATTTTATCCAAGAATTATTAGTCACTTATAAATATTTTTAATCCATATGTAGGCATAAAGGAGACTAGAAAATTATCAGGCTAGCCTCTTCCTCATTTCATATATGCCTGGGCCAGTATGGTCTTGAGTTTGTTTTCTCTTTATTTTCCCTGTGTTTCCAGCTTGTTGCTTTCATTGCCATACTGTTGATTTTGGCCTGCTAAACATTATCTAATAAGCACAATCTTATATTTCAATTCTAAATTATCAGAAGGAAAATGTTATTGGCTCAGTTGCGTCTGGTCAGTTTTGGTTAAAGAGGGTAGTCTTGGGTATGTAGGGCTGCCTTTTAAGGGCAGTGGGTAGGACAGACTCTCTAGAAAGGGGCTGTAGGTAGAGGGGAAGTGATAGATATATCTTAAATAGTTAGGTTTGCTGGGCTGCAGTGTTTGTTTTTTTTTCCAGCCTGACAGTTTTCTGATTTTGTGGACCAAGTGCCATGCATACCTTTTCTCTTCCTGGCTCCTTGCCTTTCATCACAATATGCCTCATTTCTTAGCCAGTCTTGAGCAGAGCATAATGTCTGTGAGTGGTATCAGAGTTGCTGCCAAATAGCAACTATTTGCTGTCTTGCTGTCTGATGTGCAAGAGACCAAACCTGGTTTGGTCTATAAACCAGACCCAGTTTACAAGTTGCAGTATTTCTTGCATTATTTCCATTGCTATAGTCTGCAGAACTGGGTTCTTTCTTGATAACTAGTTTTTTTTTTGTGCTACAGTTATACCAAGCTTAGAATACTAGAATTATTATCTCTTTAAGTCTGGGGTATTGCCTTGAACCATTGTCTTCTTGATAGGAATCTAGGCTAGGTGGCTTAATTTGCACAATGTCTATATCCAGATTTTCTTTTCCCAATAACTAGCTGAGATCCAGATGTGAATAGACAGGTTTCCCTGGGCGACTAAGTGGCAATTATGCTTGGTCTACATTACTGCCTGCACAGATAGACCTTTTGGAACCCTTTTCACCTGAAATCATGGCTGAATATTTTTAGGTTTTTGAGTACAGTACATCGGAGCCCCTGGCTTTCCTCTCTAGAATCACTGTCTTCTGACCTAGCTCTGGATCCTGAAAGCATACTTTAAATGTGACAGTGTGACTCTAGTTGCATTTATAAAGTGGTACAGGTGAGTGTTAGGGATGGTAGTAATAAAAATTTGGTGAAAGTTTGTCTTACCTACATCTCAATATTGTTGTACCATTTGTTTCCGTAGAGAATTTTGGTCTAGGATTTCTGCTCTTTATTCCCTATTACAGGTGACTTTTGGTAACACAGCACCAAGATATCCTTTCAATGGTTTTATTTTTGTTGGTCCTGTATTGTATGTGTACAACACTTGCCAGGCAGTAGAGGAAGGTATGGGATGGGAAGAGGAAAAGATATATATATATCTGACCTAGTCCTTGTTCTCAGAAAAACTTAAATCCCAGTGAAGGATGTAGTGCATATGTGTCAGTAATACCAGGAAGTAAATCAAGCAAGGGACAGAAGGATTGGATACTTACTCATTAATTACCCAAATATTTATTGAGTGTCCACTATGCTTGGTTCTGTTCTAGGCAGTGGAGGCTCAGAAGTAACTAAGGTTGGATTCATACTGTCAAGGAGCTCATAGTTTGATGTGTAGGTAACTGCACCAAAAAGCCACAGGGGCTGATAGTATTCAAGTCACCATCATTTCTCATCTGACTGCTCTTTAAATACACTGTGCAGGCTCTCACCTCAGGGCCTTGGCACTCTGCTGCCTGGAATGCTGTGCCCCCAAGATACTTACATGGTACATCCTTTACTTCATTTGGGTCTCTGATACAATGTCATCATATCAGGGAAGTCTTTCCTGGCTCTACAACTAGTACAGTACTCTCTTTTCATCTCTCCCATTCCTCTTAGCTCATTTTATTTTTGTTCTTAGCACTTACATCACCAGATTTGTTATATAATTATTTTTAAATTTTATTATTATGTCTCTGCCTCTAGAAAAATTTAAGCTCTATGAGAACAGGATTGTGTCTATATTATTGAGTGCTTTATATATGTAGCATGCTGTCTTAGACAGAATGAGCGTTCAAAAAATACTAGTTCACCAAGTAAAGTTCACCAAGTAATGAATTAATGAGTCAAGTACTAGTGAGTAGAATCTGTATAGGGTATGATAGAGTTACCAAGATGGGAGTGGTTTTTTTTTACCTGTAGGCAAGGGGTGGTGTCAGAATATGTGATTTGAGAATGGAAGGGGATAAGGGTAGACAGTTTTGTCATGTGGCATAGTTCATGATTGAATATTCCAGACTTTATAGTAGGTGAATATGTCTTTTTAAAAAATCTTTATTTATTTTTGAGAGAGAGAGAAGGAGAGAGTCTGAGAGGGGGAGAAACGGAGAGAGAGGGAGACAAAAAAATCTGAAGCAGGCTCCAGGTTCTGAGCTGACAGCACAGAGCCCATGCGGGGCTTGAACTCACAAACTGCGAGGTTACGACCTGAGCTGAAGTCAGAAGCTTAACTGACTGAGCCACCCAGGCACCCCATTATGGGAGTATGTCTTAATCAGGAGTTGCTTTTAAATCCTATCCTAATGATGTGACATTCTATACTAATAAATTTTCAATTTAATTTTTTCTGTATATTCATATACTTTTTAATGGCTTCTGCCTACTAGTGAGTAGTCATGAGATTTTCTGCTGGGTTGTGGGTTTCTTGGGGTAGACAGGGATCAGGGTTTATTCATGTATGATCTGACTCTGACACAGTGGCTGGGAATTATTTTGCCAGTAGTAGCTTTTTTTTTTTTTTAATAAAAATTAATTATAGTTCCCTTGGAGCTGGAGCATTCTGTGATTCTCCCCTAGCCTGAAACTTCACCAACTGTTGTTTAAGATTCTTGCAGGGGCACCTGGGTGGCTCAGTAGGTTGAGTGTCCCAGTTATGCTTAGGTCATGATCTCACGGTTAGTGGGTTTGAGCCCCATGTTGGGCTCTCTGCTGACAACTCAGAGCCTGGAGCCTGCTTCAGATTCTGTGTCTCCCTCTCTCTCTGCCCCTACCCCACTCATGCTCTGTCTCTCTCTGTTTCTCAAAAATAACTGTTAAAAAAAAGTTAAAAAAGATTCTTGCAGATAATGCACTTTTTTATAGTTCTGGCTTCTTTCCCATATATTTCATCTAGGATATTCATATATCTACTTCTCTCATTGCACTATAATGATTTATTTACATGTTGGTCCTTCCATTAGATTTTCAGCTATTGTTGGACAATTAGACTTTATCTCTAATCTTAGACTCTTATCTCTTATCTTAGACTCTCTTTCCTGTAGTGTAGCTTGGTATAGTATCTGTCACATAGTTGCTCTCCAGTAAATGTGGAATGAGTGAATAGCAAATTAATTAGTCTAAGGGTAGAAAATTAATATTTATCAAGGAAGCCTTGGAGAAAGAGAAAAGATGATTTGTGTAACAAGATTTAAGTGATACATTTTAAACACCTTAGTGACTATTTCATGCTCAGATACTTCAATAGTTCCCTAATATCAACATCCCTGCAATAAGCATTTAGCCCAGTGCTCCTTTCCTTAATGTGAGTGTTCTTAGGTTATGTGGAGACACCTGTGAATGAACTTGTACTCTTTTCTTCCTAGCTTTGAACTTGCATGTCAGTGTTCCTTAGGTGGAAAAAATGGTGATGCATGCATCTGTTTCACTGCATGAAGATATATTTAGTGTATCATTATCAATGTCATAACTGTCTGTTCCCAAATGTACACATTCATGCATATAGCCTTGTGGTTCCTGCTCTTAACAGCCCCAGAGTATAGGTGCTAGTAACAATCATGCTTAGAGGCACTCCTATGTATATTTCTCCTTCCTGTTCTATCTTAGATGTAATACTATGCCCAAATAATCAGAATTTAGCAAATGTGAATTATGAGTGTTTTAGCAGTACCCCAGAAGGGGAATGATTGTAAATGAAGCAACACAATGGATATATTCCTTCAATGTCTATGTCTATAGGTTCCAATTTTTCTTTTTCTTTTTTTAATGTCTATTTATTTTTGAGAGAGAGAGAGAGAGGAGAGAGAGAGAGAGAGAGAATAAGCAAGGGAGGGGCAGAGAGAGGGGGAGACACAGAATTTGAAGCAGTCTCCAGGTTCTGAGCTGTCAGCACAGAACCCGACTTGGGGCTCGAACTCACAAGCTATGAGATCATGACCTGAGCCAAAGTCGAACACTTAACCAACGGAGCCGCCCAGGTGCCCCAAGGGTTTAATTTTTCTTAAGAATTTCATTTTCCTCTTCGAGACTTCACTCAAAAGATATTTATTAACTATTAATTATGTGCAGCGATTGCTTCTGTACAATATTTAAATACTTAGCAGCAATCAGGGTGCCTGGGTGGCTCAGTCAGTTAAGTGTCTGACTTCTGCCCAGGTCATGATCTTATGGTTCGTGAGTTCGAGCTTTGCATCAGGCACTGTTCCGGCAGCTTGGAGCCTGGAGCCTGGTTTGGATTCTGTGTCTCCTCTCTCTGTCCCTCCCCAGTTCATGCTCGCACTCTGTCTCTGTCAAAAATAAACTTAAAAAAATACTTAGCAGCAACCACAACAAAGAGCCAGTATATATTTTTTGGACACAATATATACTTTTGTGTCCAGCACTGTGACGTGTAACATGGTGGAGGCAGTGTGGTATAAGGGAAAGAACACATATTCTGGAATCAGATCTGGATTCTGAATTACCTTTGCTTTTTTGCTAACTCCATGTTTTAACAAAGTGTATGGATTTCATAGTGTTCTACCTTCTTTTTTCCTACCATGATTTCTTAGTTCAGGCTGCTAGGACTATTGCAGTAATTTCCAAATTTACTTTTCTTCCTCAAGCCTCTGTCTTTTCCATATATTGTATATATTTTCATGCAATTCATTTTCCTGAAGCATAATTTGAATCACATTACTGCCTACTTAAAAATTTTAACTTCCCAGTTCACTTACAATGAAATAAAGTTTCTTCAACATGGTATTTAAGACCCTTTAGTATGGACTCAGCCTTTATTTCTAGTCTTCCTTTGCTTCATTCCACTCTATTTACTCAGTGCTGTAGTCTCTGTATATTAAATGTACTTTTTTCTATAGTTTTTCTTCATTATTCTCTTCTCTTGGAAAGGCCCCTGACTCTATATCCTTTCTTAATCCCCCCCCTCTCATCACCAAATTTTCACCCTTTGATAAAACAGTGTATTTTTTAAAACCTATGTCAAATGTAATCTCATCTACAAGAGCTTTCCTGAAATTTATGATGTCTTTCTTTACTAAACCAATTGTTTGAGCTTCTCTGATACCATATCATATCTGCTTTGTAGTTTAGGTGCTGTTTTCCAGAATGTAATGAACTATTTAATGGCATAAATTATTTTTACTCCTCTTTTTTTTAAATGTTTATTTTATTTTTGAGAGAGAGCAAGAGGAGGAGGGGCAGGGAGAGGGGGACAGAGGATCCTAAGTGGGCACTAGGCTGACAATAGTCAGCCCAATGTGATGCTAGAACTCATGAACTGCGAGATCATGACCTGAGCTGAAGTTGGACGGTCAACCAACTGAGCCACCCAGGTGCCCCTAACTCCTCTTTTTAATCTCCTGATAGTCTTGAAATAGAATCTTGTACAGAATACTAAATTATAGAGTAGAAGGAGCTTTGGAGTCAGTCAGACTTGACTTCAGATTATATCTCTGCTACTTACTGGTTGCATATGTGGCTTTGTATGAGGTACTTAGGTGAGCCTCGATTTCCTCACCTGGAAGGAAGACTTACACCTTACAGAGGGGTAAATGATAAAGATCAAATGATATAAAATATATAAAGCATTTGAAACATAATAGATTTCATATTGAATGGTTGTTGAGTTAGAAAAAAACTATTTATGGAATTGAAGTAGCCAATGGGAAACAAAAATAATTGATATGGGATGGGAAGGTATATTTGGAGAGCTAATGTATTTGATACATCTGAATTTGAGCAATTAGTGGGGTTTATATAGCAATTTTTCTACTATCTTAAATTTAGGCAGAGGGATTTCATTATAACTTTCCAATATCCGTCACTTGAGATGGACAAGGCTGATTGACAGAATGTTCATTGCATTCTGTCAAGTTGTAAATATTTCTTCTCATGTTTTTTTCTGTGTCATATTTAGAGAATTTGAAGCTGGTGTTAATTTCGCACTTATTATATGACATTATTTGGGATGAAATAAACTATCTGATTAGAGTAGATAGGTATTATGGAATGTTTATGGAAAGGGGGAAAGCTCTTTCTGTACTTTGGTTTATGTACCTGAGAGTTCAGAGTTCTGATACAATATTTCTGCCAAATCTTGATAGAGACTACATTTTAACAGCACTGTTGTTATCTAAAACATCATTTTTAAATTTTTTTAAATTTTTTAATTTATTTTTGAGACAGAGAGACAGAGCATGAGCAGGGGAGGGGCAGAGAGAGAGACACAGAATCTGAAGCAGGCTCCAGGCTCTGAGCTGTCAGCACAGAGTCCAATGGGGGGCTCAAACAGACTGTGAGATCGTGACCTGAGCTGAAGTCGGACACCTAACCGACTGAGCCACCTAGGCGCCCCTAAAACATCATTTTTGATTTTCTAAGAATTTCATTGGATATTATTAAGAAAGTATTTTTAGCATCTTTCCTATGCAGCTGGAAACCTATTGCAATAAATATATAATGTTCAGTAGTAATATTCCATTGTGAACATATAACTGTTCATATTTACAATGATTGATTATCTCCCAAGTGCTTAATTGCCTACCAGGTTCAGATTTTTCCATGTTAATTTTGATTTAGTGTTTTTTTATTTCTGAAAGAAAACAGGGAACAAACCATATATTATCATGGCATGTTTTTTTTTTTTCCAGAAGCTATTGAGAACTTCAGAATCTATAATAATGAAATAATGTGAAGGTAAATTAGCATAATATACAAGGGGATTTCGTAACCTAGCAATCTTCCATAGACTTGCTAACTTGAATCATCGCCATGTGCAAATTATCTGTATAATGATGTCACAAACAAATTAGTGCCTACCATGGTAGGAAAAAACATTTTTTTCTGATATCTTCAACATGTTTTTTTCTCCTAATATTTATAAATATTTAGGAGTAGTAAGTTGTCCTATGCAAGATGTGTGGCATGCTTAAACTACTAATTCATTGCTTGAATTTTGAATCCCAAAGGGCAGAACAGAAATATGAAAGGAATGCCACGCATATATGTATACACTATTTTTTTTAATTAAAAAATTTTTTTAAACATTTATTTATTTTTGAGACAGAGAGAGACAGAGAATGAGCAGGGGAGGGTCAGAGAGAGAGAGGGAGACACAGAATCCAAAACAGGCTCCAGGCTCTGAGCTGTCAGCCCAGAGCCCAATGCGGGGCTCGAACTCACGGACCACAAGATCATGACCTGAGCCAAAGTCGGACGCCCAACTGACTGAGCTACCCAGGCGCCCCTAATTTTTTTTTTTTAAGAGAGAGAGCGAGTGCACACAAGTTGGGGAGGAGCAGAGAGAGAGGGAGACACAAGAATCTGAAGCTGGCTCCTGGTTCTGAGCTGTCAGCACAGAGCCCGATGGGGAACTCAAACTCACTAACTGTGAGATAGATCATGACCTGAGCTGACGTCTGAAAGATGGTGGGAGAGTATAATGCTAAGCCATATAAGTCAGTTGGAGATAGGCAAATATCATATGATCACTCATATGTGAAATTTAAGAAACAAAACAAATAAGCAAAGGGAGACAAGAGAGAAAGAGAGAGACAAACCAAGAAACAGACTCTTAACTAGAGAACAAACCGATGGTTATTAAAGGGGAAGTGGTTGGGGGGATGGGTGAGGTAAGTGAGAGGGAGTAAGGAGTGCACTTGTCATGGTGAGTACCCGGTGATATATGGAATTGTTGACTCACTAAATTGTACACCTAAAATTAATATTACACTGTATGTTAACTAACTGGAATTTAAATAAAAACTTAAAAAAAATTAAAAAATAATTGCATTTTGCCCCACAACTCTATCAATTACTGCTTTTCTCTCTTCCCTTTTACAGAAAAAAACCTATTTAGAGTTGTCTGCCTCTACTTCTGGCCTATTAAATCAGGCTTTCAGTATCATACCCTTCCCTCCAAATTGTCCTTTGCAATGCCATTAAGGACTTTAGTTGCTAAATCTCAGTTCATATTCTCATAGTTCTGTTAGTAGGATTCGACCCATTTGGACTACTCCCATTCTTTACTCTTAGACATATTTCTCTTTTTAGCTTCAACGATACATACCAACTCCCCAGTTATTTCACCCCCGCCCTTTAGTGGCCACTTCTGTACATTGATTGGTTACAACTCATTTCTTTACCTTCTTTGTTTTTTTTAAGTTTATTTACTTTGAGAGACAGAGATAATGTGAGCAGGGGAGAGGTAGAGAGAGAGAGGGAGAGAGAATCCCAAGCAGGCTCTGCACTCACAGTGCAGGACTTGATCTCACAAAGTGCGAGATCATGACCTGAGTGGAAAATCAAGAGTCCAATCCATAACTGACTGAGCCACCCAGGCGCCCCCAGTTCTTTACCTTCTAAACACTAGAATGTTTCAGGGCAAGGTTCCTAAACCTTTTCTCTTCGCTACCTACAGTTACTCCCTTTGATTTCTCTTCAGATGGGTTTACATATTACTTACACACTGACTTATATCTCTAGTACAGACCTCTCCCGTGTACTTTAGATTCATATATTCACCAAGAGTGAGCCCAGATGAACCACTGGCCAATCCATGCAATTGGAGGAAATAATATATGCTGTTGTTTTAAACCATAGAGTTTTGTTGTAGTTTGGTATGCTGCTATGTATACACTAATTTAAGGGTTGACTTCATCATCCTAAGAGCAAATGTAATGTGTGAAAACTGTGATTTTCAAAATTGTTTATTACAGAATATATTGATAGATTCCAAGCTTCACAGGGAATAGAGATGCTTGTTGTTTCATGAAAATGCAAATTATTTATCCATTTTCCCCTAAAAGAATTCATTATCCATGATGCATAATAATAGGAAATAAAAATAACAATTATGTTGTCTCCATGCATGCAGACAAAAGAGTTACTCTAGTTAGTCCAACACTACAATTAATGAATAAGGTGGAATCCAAATTTATGAATCACTCAGTAAGTTCAGTCATTGGTAATTTAACAAAACTATTAGTGTTTTTTAAAATAAATGCAATGTATCGAATACATTTTTTTTGTCAATCTGGGCCATTATGATGTGAATTACTTGCATATAGGTAAAATTATACTTCATAATAAACATTGAATATACTTAACTAAATAATTTTAATTTACTATTTTTTAATCATGCATTGTATACTAAGAGAAAGACTTACACTAACACATTGACTGTTTTCTCATCAGAGAGGAAAAACTGCTTTTAAAATTATACTTCAATATAAAAGACTGTTATGATTTCAAATTTGGTGTATCTTTTATAAGAAACTGTAGATAAATTGCCAAATTTTAACTGTTAAGTAAAAAAAAACCTCTGCTATGTAAGGCTTATCAACACATTTTAGAGATTAGCAACATGTCCTAGTTGAAGAGCAGTCCGAAGGTACAGTTTTCTAGTGTGAATTTAAGCCGTCAACACTTTTAACTTTTTTTAAGTGTATTTATTTATTTATTTTGAGAGAGACAGACAGACAGACAGACAGTGCATGTGTGTGAGCAGGGGAAGGGCAGAGAGAGAAGGAGAGAGAATGCTAAATAGGCTCCACGCTGTGAGCATGTAGCCTAACATAGGGTTTGATCTCCTGAACTGCGTGATCATGACCTGAGTCGAAATCAAGAGTTGGACACTTAACCAATTGAGCCACCCAGGTGACACTCCTTAATTTCTTTAATTTTTTTAATTTAAATTTTAATTGGTTAGCATACAGTGCAATATTGGTTTCAGAAGTAGAATTCAGTGATTCATCACTTGCATACAACACCCAGTGTTCATCACAGCAAGTGCCCTCCTTAATACCCATCATCCATCTAGCCCATCTCCCACCCACCTTCCTCCATCAATCCTCAGTTCGTTCTCTATTGTTAAGAGTATCTTGTGGTTTGTTTCCCTTTCTTCTTTTCCCCCACTTTCCCATATGTTCATCTGTTTGTTTCTTAAATTCCACATCTGAGTGAAACTATATGGTATTTGTTTTTCTCTGATTGTGTTATTTCACTTAGCAACCTCCATGAGGTTGCAAATGGCATGATTTCATTTTTTTGATGGCTGAATAATATTCCATTGTATATGTATACCACATCTTCTTTATCCATTCATCTTTTGATGGAAATTTGGGCTCTCTCCATATTTTGGCTATTGTTGATAATGCTGTTATAAACATTGAGATGCATGTATGCCTTTGAATCTGTATTTTTGTATCCTTTGGGTAAAAATAGTGCAATTTCTGGATTGTGGGTTAGTTCTATTTTTATGTTTTTGAGAAACCTCCATGTTATTCTCCAAAGTGGCTGTAACAGTTTGCATTCCTACCAACAGTGCAAGAGGATTACCTTTCTCTGCCATCCTAGCTAACACCTGTTGTTTCTTGTGTTGTTAATTTTAGCCATACTGACAGTTGTGAGGTGGTATCTCATCATGGTTTGGATTTGTATTTCCTTGATGATGAGTGATGTTGAGCATTCCTTCATGTGTCTGTTAGCCATCTGGATGTCTTGTTTGGAAAAGTATCTATTCATGTCTTCTGCCCATTTCTTAACTAGGTTGTTTTTTGGATGTTGAGTTTGACAAGTTCTTTATAGGTTTTGGATATGAACACTTTATCAGATATGTCCTTGCAAATACCTTCTCCCATTCCAAAGGCTGCCTTTTAGTTTTGTTGATTGTTTACTTTGCTGTGCAGAAGCTTTTTATCTTGATAAAGTCCTGATAGATTTCCTTTTGTTTCCTTTGCCTTCTGCGATGTGTCTAGTAAGAGTTTTCTGTGGCTGAGGTCAAACAGGTCACTGCCTATGTGCCCCTCTAGGATTTTGATGGTTTCCTGTCTCACATTTAGGTCTTTCATCCATTTTGAATTTATTTCCGTGAATGATGGAAGCATGTGGCCCAGTTTCATTCTTTTGCATATTGTTGTCCGGTTTTCCACACACCATTTGTTGAAGAGACTTTTTCCCATTGGATATTCTTTCCTGCTTCATCGAAAATGAATTGACCATATAGTTGTAGGTTTATTTGTAGGTTTCCTTTTCTGTTCCATTGATCTATGTGTCTGTTTTTGTGCTAGTACCATATTGTCCTGATGTCTACAGCTTTGTAATATAGCTTCAAATCTGGAATTGTGATGCCTCCAATTTTGTTTTTCTTTTTCAATATCACTTTCATAATCTGAGTCTTTTGTGGTTCTATACAAATTTTAGAATTTTTTGATCTAGTTCTGCAAAGAATACTGGTGGTATTTTGATAGGGATTGCATTAAATGTGTAGATTGCTTTGGGTAGTACAGACATTTCAGCAGTGTTTGTTCTTCCAGTCCATAAGCATGGATTGTTTTTCCATTTTTTTTGTGTGTGTCCCCTTCAATTTTTAAAATAAGTTTTCTATACTTTTCAGAGTACAGATTTTTTTACTTCTTTAGTTATATTTATTCCTAGGTATCTTACTGTTTTTGTTGCAGTTGTAAAAGGGATTGATTCCTTGATTTATTTTTCTGCTCCTTCATTATTAGCTTATAGAAATGCAACAGATTTCTGCATGTTGATTTTATATCCTGTGACTTTGCTGAATTCATGTGTTAGTTTTAGCAATTTTTTGGTGGAGTTTTTCAGGTTTTCCATGTAAAGTGTTATGTCATCTGTAAACAGTGAAAGTTTGACTTCTTCCTCACTGATTTGTATGCTTTTTATTTCTTTTGGTTGTCGGATTGCTGAGGCTAAGACTTCCAGTACTATGTTAAATACTAATGGTGAGAGTGGGCTTCCTTGTCCTGTTCCTAACTGTAGAGTGATGGCTCTTAGTTTTTTTCTGTTGAGGATATTAGTTGTGGGTCTTTCATGTGTGGCCTTTATGGTGTTGAGGTATGTTCCATCTATTCCTACTTTGCTGAGGATATTTTTCAAGAATCATTGCTGTGTTTTGTCAAATGCTTGTTCTGCATCTATTGACAGGATGATATGATTTCTACCCTTTCCTTTATTACTGTGGTGTATCACATGGATTGATTTGTTAATATTGAACCAGGCCTGCAGCCCAGTAGTAAATCCCACCGGGTCATAGTGAATAATTCTTTTAATGTACTGTTGAATTTAATTTGCTAATATCTTGTTGAGAATTTTTATATCCAGTTTCATCAGGGATATTGGCCTGTAATTCTCCTTGTTAGTGGGATCTTTGGTTTTGGAATCAAGGTAACGCAGGCTTTGTTGAATGAGTTTGGAAGCTTTCCTTCCGAATTTGGAACAATTGGAGAAAAGTAGATATTAACTTTTCTTTATTTCTTAAAGAATTTTTTTGAAGTTTTATTTGGAGAAGGAGAGTAAGCAGCATAGGGACAGAGAGAGGGGGAGAGAGAGAATCCCAAGTAGGTTCCACAGTGTCTGCAGAGCCATGTATGGGGCTCAAACTCACAAACCGTGAGATAATGACCTGAGCTGAAATCAAGAGCTGGACACTTAACCAACTGAGCCTTCCAGATGTCCCATGTTTTCTTTAAATGTCTGGTAAAATTCTCCTGGGAAGCCATCTGGCTCTTGACTCTTGTTTGTTTGGAGATTTTTGAGTACTGATTCAATTTCCTTGATGGTTATGGGTGTGTTCAAATTTTCCATTTCTTCCTGTTTCAGTTTTGGTAGTTTATATGTTTCTAAGAATTTGTCCATTTCTTCCAGATTGCCCATTTTATAGGTGTATAATTGCTTATAATATTCTCTTATTATTGTTTGTATTTCTGCTATTTGGTTGTGATCTTTCCTGTTCCATCTTTGATTTTATTTATTTAGGTCCTTCCTTTTTATTTTTGATCACACTGACTAGGGGTTTATCAATTTTGTTAATTCTTTCAAAGAATCAGCTTCTGGTTTCATTGATCTGTTCTACTGTTTTTTGTTTGTTTGTTTATTGTTATTTGTTTTTTGTTTTGATAGCATTGATTTGTGCTCTAATCTTTGTTATTTCCTGTCTTCTGCTGGTTTTGGGTTTTATTTGCTGTTCTTTTCCCAGCTCTTTAAGGTGTAAGGTTAGGTTGTGTATTTGAGACCTTTCTTCCTTCTTGAAGAAGGCCTGGATTCCTGTATACATCCCTCTTATGACTGCCTTTGCTGTGTCCCAGAGGTTTGGGGCTGTGTGTTTTCATTTTCATTGGCTTCCATGTATTTTTAAATTTCCTCTTTAACTTCTTAGTTAGCCCATGCATTCTTTAGTAGGATATTCTTCAGTCTCCAGGTATTTATCTTTCCACACTTTTTCTTGTGGTTGATTTCAAGTTTCATAGCATTGTGGTCTGAAAACATACATTGTATGATCTCGATCTTTTTGTACTTGTTGAGGACTGATTTGTGACCCAGTATGTGATCTATTCTGGAGAACGTTCCATGTGCACTGGAGAAGAATGTGTATTCTTCTGCTTTAGGATGAAATATTCTGAATATATCTGTTAAGTCCATCCGATCCAGTGTGTCATTCAAAGCCATTGTTTCCTTGTTGATTTTTTTGATTAGATGATCTGTCCATTGCTGTGAGTGGGGTGTTGAAGTCTCCTACTATTATGGTATTTGTATAGATAAGTTTCTTTACGTTTGTGATTAATTGATTTACATATTTGGGTGCTTGCACATTTGGCGCATAAATGTTTACAATTGTTAGGTCTTCTTGGTGGATAGATCCCTTGATTATGATATAATGCCCTTCTGCATGTCTTGATACAGTCTTTATTTTAAATTCTAGATTGTCTGATATAAGCATGGCTACTCCAGCTTTCTTTTGGTGACCATTAGCATGATAGATGTTTCTCCATCCCCTTACTTTCAATCTGAAGGTGTCTTTAGGTCTAAAGTGGGTGTCTTGTAAACAGCATATAGATGGATCTTGTTTTCTTGTCCATTCTGTTACCCTATGTCTTTTGATTGGAGTGTTTAGTCCATTGATGTTTAGATTGAGTACTGAAAGATATGAATTTATTTCCATTATCTTGCCTGTAAAGTTGGAGTTTCTGGTAGTGTTCTTGGTCCTTTTATTTTCCCATCTTTTCTCCCCTCAGAGAGTCCCCCTTAAGATTTCTTGCAGGGCTGGTTTATTGGTCACGAACTCCTTTAATTTTTGTTTGTCTGGGAAACTTTTAATCTCTCTTTCTATTTTGAATGACAGCCTTGATGGATAAAGAATTCTTGGCTGCATATTTTTTCGATTCAACACATTGAATATATCCTGCCACTCCTTTCTGGCCTGTCAAGTTTCTGTGGATAGGTCTGCTGCAATCCTGATCTGTCTTCCCTTGTAGGTTAAGGAATTTTTTCCCCTTGCTGTTTTCATGATTCTTTCCTTGCCTGAGTATTTTGTGAATTTGACTATGATATGCCTTGTTGATGGTTGGTTTTTGTTGAATCTAATGGGAGTCCTCTGTGCTTCCTGGATTTTGATGTCTGTGTCTTTCCCCAGGTTAGGAACGTTTTCTGCTCTGATTTGCTCACATAACCCTTCTACCCCTTTTTCTCTGTCTTCATCTTCTGGGACCCCTGTGATTCTGATGTTGTTCCTTTTTAGTGAGTAACTGATTTCTCTAATTCTTATATCGTGCTTTTGCCTTAGTCTTCCTCTTTTTTTTCTGCTTTATTGTTCTCCATAAGTTTGTCCTCTACATCACTGATTGGCTGTTCTGCTTCATACATCCTTGCAGCCATGGCATCCATTCAAAATTGCAGCTCAGTTATAGCATTTTTTATTTCATCCTCATTAGCTTTTACTTTTTATCTCTGCAGATAGGGATTCTAATCTGTTTTCAACCCCAGCCAGTATTATTATCGTGATTCTAAATTCTGGTTCAGACATCTTGCTTGTATTTGTGTTAAGTCCCTGGCTGTCATTTCTTCCTGTTCTTTCTTTTGGAGTGATTTCCTTCATTTTGTTGTTTTGAAGGAAGAAAAGAATTAATAAGGTAAAAAAATTAAAATTAAAAAATTAAAACAACACAAAAAAATAAAGGATGCTAGATCCTAGGTGTGTTTTGGTCTCTTGAAAGGAGCTTGATAGATTAGAGAAAAAAGGGAAAGATAAGGAAAAAAAAAGAAAAAGGAAAATGTTTGAAAATTTGAAAAAATGAATATAATGAAATAGAATAAAATGAAATGATGTAAGTAAAATAGAATTTGAAAAATTACAAAAAAGTAAAAAATATAGTAGAAAAAAGTTAAAGAAAAATATTTTTAATAAAAAGGTAAAATAAAAATAAATTTTTTCTCTTTCTGTATTCAAGAACAAGAAAAGAAAAAGAAAAAAATTGAATAGAGGGACCAACGAACAGACTGAAGTAGTATTGAAATTACATCGTTTTCCCCTAGAAGTCAAACTATGAAGCACTTTATAGTCAGTAAATTAAGCAGGTGGAGAGACTTATGGTATTCCTGAAGAGCCACTTGGCCCAGTTGGGCGGGGCTTAGTGTAATGGCTCCATTCTCCACTCCATGAAGCTGCTTAGCTTACTGGTGTGGATTCTTGTGGTGCTTGTAGGTGTGTATGTGCATGTGCGGGAGGTGTGAGAATGGCATCACCCAGCTACCCAGTCTCTAGTATCGGAACTCTGTTCTCCTTGATCAGTAATCATGCACCTGTCCTTCGTCTCCAGTGTCTGTCCACTTCCCACTTTTACACTGTCTGTGACCAAGCCGTCAGGTTGCTAGGTGGCACCTCCCTCCTGAGTTTTATCTCAGATCAGCTGTTTTTCCTGACTCCTCACTTCTAAGGGACTGTAGCAGGGGGACCAGCTCTGACCCTCTTCAGGAGGGTCTTACCGAGCAATGGCCGGGTGCTAGCTGTACCCAGGAATGTTTGCAGGACCTGCAGCTGCCAATGACCAGAGACTGTGGCTGGGTGCCAGTCCGCCCCAGAAAAAGTTCACCTGATCATGTAGCAGCAGCTTCTCAGGGATTATGGTAAATGACAACATACAACTGGCACCAGATTCCCCACTTAATGTCCTTGTTCCAGCACCAGTGAATGTTGTTCTCCAGGGTCCATTGGGACCTTTGCCAGCAGGGTGGCCACACAGCCTCTACCAAATGTTCTACCAGCAGGGGAACCACCTCTCCCTGTGTGCCCCGAGAACCCCTTGGATCTCCCTCTCTGCTCCTGCGGATTTGTCCATCCCACTAGAGCACCACCAGGTATTGAGATGCAGAGTTTCAGACTCTGTGCTCCCCCTGTTGATAGAGTCTTAATGGAATTTAAACCCTCTCCTTTCTCCCTTTTTTGTTCAGTACCTTTCTCTCCAGTTGCTTTCAGATGGGGGGGATGCTTTCCCGTGCTCTCCTCCCCTTCTCTGTCCTCTCTCCAGAAGCAAAAACAGCTCCTTCCCTCTGCAGCTTCTCCCTCCCCCAGTTCACCTCTCTGCACCATGTACCTGCTGAGTTCTGTGGTTCAGGTTGTGCAGATAGTTGTGTTAATTCTCAAATCAGTTTTCTAAGTGTGCAGGATGGTTGAGTCTTGATCTGGCTGTATTTCAGGGAGGAGAGATGCAAAAAAAAAAAAAAAAAAAATTCCATGCTGTTCTGCCATCTTGACCCGTCCCCCTGCTGCATTTTTTCTTAAGGGCGTGGCTGGGATACAATACTAAATGTCTTAAAGGATCAGACCCCTTGCAGAACCACCCCTCTTCTCTGGAGTAGAGCCTCTCCACAGTGTGTCTGATATCCTTTATTTCTGAAAAATGCTCTCATACCTGAGTAGTGTGCAGACTCTATAGTGTAGCACTATGAAAAGCAGCAATAAGGTCATATCCCTTCTGGGTGTGCCTCTGTCTCTTGCTCCTTAAAGGCCTTTTGTTGGCGCCTACTTGGTGTTTTGTACTTGAAGAGTTATTATATCCTTTTCCAAAAAAGTACTCCGGGAAGGGGAATGTTTTCTTCCAGTGTGCCCCAGAGACTCCCTACACCACTCTCTGCAGTCAGCGCCAGTTTCCTCCTTTTGCCCAGAGTTGTGTATGCGCCACAACTCTGCTCTGGAGAAAATTGAACAGTTCAAAAGCCCCAGAGTTTGAGTTCCACATGCTTTTGGCAAAAAACAAACAAAATAAAACAAGACAAAAAATACCCTGTGACACTCAGTACTTCTTGCTCCCCAGTCTGTGGTTCTGAGAGGTTTTTCTCTTGTGCAAGTCCAATGCTGCACTCTTTCAACCCCTCTCTCTTTCTTTCCCTTTTGTCTGTGCACAAGAAGGGTTCCTTCCCCTCTGCAGCACTGCTATTTTACTCTTTCCTTATTCACGTCCATGCATCTGGCACTTGCCACGCTATCTCCCTTCTGCCAGTCCACAGATTGATTTCCTGGTTGTTCCACCAAGTGCTGTATACAATACAGCTGTATTTCAGTGATGAGGAATGCCCACGATCTGTCATCTTAACTCCTCCCAGCTTTAGTTTCTTTTAATAGCAGTATATTGTTCCTCAAAAGCAACATTAAAACAAATGCAGTATAGGAAATGTTAATTATCAAATCTATCAGATCTTTTAGTTGACATGAAGTTAGAAAAACTGGGTTTATTAAGATAGTACAATTATTGAAACCTGGCCATAATAATTATAATTAGAGCAACTATTTCCACTTGTAAAATACTATAGCCTCATCTTTTAATGGGTTTTCAAATTATTTATCTTATTTTATTATGTCAGTTATGCTTTGAAGCAAATGCCAGATTATCATCATCATCGTTTTCACTCCCATTTTAGACATAAGGAAATTGTAGTTCAAGTAAGTAGAGTGAATTTCCCAAGATCATACAGCTGGCAAGTAGCAGACCTGGGAGTAGGATTTCAAATTCTTATATATTTTTTTTAAAGTTTACTTACTTTGAGTTAGAGAGAGAGAGAGAGAGAGTGCGCTAAGCGAGAGGGGCAGAGAGAGAGGGTGAAAGAGAACCTTAAGTAGGCTTCATGCTCAGTGTAGCTGGATGCAGGACTTGATCTCACAACTGTGAGATTGTGACCTGAGCTAAAATCAAGAATTGGTTGCTCAACCCACTGAGCCACCCAGGCTCTCTAGGATTTAAAATTCCTACAAATCTCTGTTTAATTAATATGAGTGAATAATCAAAGTATTTATTAAGTGTCTTAGAAATTAAAATACAAAAATACCTTTTAAGAGGAATAGAGGATATTATTTACATTTTCCTATTCCAGTTGATGGGTTATAAGTCCTTCCTAAACTGTAGAGGCATAGTAGAGAGACTGAAATCTATCATTCTGACTCCAAAGCCAATACTTTTTGTACTACTGTTATGGAATCAGGTTGCAATGCTGGAGGAAAAACCAAGCAGCACTCAGAGACCTTGGTGGATTGGAAATTTATTTAACACCAGCGGGCTCAGAGGAGACCATTTCTCCAAAGATCTGAGCCCTGAATGCGAGCGGGAAGGGTAATTTATAGTTATCAGCCTCCATATTTGTGAGGGGGGCGGTGTGGTTTTCACACGCGCAGCAAACAAAGGAAGAACCTGGAGGAGGGGTCTCTAAGCTAGAGACGAGAGTTTGTTTTAGTCCAATCAGCCATCTTTGGTGTACTTTATCCACTTCTCTAACACTACAAAAAATTGCCTCTCAGCATTTTACATGTATCTCATTTCATGTTTCCTTGTTTTGTTACTTGTTTTTACTCATGTATTCTTTGTTAGATTGTAGTTTTCTTAAAGACAGAAATCATATTATACCCTCTTATTACACCCTCCTGATCCTTTACATCCTTGTACCTAACAGTATCTTGCATAGGCTTCAGTAATGCTTGCTGCAAAGAAATGAAACCTGTTATGGTATTCTTTAAGGAGACTAAGACATATTCTGTGCAAATCTAATCTATCCCCACACATTTATTTCAAACTATTTATTATATATGTAAATATGCACCCACCGTATTCTAGTCTAAGTTTGTGTTTAGAGGTAGTGAATCAGACAGGCTTAGGTTAAAAACTAGCTCTGACACTTATTGAATGATCTTGGGCATGTTGCTTATCCTCTTGGAGCCACTTCTTTTTCAGCTTCATGAGAGTAATCTAAAACCTACCTCTAGGGAATGAAATTAGATAATGTGCATAAAGAACTTTGCCTTATGTTTATGTGTTATATTCTTGCTAGCCATTAGTTTCTTTAATAATCTTGTTCTTAACCATCACTTAAAATTCCCTAGTGAAAAGATAATAGATATGACTTAAGTTGAATGATTTTGTTTCCCATTGTATTTATTGTTGTTTTACCATTATTTTCAGATATGACTTTCCAGAGTATGAGGTGTAAAATTGGTGTCAGGAGTGGTGCGTAGAATAGATTTTTCTGTGAGCCTGGCCTTGGTGCTAAAATTGTTTGTCTTTCCAAAGAAGGGCATTCATGGAACCTTGGACTACAGGCATAAATTAAATGCATCAGGCAGATATTGTTGATCTCAGGCACAGGATTTCTTTGAGAGGGTTTCAACTACTGTACTACAATTCTGAGATTTATGTATTTCACAAAGTTTCCCAAAGCTGAGTCTGGATTTCTCTATGTGATTTACAACCTTGGCTTCTACAGCTTCTGATCACATTTTATTTTCCCATAGTGAAGCAGGGCTAATTATTAGAGTGACAAAGGAAGTCATATATTTTAAAGCTTTCTGTGTGGCCAAAAGGTGCTCTTAATGAAAATTAACTTAAGTGAGACATTTGCAATGCACACGCTGCACCACTGATACAGTAATTCATTTTATACCCTTCTGAGAATCTAAATTCATTGTTTCATAGAACCATTTTTTTTTGGTATCTTATCCTAATGGATAGTACATGATATACTAGAATTCTCTATTTCAGAACTATTTTTTGACATTCTTATTTTCTTCGCTACCAAAGTAAAGATAAGTAGGTATGTTTTTGAAGGATTAATATGAATTATCATTTTATCTGCAACCAAACATTTAAATATCCGTTGACATTTTCTGTGGGAGATTAACATTTAATTTATAAAAAAGCTGGAAAATCTTTGAAATAAGGTAAAATGCTTCCTCAGTTTGTAAAATGAAATGACAAATATTTAGTGTGAAGACCTTTGAATGTAATATTGTAACTGTCATATAAAATATTCTTTGGTTGCATTCAAAATGTCAATATTGAATTATCAGTCTAAACCACATAAAGGAAGTAATCAGAAGTTAAATAAGAAGAACTTAACCATTAAATGTATTAACACTTGAATAGATGTCTCATAGAAAAGCATTTGGCCTGCAGTTGAATTCCTCAACAATTGAACTAGACCATGAAATTATAAAAATGAGATATTAATTTTTTTTGTAAAAATAAATTTACAAGATTGAGATTTTAAATTCTATTAAAAATGTGTGTAACTAGAGAAGTTTAAATGCATGTATTAGTGGAGTAAATTAAGCATTTTGGCAATTAATTTTATATCATTGTAAAAAGTATCAAGGTAACTACTTACTAGTATTATCAGTTGCTTACTTTTGTCGAGCACTTAGAATGTGCCAACCTTTGTTTTTGGCATTTTACATTGCTTAAGTCAGTAAGCAGACCTTTGATGCTGTTTTTGTTGTTTTCATTTTTTTTAAAGCATTTATTTATTTTTGAAAAAAAAAAAGAGAATGTGAATGGGAGAGGGAGAAGGGCAGGGAGAAAGGGATACACAGAATCTGAAGCAGGCTCCAGGCTCTGAGCTGTCAGCAAAAAGCCTGATGTGTGACTTGAACTCACGAGCGGTGAGATACTGACCTGAGCTGAAGTCGGACGCTTCACTGAGTAAGTCACCCAGGTGCCCCTTGTTTTCATTCTTAATGATAAAGAATAAAATAACATCTCCTCATAACATAATGTAAGTACAACCGAACCTTCATTTCCATTTTATAATTACTTAATATGATTATGGATCAGATTCTTTTGTTGTTTCTTTAGCCACATGACATTTTTACCATTTTATTGATAAAGAGCACTGCCAAGAGTTGGGAGTGACAGGAAAATTTATTTTATTTCATTTATTTTTACTTTTTTTGGAAACTTTAAAAAAGATAATTAAATGTATACTGTTTTACCCCTTTATAATGACTCACAAAATAACAAATGTAATCTTTCACTTATTCTAGGTACAGTTATAGTCTTGGCTCCTAAAAACATCACTCTTTTGAGGTTCAGAATAATTTTAAATAATATCAGAAGAGAACTAAATGAATTTTAAGATATTACAGTTCTGTCATCTATTTGTGCAACTTTAACATAAGATCATTTAGGAACTTTCTTTACCAAAACTCAGAATGTAATAAGGGCAAGCCAAATACTTAAAATTTTGAACGTCACTTTTAAATGTTAAAATAGGGGTGCCTGGGTGGCTCAGTTGGTTCAGCATCTGACTTCGGCTCAGGTCATGATCTTGCAGTTTGTGAGTTCGAGCCCCACGTTGGGCTCTGTGCTGACAGCTCAGAGCCTGAAGCCTGCTTCAGATTCTGTGTCTCTCCATCTCTTGGCCCCTCCCCTGCTCATGCACTGTGTCTCTCTGTCTCTCAATAATAAATAAACGTTAAAAAAATTTTTTTAATAAATAAAAAAAATAAATGTTAAAATAGTAATATGTACTCATTATTTGCAAAGAGTAGAAAATATAGTGAAACAAATAAGATAATTTGTGATTTAAATCCTTAATTTTACCACCTAGAAATAAATTCTGTTAACCTGTGCATTTCTTTTGATTTCTAGAAAAACTCAGAAATGCAATTGTTTATAGCATAGTTGAGGTTATTTATAAAGAGTGAAATTTTTCTTGTGCTTTTCACTTTCCATTATATCATGCACATTTTAAGTCATTTAAATATTTCAAAAGATAATTTAAATAACCCATGTGGCAGAATATTATGCAGTGATTGGAATTATTTAGTGATTTCCCTATTGTTGAAGATTTAGTAGCTAATGTTGTTATTATGAATAGTGCACTTACAAATTTTTATGTTAATTTCTCCTTATTTTGTGAGGATACTGTACTTAACAGTGAAATTACAGTTTCAAAGGATCTGGATCTTTTTTTGAAGCCCTTAAAGTCTACTGTTAATTGCTTTTCAGAAAGATTGTACTAATTTAAGCTTCTTAAAAAGTGTGGGAAAGTCACCCTATACTTACCAATATTGAGAATAATCACTGTAGCAACCTTTCCTTATTCTTGTAGGCAAAAAATGGCATCTCATTGTTTTAATTTGGATTTCCTTGATCATTGGTAAGGTTAAACTCATTTCATATATTTGTGAACATTCAATTTTTTGCTTTTGTAAATTGCCTGTTCATGTTCTCTGTTAGAGTTTTGGTATTGTTCTAATGCTATATAAGTTCTTCATGGTTTAAAAATACTAATAAGCTTGGGGTGCCTGGGTGGCTTAGTTGCTTCCGTGTCTGACTTCGGCTCAGGTCATGATCTCAGGGTTCGTGGGTTCAAGCCCTGCATTGAGCTCTGTTCTGACAGCTCTAGAGACTGGACCCTGCTTTGGATTCTGTGTTTCCCTCTCTCTCTGCCCCTCCCCCACTCATAGTCTGTCTCTCTTTCAAGAATAAATAATAAAAACATTTAAAAAAATAAAAAAATTAAGCCTTAGTTATCTTTGTGTCCAGTGTTTTTCTTAGCTTAATATATTTGAATTTTATGATCATGTTTTTGACATAAGAGAGCTAACATATTTTTATGTAGTTGGATAATGATTTTTTAAAATATTTCCTACCATTGTTTTTATGGTTAATCTTTCCAAATCAGAAATATATTTACTTAAGTTTACTTCTAGCCTTTTTATAGTTTGGTTTCATATGTTTAATTTTTTAATTCTTACTGAAATTATGTAAGTATAGCAAACTGAGGTTCTAACTTAAAATTTTCTGAATACCTATATTTATCAGTTACTTATGGAATAATACCTACACACACACACACACACACACACACACACACACACACACTTATATATCATATGTTATTTACGAATTTTGACTGTAGACTTCCCAGTCAGAATAATCTAAGGTTCTTCATAAAATGCATTTTTCTGGGCCCCAAATCTAGAATATTAAATTAGAAACTCTGCAGATGTAGTTTATGAATATATTTTCTCCCCTTATGGAAATTTTACACCCATGACATTTTTTAGCTTCTCAATATATTTTTGAGTTGATTTATTTACAAAATGCCATTGATGTTCTGGTGAGAATTACATTAAACTGTACATTTTTTTGTGAAGCAATAGAAACTTCTTATCTAGGTACATGATATATCTTGTCATTTGTTAATGTCTTCCTTTTTATCTTTTCGGAAAAGTTAAAGGATTTAAATTGAAATGAAAATTCTGATGTACTCTAGGATGATGCATGTATATCTTCAAAAAAAATCTCTGCTGAATGTTATGTTTGGGACAGTTTATAGGACTAGACCTAATATTTACTACTCCATTAAAATCTTATTTTAATTGTTCCTTATCCCAATGTCTTTCTTCTTTTTCTTAATTTGTTTATCATATATTAGCTTTTTTAAAATTTCCTGTTTTTTTATATGAGCATTTGAAAGGGAGAAGTTTAGTCTTATTATTTTCTGAATTCATTTCCTTTACCTCTCAATATCCTGTATAATAGATGCCACAACAAGTGTCCAGCAAATATTTGGTGAATTATATTGAATTCCCAATACTGATCTACACTTTAAAATAGCCGTGAGTGAATATTTATGCTCTTGGGACAATAGATGATATCCTTCATTGAAATTCTCATATATATTTTTTCATTCAACATTAATTTTACCAAATATTTACTGAATTTCTTTTATGAGTCATGTATTGTGTTAGGAGTATGAGGATACAAACATAAATAATTCTGTAGTGAAGATTTTTACTAGGCATTGAAAAGAATCTGTATGCGAATAATTAAAATCCAGAGTGCAAAATAGAGGTGAGTCATAATGCTTGTGTTCTTTCATATTGACAGCAGTTACTTTGCAGTACTGTATCATAGAAACTTTAGAATTTTCTTGGTCAGGATTAGAATCATTAGCCATCTTGATACAACTACTTTGTAACCTTCAGCAAGTTATTCTTTGAAAATAATTTTCTTACCTAAAATGGAGAAAATCATATTTTCCTCAAAGATATGAGGTGAATCTTAAATGACTTGCATATATAAATTAAAATACATTGTACAAAATAAGTCCTCTTGTCTTGTTTGTTGGAAGACCTTGAAATGTGAGTAATTCAAGTTAAATCACTTTACAGTTTCATCCTATAGAGGTAACTTATAAATAAGAATATTCTATACATAATTTTTTAATGAATTGGGAAAATATTGACAATATTTTTATTTTAGTGGTTATACTCTTTCTCTTCCAACTTGCAGAGCCTGTTTTCTAAAGGAGCAGAGTGTTTCAAACACTGTCACACTGTTTCCACTCTTTTGCTTGCCAGTTTTTCTTCAACTCATTCAAATCTGTTTACTGATCTTACTATTCCTTTGAAACTGTTCTTGTCAAAATCATCAGTGATCACTTTATGGCTTAGTTTCTTTATGTGATCACTTTATCATTAGTGATCACTTTATGGCTAAGTTAATTTCACAAAAATATATCTCAGTAACTTGCAAAACAATTGACTTTTATCTCCTTGAATCAGTCTTCTTACTTGGACTCTGCAATAACTCACTCTCTTGGTTTTTCTTTGATCACACAGTGCGCTCCTTCTCAGTCTCTTGTATTGAATCCTTTTCCTTTCTTTAAGTCTTAAGAGTTAAAATTTCTCAGATTATGGTTCTGGACCCTTTTCTCTTTCTCTCTCTTTTGCCATCCTACTTATAATTCTTAAATATAAATTTCCTATCTGGACCTCTGGACTACATGTCCAATGATCTGGTTGACATTTGCACCTGGATTTTCATGGACATCTCAAGAATAATGAGATATTTTCCCCTTTAACCCATTCTCCCAACTTCATCTTTCTTATGTTCATACAATTTATCAAGCCAGAAATATGGGAGTCAACTAGTCTTCCTGTCTACCCACCCATAATGTTTAATGCACCTGCAACTTCCATTGATTTTACCTCAAAGCATTTCAGAATTATGTATGCTTCTCTCCAGTTCTGTTACCATCGTTGTAATTTAGGAAGTGTCTTCTCTCTTGGACTCCTTTAACATATTTTGTCTTTCAGGAAGCAAGTGAGCTCTTTGGTATGCCTAAAGACAGAGAAGTATGGAGAAACATGGTCAGAGAAGCTGGAAAGCCATTTAGTTTTAAATGATGGAGTGCGTTGTATGTCATGGTAATCTATTTAGACTTAATCCTGTAGATGATGACTATTATCTGAAGAAATTAAAGCCAGGAATTTTGAGTACCAGCTATGTGTCAGATTGTTTCTAGGCTCTGAGGATGTAGCTGTCACCAAAACTGACAAAATTCTTGCTTTCATAGACCTGATATTCTTGTGGGGGGAAATAGTCTATAAACATATGTGTATGTGTATAAAAATAGATACATAATACAGTACAAATGTTTTAGTCCATAAATACATATATTTTTGAGAGAGAGTGTGAGCATGAGTGAGTTTGGGGAGGGGCAGATGGTGAAAGAGATAGAGAATCTTAAGCAGGTTCCCCACTCAGCGTGGAGCCCGACAGAGGGCTTGATCTCACGACTGTGAGATCACGAAATCAAGAGTCCGATGCTTAACCGACTGAGCCACCCAAACACCCCTTCAATATGTTTAAATATGCTATAAATATATAATATATATTATATATAGAAATGCTCATTTGAATAAAAATAAAGGGATAGAAAGTAATGGATTTTCATTATTTATTTGGATGGTATTCAGTCATGCAACAAGTAATAATTGAGTGCCTTACCTTATTCAAGGCTTTTATGCATACACTCTATACTTTTTCCTCAGTATAACAATATGAATTGAGTATTATTATTAACATTAAGCAAATAAGAAATTTGAGTCTGGTGAGATAAAGTTATTTGTCCTATTTAGGAGAATAGGAAGTACTTGACTAAGAACCCAAATCTATTTTGTGCCTATACCTCTTGAATTCTTACCATATTCCTTACCTTGTTAACAGAAGGTGGTATTGAGCAGTTTGGTGGTTTGGTATATGTGCTATGTAAGGCTTGCATCTTGGAGACCAATGAGAGCATTTTAACAGTTCAGATAAAATATGATAAAGGCCTGGGGTAAGAAAGGATGAAATCGATTTATTTACCAAACATACATAGATGCCAAATATATTGCTTGCCAAGGAGCTGTGTCAAGTATCTAGCTTTCTTGTGTAATCATCAAGACAGCATGGTATTGGCACAAAAACAGACACATAGACCAATGGAATAGAATAGAAACCCCAGAACTAGACCCACAAAAGTATGACCAACTCATCTTTGACAAAGCAGGAAAGAATATCCAATGGAAAAAAAACAGTCTCTTTAACAAATGGTGCTGGGAGAACTGGACAGCAACATGCAGAAGGTTGAAACTAGACCACTTTCTCACACCATTCACAAAAATAAACTCAAAATGGATAAAGGACCTGAATGTGAGACAGGAAACCATCAAAACCCTAGAGGAGAAAACAGGAAAAGACCTCTCTGACCTCAGCTGCAGCAGTTTCTTACTTGACACATCCCCAAAGACAAGGGAATTAAAAGCAAAAATGAACTATTGGGACCACATGAAGATACAAAGCTTCTGCACAGCAAAGGAAACAATCAACAAAACTAAAAGGCAACCAACGGAATGGGAAAAGACATTTGCAAATGACATATCGGACAAAGGGCTAGTATCCAAAATCTATAAAGAGCTCACCAAACTACACACCCAAAAAACAAATAATCCAATGAAGAAATGGACAGAAACATGAATAGACACTTCTCTGAAGAAGACATCCGGATGGCCAAGAGGCACATGAACACATGCTCAACATCGCTCCTCATCAGGGAAATACAAATCAAAACCACACTCAGATATCACCTCACGCCAGTCAGAGTGGCCAAAATGAACAAATCAGGAGACTATAGATGCTGGACAGGATGTGGAGAAATGGGAACCCTCTTGCACTGTTGGTGGGAATGCAAACTGGTGCAGCCATTCTGGAAAACAGTGTGGAGGTTCCTCAAAAAATTAAAAATAGACCTACCCTATAACCCAGCAGTAGCACTGCTAGGAACTTACCCAAGGGATACAGGAGTGCTGATGCATAGGGGCACTTGTACCCCAATGTTTATAGCAGCACTCTCAACAATAGCCAAATTGTGGAAAAAGCCTCAATGTCCATCAACTGATGAATGGATAAAGAAATTGTGGTTTATATACACAATGGAGTACTACGTGGCAATGAGAAAGAATGAAATATGGCCCTTTGTAGCAACATGGATGGAACTGGAGAGTGTGATGCTAAGTGAAATAAGCCATACAGAGAAAGACAGATACCATATGTTTTCACTCCTATGTGGATCCTGAGAAACTTAACAGAAGACCATGGGGGAGGGGAAGGAAAAAAAAAATGAGGTTAGAGTGGGAGAGAGCCAAAGCATAAGAGACTCTTAAAAACTGAGAACAAACTGAGGGTTGATGGGGGGGTGGGACGGAAGGAAGGGTGGGTGATGGGTATTGAGGAGGGCACCTTTTGGGATGAGCACTGGGTGTTGTATGGAAACCAATTTGACAATAAATTTCATATATTAAAAAAAAGTATCTAGCTTTCTTTTTCCTATCAGTGATTTTCTATTAGTTTCCACAAGCGATTTATAGTAATTAGGAGACCATAACTATTCTGTTTATTTTCATCCCCACAAACTACTGTTTGCTTGCCCTTCAGAGTTTAAGTGTTTCTGCTCGTGTATATGATCTGCTTTGCTTCTGGCCTATGCATGTACATTTTTATTTTTCCAGTTACTACCAGTTATAGACTTTCAGTTGTGTAGTTGCTGATTTTTACTATATTGTATTCTCTATCAGGAAACTATGTTAAAGGCGTATTTTGTATTATAAATATAAATGAGCAGATTTTTTTTATACATCTACGAGTGCTATTGCTGATGTATAACCATGGCTGCACTGACATTAGTGGGAATCCTCCCAGAGTATCTCTTGCTATTTTAAGATGTGATACCAGTGTATTATAAAAAGGAAGAAGAATGATGAAATTACCCCTGAGAGTATATGATGATATGGGTCATGCACATTTTATCAGCATTGCCTGTAGTCATTTCATAAAGGGAAAATATACCAGGAGCCTCTTGTATTGTAGGTTTGAATTTATATATCTATAGATATATATACATATATATATGTTTATATATATTTATATAAATATATGTATCTTTTATTTAACATATATTAAGTACATTCTATGTTTCATGCACAATGCTAGGCATGGGGTATACATGAGTGAACAAAAAAGTGGTTACTATTTTTCATAAGAAAGTAAGTTCACAAACTCATATATAATTGCATATTTTGAGAAGTGCTATGAAGGAAATAAAGAGAATTCATTGATAGAAATTTCATGGAAACTTTTAGGGTAGTTAGGATAGACTTCTGTAATGAGATAAGCATTAAGCCGAGATCTGAAAGATAAAGAGATATCCATGAGAAGGCAGGGGAAGAGATAGCATGGAAAAAGGCCTTGATGCAGATACCATTTGTTCTAGGTACTGAAAAGAGAAGCATGCATTGAGAAGGAGTGGCAAAAGATGAAACAAGAAAGATAGGGACTAGATCATGCAGTGTCTCATCGGCTCTGTGTTTTATTTGATGTGCATTGGGAAACCACTGAAGAGATTTAGGCAGGAGACTGATGTGATCTGATTTCTGGGAAAGTAATATAGTTATGTTGAGGAGGGAGATTTTAGCTGAAATTATAATGGACTTTTAAAATTGAAGTTAACTAAGGCAGAAATTTTCTTCGATTTCACAGTAATATTAGTTAACATGTATATGTGAATATGCATATGTTATTCTACTTTATTTTCTCTGTTGGCTTCCTATTTGTACTTTCTTTTATGTATGTATTTATGTGTATGTATGTATGTGCATATTTATAGTGGTTGCTCTATGGCTAACGATATGCATCCTTTTGTACCACTTTGTATTTCATACTTTCTATGTTATACTCCTGTATTTCACTGTAAATACTTCCATTTCACTGTAAAATTTTATACGACTTAGAATAGTCTAATTCCATTTATCTGTTTGGTCCCTATCATTTAGCTTTTTGTGAATTTTAAACTCCACTTTACAATATTAATATTTTGGTGTCAGTCAGTTGGGTTAAGAATTTATGAAATAAAAACATAGTTTTAAAAATATATAACCACGTATCTATAATTCCTACTTTTCCTCATTCTTTACTGTAGATCCAGGTTTAGGTCTAGTTTTTTTTTGTGTACATCTGAGTTTCTATCAACCCCAAAACACCCTTTAGTATATCTTGTTGTGCAAGTGTGCATTTTCTTGCACTAAATTCTCTCAGCTTTTGTTTATATGAAATTGCTTTTATTTTACTCTTGTTTTTGACTTGATCTAGAATTCTGGTTGAAAGGATTCTTTGTTTCGTTTTTCTTTTAACACTAATGATATTATTTCTGTATCTTTTAATCTTCATTGTTTCTGATGAGAACTCTGATGTTACCCTTTTTATTGGTCTCCTATATGCAGTATGCCTTCTCTGTGCTTTTAAGATTTTTTGGCTTTGGTTTTAAGCAATTTGACTATGAGATGTCTACGTTGGATTTTTTGTATTTGCGTATTTATCCTGCTTGGGGTTTATTGCTCTTCTTAGTTCTGTAATTGTTTTTCATCAAATTTAGAAAAAATTTAAGGCTTATATTTTCAAATATTATTTCTTCTACATTTTTATTCACTTTTCTTTCTGAAACTCCTATTATATATTTGCTGCTCTCCCATGGGTCCCTGAAGCTTGTTAAGTGAAAAAAAATATTTCTCTGTGTTCTTCGTATCTGATATTTTCTGATGATGTCTCTTCTGAAATTTTCAATCTTCTGTGGGACCCTTTCAGTGTACTTTTTATTTCCAGTATTGTAAATTTTAATTCTGCAATTTCTGTTCAGTTCTTCTTATAGATCTCAATTTACAATTTGATTTTCTTTCTGTATTCACCCTGAAGACCATTTCTTTCTTTAATTCTTTGAAATACTCTACTTTAGCTATTTGAATACATTTTTAATGTTTTCTTCATTTCTTAAGCCAAAATCTGGGCCATTTCAGTGGCTGCATTTTTTTTTAAATTTAATTGTAGAAGCTCTTGGTTCTGTTTTCATCCTCTCAAGAGATGATTTTTGATCTAGTTATCTGTTCATATAGTGGTTTTTATCAGCTTCAACTTAGATTAACTTAGTGAAACTTACAAGTTTATACATCCAAGTTCAAGGTGATAAACCAGTCCTCTAACTTGGAACTTGTGCAAAAGAGAGTTAACTAAGCAGACATCAGTTTCTTAGACCTATACATTCCCAAGAAGCATCTGTTTTGTGAGTGACCTTTGGCTGGTTCCTAGAATGCTCTTAGAATGTTCTGAGAAGAATTTTTTACATGCTTGGTGCTAGTATGGACTAGTGTACTAGCTTAGGTAAAATTTTTAACTTATGGTGAACATCTGCTTTCCTTCTGGGGGCTGGAGTTTCAATGACTGACTACTCTAAAAACCTCTGAGTTCCTAGGCTCAGGCAAGCTTCCCTGGTAGACAACACTCTCATGTGTTGTCATAATTAATTGGTATAAGAATTAAGTGTGTTTAGTGTGTCGTCCCTGGGAGAGTAGTGTTGGAATCTTGTGCTTGGTTCCTTGAAGACATCATCCCATGTGCCTTTTCCTTTTGCCAATTTTGATTTTTGTCCTGTCAGTAAAAAAGAAGCATACTTTTTGGGGCACCTGGGTGGCTCAGTCAATTGAGCATCTGACTCTTCATCTCCTCAGGTCTTGATTTTAGGGTCCTGAGTTCAAGCCCGCCATTGGGCTCCACACTTGGCATGGAGCCTACTTAAAATAAAAGTATACTTTTCAGAGTATAACTTATTCTAGTCTTCTTAGTCTTTCTTCTGAGTCTTTCTCCTCCTCCTCGTCCTCCTTGTCCTCGTCCTCGTCCTCCTCCTCCTCCTCTTCCTCCTTCTCCTCCTCCTCTTCTTCCTTCTTCTTCTTCAGGGAGAGAGGGAGAGGAGAGAAATGGGGCTTACCCAAAGTGGCTCATGCTCACCTGAAGGGGGGCTCAAGCTCACCCCAAGTGGGGCTTGAACTCAAACTGCAAGTTCATGACCTGAGCCAAAGTCAGATGCTTAGCTGACTGAGCCACCCAGGTGCTCCTCTGAGTCCTTCTGAACTTCCAAACTTGGGGGTGATTTTGGGAACTTCTGACAGAGGACTCAAACTTCAAATCCTGTTCTTCCTTAGGTTTTTATCTGGGCTTGATTTTAGTCTTTATTAAAGTGAGTCTAGGTTAGGTTATAGTTTATGATGTGAAACTTACTCCTTTCTCTTTCTCCACTAGATTACATGAGTGTTAATTAAGTATTCAGAAAGGTCTCTATACTCAGGCTGGACTGGACCTCTTTAACCTCTTTATTCCATTATCACAGGGCTTTAAGTAGAGTGTCAGTGAAAACTTGTATAGAACTGAAGAAACTATAGAAACAAGACCGCATTTAAGAAGGCTTTAGAGTGATCACCTAAAGCCTTCTTAAATGCGGTCTTGTTTCTATAGTTTCTTTAGTTCTATACAAGTTTTCATGGACACTAACCAAATTATGGAAAGACTCTAAATGTCTATCCACTGATGAATGGATAAAGAAGATGTGGCAATGAGAAAGAATGAAATCTGGCCATTTGCATCAATGTGGATGGAACTGGAGGGTATTATGCTAAGTGAAATAAGTCAGTTAGAGAAAGACAGATACCATATGTTTTCACTCATATGTGGATCTTGAGAAACTTAACAGAAGACCATGGGGGAGATGAAGGGGGAAAAGTTACAAACAGAGAGGGAGGGAGGCAAACCATAAGAGACTCTTAAATACAGAGAACAATCTGAGGGTTGATGAGGGGTGGGGGGGGGAGGGAGAAAGTGGGTGGTGGGCATTGAGGAGAGCACTTGTTGGGATGAGCACTGGGTGTTATATGGAAGCCAATTTGACAAGAAATTATGTAAAAAAGAAAAGACTTCAAGTGAAAGCATAAAAGAAAGTGAAAAATATTGGAAATGGGAGGAAAGAGGATTCTTGTTATGTAGTGATGGAACATTTAGCAACACTGTCATTGCAGTTATGTGGAAAGTAGAAAATGCACTAAGTGAACTGAGATGATGGAGCTAAGGAAATTGCTGTGCAGAAAGTTTAGGGGCTGCCTGATTTCTACTCACTGTTCATAGCCAGGTATGGGAAGAGAGAGAAATTAAATGAAGGACTGTTAAACAGGAAGGAGCCAGGATTTGATGATTTAAATACTAGGCCTTTTCAGATGACAAATGATTCCAGGTAAATGTAAATAGGAGGGTACTTTCAGGAAAATCTTGGTCTGGAGATGGTAAAACTAAGGATGTCACTGTAAAATCCTTTATTGAGAACTAAGAAAGATTGAAGATTAAATTACTAAGTTAGATAAAAGACCCTCTACAGATTTTAAGGTTATTGCTTCACCAGTCCTTTCAGTGAAAGAATAGGGCTTACGAGAAGGCAAAAGATTTTGTCACTCCACAGAAACCCAAGGTAGGAGATGGTTAATCCTAGAGAGGCACAGAAACTGTGAAATAATACATATTTGTTGTTGTAAGCTACTAAGCTTTGAATTAATATATTGTGCAGCAATGGATAGGATTTAATATTAAGTGAACTAAGTGATACTCTATGTATAGTTTGATCTCAACCACATGACAATATGAACATTTATAGAAGAAGACATGAAGATGATACCCCAGATTTTAGCAAAGATTTTCTCTGCATGGTGAAATTTTTTGTCTTTATTTATTATATTTATTCATGTATTTATATGTTATACGTGTAGTCATAAAATGTTTACCTATGTATTTTGGAATATTTTGAAATAATATCAGTGGGATGGATAAATGGTTTATATAATATTTTGACTTCACATTTGACAATCTCCCTGAGACTGACTAATGAACTTTAATATGAAAGGATGGTGATTCTTAATTCCTGATAACTTTATCCATAACTTATGTGGGTCTAGCCTTAGAAAATATATTTTTTTCCTGGCATTTCCCTTGACTCTGGAATTATGCTTATTGATATTCAGTGATTCTGAGAGGTATTCTTTGATACATCTTGTGACATGTATTTCTAGCTTGTTTTGTCCTTCCTAATGGCAAACTATGGAGGGGACTGAATATGTGAGCAGGTAGTATATGGGATTAAAAAAACCCAAAACAAACTTGCCGATAGCTTTCAAGAGTTGTTAGCTGAAATTAAATTTGGACTATAGAATTTACAATAGGATTAGAATTCCCGTTGTATATAATCTCAGAATACACTGGTGTCATTGCCATACTGAAATAGGATATTCATACCATAGCTGTGCAATTAATGGTTTTCAACAAAGTTTTGAATGTAACAACAGTAACATTATAAATGCTTTAATTTGTTGAATTACTCCTATGAATCCAGTGCAATGCTAGATGCTTTACATATATTCTTTGAAAACTTTTTACTGCAAATTGTGTTTGTTTTTATTTTATGGGTCAATAAACTGAGGTTGTGATGCTAGTACTTGGCAGAGCTGGAATTTAAATCTAGATCTACTATAAAGCTATGGTACTTCAGTGTTAATAGAGCTTATGCTTGTTTGTTTGTTTTATTTTGTAGATTCCAGAAAGAAGTGAAATCATATGGTGTTTGTCTTTCTCTGACTTACTTCACTCCGCATGATAGCCTCTAGATCCACTCATATTGTTGTAGATGGAAAGATCTTTTTTAAAAATTATTTTTTATTTTAGAGAGACAGAGAGTGTGAATGGGGTGGGGCAGAGAGAGAGAGAGAGAGAGAGAGAATCTTAAGCAGGCTCCACACTCATTGCAGAGCTCCAGGCAGGGCTCAATCCCACAACCCTGGGATCACAATCTGAGCCGAAGTCAAGAGTCAGACACTCAACTGACTGAGCCACCCAGGGCCCCCAAATGGCAAGATCTTATTCTTTTTCATCACTTAGTAATATTCTGTTATATATGCATATATATATATATGTGTGTGTGTGTATGTGTGTGTATATATATATAGATAGATATAAGATATATATAAGATATATATAAGATATATGTAAGATATATATATGATATATATATATATGTATATCATATATATATCTTATCTGTTCATCTATCAATGGATTCTGGTTGCTTCCATATCTTGTCCTGGCTTGGCTATTTATTCTGCAATACATATGAAGTGCCTATATGTTTCTGAATTAGTGTTTTCATTTTCTTTGATAAATACCCACTAGTGAAATTCCTGGATCATATGATATTTCTATTTTCAAGTTTTTGAAGAGCCTGTGGTTGTACCAGTTTCCATTCCCACCAACAGTGCATAAGGGTTCTTTTTCTGTACATTGTTGCCAACACCTATTATTTCTTGTCTTTTTTTTTTAATTTTAGAGAGAGAGTTGGGGGGGGGGCAGAGGGAGAGAGAGAGAATCTCAAGCAAACTCCATGCTGAGCAAGCTCCACATTCTGCATGGAGCCCCATGTGGCTTGCTCTCATGGCTCTGTGATCATGACCTGACCCAAATGAAGAGTCAGACTCTCAACCATTTGAGCCACCAGATGCCCCAATTTCTTGTCTTTTTGATACTAGGTATTCTGACTGGTGTGAGTTGATATCTCAATGTGGTTTTGGTTTGTCCTTCCCTGATGATTAGTGATGTGCAGCATCTTTTCTTGTGCCTATTGACTATCTGTATTTCTTCTGTGAACAAATGTCTGTTTACGCCCTCTGCCCATTTTGTTGGTTTGTGTAGTTTTTATTTAAATTATCTGCCCATTTTTAAAATTGGATTATTTAGGGTTTTTGTGGTGTTGAGTGGTATGAGTTCTTTATATATTTTGGATATTACTCCTTATCAGACATATAATTTGCAAATGTCTTCTCCCATTCAGTAAGTTGCCTTTTTGTTTTGTTGATGGTTTCCTTTGCTATGCAAAAACCTTTTTATTTTGATGTAGCCCCAGTTCTTTATTTTTGCTTTTGTTTCCCTTGCCTGAGGAGACATATTTAGAAAAATATTACTAAGGATAATGTTCAAGAAATTGCTGACTATATTTTCCTGTAGGAACTTTATGGTTTCAGGTCTCACATTTTGGTTTATAATCCATTTTGAGTTTATTTTTGTGTATGTTGTTAGCAAGTGGTCCAGTTTCATTCTTTTCCCTGTACCTGTACAGTTTTTCTAGCACCATTTATTAAAGAGACTGTCTTTCCCCATTGTATATTCTTGCCTCCTTTGTCATAGAATAATTGACCATGTAAGGTGGGTTTATTTCTGGACTCTTTATTCTGTTTCATTGATCTATGTGTGTTTTTGAGCCAGTACTATGCTGTTTTGGTCGCTACAATATTGTAATACATTTTGAAATCTAGGATTGTTATATCTCCACCTTTATTTTTCTTTATCAAGATTGCTTTGGCTATTCAGGGTCTTTTGTGGTTTCATACAAATGAACTGTTTGTTCTAGTTCTGTGAAAAATGCCATTGGTAAGTTGATAGGGATTACATTGAATCTATAGATTGCTTTTGTAGTATGGACATCTTAACAGTAAAATCTTCCACTCCATGAACATGGAATATCTTTCCTTTTTTTTTTTTTTTTGTTTTTGTTTTTGTTTTTTTTCAATTTCTTTTATCAAGGTTTTACACTTTTCAGTATATAGGTCTTTTATTTGATGGTTTTTTCAAACACTTTTCATACCTTCCATCCTTTGCCTATTCAACAACTTATTCCGTCAATAAATAAATAATGAATGCCTGTTTTGTATCAGTGTTCTCTGTGCCAAAATGCTATTTCCCTATTCACTTATTCATTAAATATCTATGAACACTTATTCTGGTTAAATACTGTGGTAAGTGCTGGAAATATAGAAAAAGCAAGATACACATGGTCTGAGTCATTATGGAGTTTATAGTCTAGTTGGGGAGATAGACACAACATATTAATGAGGAAATAAATATATGCTGAAAAAATTATGAGAAAAGTGTCATGTATGAAAAATATGCTGTTGTAGGAGCAGCAATGATGGGAAAGATTAGGAAGGTCAGAGAAAACATCTTTGATGAAGTGATATTTATAGTGAATCTTTTTTTTTAATATGAAATTTAATGTCAAATTGGTTTCCATACAACACCCAGTACTCATCCCAACAGGTGCCCTCCTCATGCCCATTAGCCACTCTCCTCCCCCCCCCCCGCCCCCCCCCCCCCCCATCTACCCTAAGTTTATTCTCAGTTTTTAAGAGGCTTTTATGGTTTGGCTCCCTCCCTCTCTAACTTTTTTTTTTCTTCCTTCCCCTCCCCGATGGTCTTCTGTTAAGTTTCTCAGGATCCACATAAGAGTGGAAACATATGGTTATCTGTCTTTCTCTGTATGACTTATTTCACTTAGCATAACACTCTCCAGTTCCATCCACGTTGCAACAAAAGGCCATATTTCATTCTCTCTCATTGACAAGTAGTATTCCATTGTGTATATAAACCACAGTTTCTTTATCGATTCATCAGTTGATTAATGGATATTAGGCTTTTTCCATAATTTGGCTATTGCTGAAATTGCTGCTTTAAACATTGTGGTACAAGTGCCCCTATGCATCAGCACTCCCGTATCCCTTGGGTAAATTCCTAGCAATGTTATTGCTGGGTCATAGGGTAGATCTATTTTTAATTTTTTGAGGAACCTCCACACTGTTTTCCAGAGCGGCTGCACCAGTTTGCATTCCCACCAACAGTGCAAGGGGGTTCCCATTTCACAATTGCACCAAGAATCATAAAATACCTAGGAATAAACCTAACCAAAGATGTAAAAGATCTGTTTGCTGAAAACTACAGAAAGCTTGGTGCAATTGTGAATGGGATAGGTTTCTTTATTTGTCTGTCTGTTGCTTCATTATTAGTGTATAAGAATGCAACTGATTTCTGTACTTTGTTTTTTATCCTGTGACTTTGCTGAATTCATGTATCAGTTCTAGCAGACTTTTGGTGGAGTCTATCAGGTTTTCCATGTATAATATCATGTCATCTGCAAAAAGTGAAAGCTTGACTTCATCTTTGCCTATTTTGCTGCCTTTGATTTCCTTTTGTTGTCTGATTGCTGATGCTAGCACTTCCAGCACTATGTTAAACAACAGCGGTGAGAGTGGACATCCCTGTTGTGTTCCTGATCTCAGAGGGAAAGCTCTCAGTTTTTCCCATTGGAGGATGATATTATCCGTAGGCTTTTCGTAAATGGCTTTTATGATGTTTAAGTATGTTCCTTCTATCCTGACTTTCTCGAGGGTTTTTGTTAAGAAAGAATGCTGAATTTTGTCAAATGCTTTTTCTGCATCAATTGACAGGATCATATGGTTCTTTTCTTTTATTAATGTGATATATCACATTGATTTGTGAATGTTGAACCAGCCCTGCATCCCAGGAATGAATCCCACTTGATCATGGTGAATAATTCTTTTTATATGCTGTTGAATTCGATTTGCTAGTATCTTGTTGAGAATTTTTGCATCCATATTCATCAGGGATATCGGCTTGTAGTTCTCTTTTTTTGCTGGGTCTCTGTCTGGTTTAGGAATCAAAGGAATGCTGGCTTGATAGAATGAGTCTGGAAGTTTTCCTTCCCTTTCTATTTTTGGAACAGCTTGAGAAGGATAGGTATTATCTCTGCTTTAAATGTCTGGTTGAATTCCACAGGGAAGCCATCTGGTCCTGGACTCTTATTTGTTGGGTGATTTTTGATAGCTGGTTCAATTCCTTTGCTGGTGATGGGTCTGTTCAAGTTTTCTCTTCTTCCTGTTTGAGTTTTGTAAGTGTGTGGGTGCTTAGGAATGTGTCCATTTCTTCCAGGTTGTCCACTTTGTTGGCATATAATTTTTCATAGCATTCCCTGATAATTGCTTGTATTTCTGAGGGATTGGTTGTAATAATTCCATTTTCATTCATGATTTTATCTATTTGGGTCCTCTCCCTTTTCCTTTTGAGAAGCGTGGCTAGAGGTTTATCAATTCTGTTTATTTTTTCAAAAAACCAACTCTTGATTTCATTGATCTGCTCCACTGTTTGTTTTTTTTTTATTCTATATTGTTTATTTCTGCTCTGATATTCATTATTTCTGTTCTTCTGCTGGGTTTAGGCTGTCTTTGCTGTTCTGCCTCTATTTCCTTTAGGTGTGCTGTTAGATTTTGTATTTGGGATTTTTCTTGTTTCTTGAGATAGGCCTGGATTGCAATGTATTTTCCTCTCAGGACTGCCTTGGCTGCATTCCAAAGCGTTTGGATTGCTGTATTTTCATTTTCATTTGTTTCCATCTATTTTTGAATTTCTTCTCTAATTGCCTGGTTGACCCATTCATTCTTTAGTAGGGTGTTCTTTAACCTCCATGCTTTTGGAGGTTTTCCATGCTTTTTCCTGTGGTTGATTTCAAGTTTCATAGCATTGTGGTCTGCAAGTGTGCATGGTATGATCTCAATTCTTGTATACTTATGAAGTGCTGTTTTGTGACCCAGTATGTGATCTACCTTGGAGAATGTTCCATGTGCACTTGAGAAGAAAGTATATTCTTTTGCTTTGGGATGCAGAGTTCTAAATATACCTGTTAAGTCCATCTGATCCAATGTATCATTCAGGGCCCTTGTTTCTTTATTAATCCTATGCCTAGATGATCTGTCCATTGTTGTAAGTGGGGTATTAAAGTCCCCTGCAATTATCACATTCTTATCAATAAGGTTGCTTATGTTTTTGATTGTTTTATATATTTGGGGGCTCCCATATTTGGCACATAGACATTTATAATTGTTAGCTCTTCCTGATAGATAGACCCTGGAATTATTATATAATCCCCTTCTTTATCTCTTGTTACACAGCCTTTAATGTAAAGTCCAGATTGTCTGATATAAGTATGGCTACTCCAGCTTTCTTTTGACTCCCATTAGCATGATAGATACTTCTCCATCCCCTCACTCTCAATCTGAAGGTGTCCTCAGGTCTAAAAAGAGTCTCTTGGGGCTCCTGGGTGGCTCAGTTGGTTAAGCGGCCGACTTTAGCTCAGGTCACGATCTCGCGGTCCGTGAGTTCAAGTCCCGCATCGGGCTCTGGGCTGATGGCTCAGAGCCTGGAGCCTGCTTCCGATTCTGTGTCTCCCTCTCTCTCTGCCCCTCCTCCGTTCATGCTCTGTCTCTCTCTGTCTCAAAAATAAATAAAACGTTAAAAAAAATTAAAAAAAAATAAAAAGAGTCTCTTGTAGACCGCAAATAGATGGGTCTTTTTTTTTTTTTTTTTTCCATTCTGATACCCTGTGTCATATTGTTGGAGCATTTAGTCCATTTACATTCAGTGTTATTATAGACAGATATGAGTTTAGAGTCATTGTGATATCTGTAGTTTTCATGGTTATAGTGATATCTCTGGTACTTTGTGGTCCTTGCAACATTTTACTCATAGAGTCCCTCTTAGAATCTCTTGTTGGGCTGGTTTAGTGGTGATGAATTCCTTCAGTTTTTGTTTCTTTGGGCAAACCTTTTTCCCTCCTTCTATTCTGAATATCAGACTTGCTAGATTAAGTATTCTCGGCTGCATATTTTTTCTGTTCATCACATTGAAGATTTGCTGCCATTCCCTTCTGGCCTGCCTAGTTTCAGTAGATAGTTCTGCTACTACCCTTATGTGTCTGTCTACCTTTGTAAGTTAGAACCTGTTTATCCCTAGCTACTTTTAGAATTTTCTCTTTATCCTTGTAATTTGCCACTTTCACTATGATGTGTCGTACAGAAGATCGATTCAAGTTACATCTGAAGGGAGTTCTCTGTGCCTCTTGGATTTCAATGCCTTTTTCCTTCCCCAGATCAGGGACGTTCTCAGCTATGATTTGTTCAAATACACCTTCAGCCCCTTTCTCTCTCTCTTTTTCTTCTGGAATTCCTATGATACGGATATTGTTCCGTTTGATTGCATCATTTAGTTCTCTAATCCTTTCCTCATACTCCTTGATTTTTTTTTCTCTCTTTTTCTCAGCCTCCTCTTTTTCCATAATTTTATCTTCTAATTCACCTATTCTCTGCCTCTTCAATCCGTGCTATGGCCACCTCCATTTTATTTTGCACCTCATTTAGAGCATTTTTCAGCTCCTCATGACTATTTCTTAGTCCCTTGATCTCTGTAGCAATAGATTCTGTGCTGTCCTCTGTGCTTTTTCAAGCCTAGCAATTAATTTTATGACTATTATCCTAAAATCGCATTATATTGCTTAAATCGGTTTTGATCAATTCCTTAGCTGTCACTATTTCCTGGAGTTTCTTTTGAGGAGAATTCTTCCATTTTTTCATTTTGGGTAGTCCATGTGGTGGCCCCAAACTGCAGGGCACTTCCCCTATGCTGTCCAGAGTAACTTGTGTTGGTGGGTGGGGCCACAGTCTGACCTGATGTCTAACCCCAGCCCACTGCTGGGGCCACAGTCAGACTGGTGTGTACCTTATCTTCCCCTCTCCAAGGGCCAGGACTCACTGTGCTACTTGTACACTGCCAGGCTTGTGGTGGTGCTTCGATGGGATCTGGTATATTAGCTGGGGTGGATCTACAAGGTGCACAGTGGTGGGAGGGGCAGGCTTAGCTAGCTTTGTGGTTGGTGGTCCCCTGTGGGAGGGGCTCTGCAACACCGGGAGGGACACAGACCTGTCAGAGGAATGGATCCACAGAAGCACAGCCTTGGGTGTTTACGCTGTTCAAGCAAGTTTGGTGACGGGAACTGGTTCCCTTTGGATTTTGGCTGGGGGATGGGAGAGGGAGTTGGTGCTTGCCAGCGCCTTTGTTCACCGCTGAGCTGAACACTGTCTTCCGGGGCTCAGCAATTCTCCCTCCTGGCGTCCTCTTGCCCTCCCTGCTCTCCAAGAGCAGGGTTGTTGACTTTTAACATTCCAGATGTTAAGTCCCACTGGCTGTCAGAACTCATGCAGCCTGGCCCCTCCGCTTTTGCAAGGGTCTCTGCCTTGCTGGGTGGGCTGCCCCTCTACCGCCCCAGCCCCCTCTCGCCAGTTCATGTGGTACACACCACCTCTCCGCCTTTCCTACCCTCTTCCATGGGCCTCTTACCTCGCTTGGCTCCAGAGAGTCCGTTCTGCTAGGCTTCTGGCGGTTTTCTGGGTTATTTAGGCAGATGTGGGTGGAATCTAAGCGATCAGCAGGACGAGGTGAGCCCAGTGTCCTCCTACGCTGCCATCTTCCCAGGTCCTTATACTGAATCTTGGGATGAGTGGGAATTATTCATGTGAGGAGCAGTGAGGAAGAGTAATTCAGACAGAGGGAAAAACATCTGTTAAAAAAGAAAAAGCCCAGAGACGACATGTAGTGCACTTGGAGAATAGTAGCTCAATATGAAGCCAGAAGGTGAGGGAGGGCCCTCATCATATAAGGCCTTTTCAGTAGAATTAAAGATTTTGGATTATTTCAGATTTTAATCTTAAAATCACTGAGGGGTTCTATATAGGATGAGTATATATTCTATTTACGTTTCCTTCCTTCCTCCCTTTTTCTATCTTTCCTTCCTTTCCCTTGCCTCCTTTCCTCCCTTCCTTCCTCCCTCTGTTTCTCCCTTTCTTCCTTTCCTCTTCTGATTTAATGTTTTATTCTCATTCCACTATTATGTGACTGGGAATATACAAAATTAATTCTGTCTTGCACTTTAAAAGGATAATCCTGAAAACCCCCAACTCTCACCAGGATTTCCTCTCTGCTTTTTTGTATGTTAATATGCACTATGGAAGAGATTACTTCCATGCCTATACAATTATATCACCCAAAGAAACATTAGAAACAACCAGTTACTGAATCTATGCAGTGTTAGTTTTTGAGAAACTAAGAGTTAAAAATACCTGTTTTTTTTAGACAACTATAAATCAATTTAATAATCTAATGAAAGAATTTTTAGTATTCCCTGTGCTTGCATTTAAGTATATCTTTTCTATACCAGATCATCAATTGTTTAAGGAGGTAAGTCTGGCTACTGCTGGAAAACACATTGGAGTAGTTATTAGAATAAGAGTTGGGAAAACTAGTTTAGAATGTTATTGCAGGTGATGAAAGATAGGCTGGGGACAATATAGAGATGTTATTTTTCTGGACTTGGTTCTTCAAGATCTGAGGGAAATATTGCTGACTCTTCCTAGACAGAAGTGATCATTTCTTCCTCAAAGCTTCCAACAGCTTCCTGATCACAGTACTCTATGAGTACTGTAGAGTACTGTACCATACTCTAGGACTCTGTATTGTCATTGGTTTTTATATCTGTTTCTCTCACTTTACTCTACCCTCTGTCAGAGAATGGACCTTGTCTTAACTTTTCTTTGTAATGTACAATATATGTTCAGTATATGTATTTTGCCCAAAGCCAGTTGGCCATTAAGGATCAGAATGGTGATTTGATCCAAATCTCACCAACTCCAGAACTCTTACCCTTTTCATTACAATGTAGTATCCTTAAATCTTGTGGGCTTTTAAAATAATCCTCATATTTGGAAAGATTATTTATTGTAGTGATTATAGGATTGAAGGCTTTATATAAGACAGTGATACAGTAAACATCTATAATATGATGAATTAGTTACTTCCTTCAAGAAGCATATACTTGGGTGGGAAATGTAGACAAATGTTAATTATAATTGAGGCAAAATAACAGTTAACATTTAGTTATAGCTTTATGTATTATAAAATAAATTTTTTGGTGGGGAATTCTATAATTCTTTCAGAAATTTCAAAATAAAAAGAATAAGCTATGACCCCCAAACCCATACTTAGATAATGTTTTGGTGTACATCCTTGTAGATATCTCCATTTGCATATTTATGTATAACTATATTAGATTGTATTATATGTGAATAAGTAGCATTTTGACAATTTGATTTGATGACTTGATAATGAACATTGGTAAAATTTAAATTAGTGAACTTATATTACAGGCACATAGAAATATTGCTTGCCTGTTTTATTTGATCTTTATAGCAATCTTAGTAGGTAGCTAACATTGTTGCCTTTATTTTACAGTTGAGGGCCCTGAGCCCTAGGATGGTTAAGTGACTTGCTCAATGTCACTGAACTAGTTAAGTGGACGATTATAGATTAAAAATCAGGACTATCTGATTGAAGAGTCTGAGGTCTTAAACATTGTGTTGTATTGCCCTTTCCTTTTGTTTTGAAGCTGTTTTTTTTCCACACTCAATAATATAATATAGATGTATACATGATTATAATTATAATTATAGTTTTTTAATGTCTACTTTAAGAGAGGGAGAGAGAGTACAAGTGGGGGAGGGGCAGAGAGAGGGAGGGAGAGAGATTCTGTCCCAAGCTTTTAGGGTGGAGCCCATTGTGGGGATCAGTTCCACAAACCATGAGATCATGACCTGAGCCAAAATCAAGAATCAGATGCTTAACCAACTGAACCTCCTAGGGGCCCCTACATGTCTATAATTGTTGATAAATCTTATTTTTAATGGCTGTGTTGTATTATACTCTTGTGTCTCATAAATTGTTTCTTATTCAAGGACATTTATGCTATTTGTTACTCATGACCATTATATGCTTTTTTGTGTATTTAGCTCCATGCATTTGTCTCCTTGTATGTTTCTAGACACAGGGTTGCAGAGTCAAAAAATATGCTTATTTTTATATTTAGTTATATATTGCCACTGACTCTCTTGAATGATGGTACTGGTTTATACTCCTACCAGTGGTTTATGAGAATGTCTATTTCTTCCCACCTTTCCCCACATTAGGCTCTGAGTGTCACCTTCCTTTACTTGTAATCAGATAACTAGGCAGCTCGCATAGGCTCTGATTGCAGAATTCCTGCAGGCATGATAGATAATCAAATCAAAGTAGAAGAAAAGATATTCTTTTCCAGTAAGAACTACAGAAAGTTAGAACTGAGATCATTTAGTTGCATAATCTTCATTTTTAAATGTGAAAAAATTTGGGGTCCACAAAGGAGAACAGAATTGACCAACGTCAGAGAGCTAATTAGGAGCCAGAACAGGACTTGAATACAGTTCCTTTGCCTATTAGATTAGGGATCATTTCACTGAGTTTTTTCTCAGATGCTATGACTTCTTAGACCTCTCACTGTCATGACATAGCTTTGCATAGATATATTGCCTCATGTTCATGATTTAACTTCTATAATAGATTACTTAAGATTACTTGCAAAACAAATAGTTTTGCAAGAGGGGCACATGGGTGGCTTAGTCAGTTAAGCATCTGATTCTTGATTTTAGCTCAGGTCATGATCTCACAGTTTGTGAGTCTGTGTTGGGCTCTGCGCTGATAGTGTGGAGCCTTCCTGGGATTCTCTCTCTCTCTCTCTCTCTCTCTCTCTCTTTCTCTCTCTCTCTTTCTCTCTCTCTCTTTCTCTCTCTCTCTTTTTGCCCCTTCCCTTCTCTCTCTTGCTCAAGAATAAGTAAGTAAATAAATAAATAAATGTTTTGCAAGAAAGTGGTATCTATATTGATTGTTACAATGAGTAAGAAAAAAGTACTACAGCTTTCTACTTTTAAAAAGAAAGTTTTTATTGAAAATAGTTTTAGGGGTGCCTGGTGGCTCAGTTGGTTAATCGTCCAACTCTTGATTTCAGCTCATGTTGTGATCTCACGGTTTGTGAGTTTGAGCCCTGTGTCAGGCTCCATGCTGACAGCTCAGAGCCTGCTTAAGATTCTCTCTCTCTACCCCTCCTGTGTGCGTGCACACACACACACACACACTCTCTCTCTCTCTCTCTCTCTCTCTCAAAATAAATAAACGTTAAAAAATAAAATAGTTTTAGATTTCTTTACATTGATAAACTTTGTTTTGTTTTTTAATTAAAAAAAAAAAAAACATTTATTTGAGAGAGGGAGCACACACAAGCAGGGGAAGGTCAGAAAGAGAGGGAGAGGGAATTACAAGGAGGCTCCATGCAGGGTGGATCCTGTCATGGGTCTTGAACCCATGAACCATGAGATCATGACCTGAACCAAAACCAAGAGGTGGATGGGTAACCAATTGAACCACGCTGGTGCCCCAATAAATTGTGTTTTAAAGTAAAAGTCAGAAACATAAAATTAACCATTTTAAATTGTACAATCAGTGACGTTTATTACTTTTAGAGTGCTGTGAAACTATCGCCTCTATCTAGTTCCAAAATATTTTTATCTCCCCTAAAGGAATTCTCCTGCTCATTAAGTAATTACTTTTCATTTTTTGTAAACTTCCACACTCCCTCCCCATCCCTGCAGCCTCTGGCAAACACTGATCTACTATCTGTCACTATAGATTTACCTATTCTGAGTATTTCACATAAATGAAGAACATACGTGAACTTCTGTGTTTGGCTTCTTTACCCCGAATGATTGTTTAAAGATTTATCCGTGTTTTAGCATGTATCAGTATCTTACTGTTTTTCAGGGTTTTAAACATATTCCATCACATGGATATACCACATTTTCAATCCATTCATCTGTTGATGGACATGAGTTATTTCCACCTAAAATAGTTTTAAATTTACAGAGAAATTGCAAAGATAGGGACATATGTTTTTATATCCGTTCCCAGTTTCTCCATAGTTAATATCTTACATTAGTATACTACATTTGTTATAATTAATCAACCAACATTGATACATTATTATTCACTATAGTCCATACATTATTCATATTCTCTTAGTTTTTACTATTTTTTTCTGTCTCAGAATCCTGTTGAGGATAACAAGTTATTTTTGTCATCATGTTCCATTATGCAAATCAAGACCAAGAGAATTTGTCAGTCTTTCCTTATTTTTGATGACCTTGACAATTTTGAGGAATAGTCGCTAGGCATTTTTTAGAATATGCCTCAATTTGAATTTGTCTGATGTTTTTCTTGTAATTAGATGGGGGTTATTGGTTTTGGGGAAGAAGATACAGAGAGGTAAAGAGCTATTCTCTTCACATATGAAGAGTGCATACTATTAAATATGATGTTGATGAGCTAATGTTTGTCTAGATTCTTCTCTATAAAGTAACTTGTTTCCCCTAAAAATTTTATGCTGTACTCTTTGGAAGGTCACTATGGGCAACCCACACATAAAGAATGGAGAGTTATGCTCTACCTGCTTTAGGGTGGAGTAAGTACAAATTATTTAGAATTCTGCATAGTAAGTACAAATTATTTAGAATTCTCTTCTCCCTATTTGTTTATTCATTTATTCATCTCTATGTGAACCTATAAGTATTTAGTTTACATTTTGGGTTATAATCCAATACTACTTTATTTGGTTATTCAAATTGTTCCTGCTTTGGCTGTTGGGACCTCTTTTAGTTGGTTCCTGTGTCCCTTCTACTTACCCTCATTTGTTTTTTGAGCACTTCCTTATTTTCTGGCACTAGGAGATACTCCATGCTCATTTTGTATATTTCCTGTCCCAACACTTGAATCAGCCATTACTCCAAGAAATCCTGGTTCCTTTTATACGACAATGGTATTACAAAGCAAGATCTGCATGCTGGGTATGCTTTTTCTTACTGGGGTCACATTGCTTCTAGGCCCCATCAGTGGACAGAGCTTAGAAATAAATGTACATATACTAACACATGTATACCTATATTTCTTTATTTGTACATCTGTATCTATATTAAGATGAACATTAGTTCATGCTGATGTCTTAAATTCTTATTTAGTATCACATGGTTTATTTTAGTCTTCTCTCCATGCTTGTGTCCTCCTCCAACAGAGGGAAACCTGGCTCCTACCATCTGCCATCCATTTACTCATTTGTTTAATATAAGTATACTTGTACAGAAGTTTCAAAATTGTTAACCTGTATCCCCGTGGGAAACAATTTTACCAAGAAGAGTACAGTGTCTGTGTGCATTTTCTTTTTTCTTCAGACTTATAGTCTGTTCTCTTTTCCAGCATTGCTTAGGTCAGCACCAGCCTCATCAGCAATGTTATGTCATGCATTCTTAATATAGTCATATTATTTTTTCATTCTGTATTCTATCCTGGGTTCCCCTATCTTCTGAGTTTTTAAAAATTTGTATACATTCAGGTAAACTCTTTGTAGTATAAAATTCTGTGGGTTTTGATAGCTTTTTAATGGACTTAATTTTTTAGATTAGTTTTTTAGATTCATAAAAAAGTTTAGCAGAAGGCAATGAGATTTCTGCTATACTTTCTGCGTGCACATATACACAACTTCTCCCTCTGTCTTAGTCCATTCTGGCTGCTATTATAATAATACCATAGTCTGAATGTTTTTTAAACAACAGAAATTCATTTTCCACAGGTCTGGAGGCTAGAAAGTCCAAGATCAAAGCACCAGGGGATATAGTGTCTAAGGAGGAACAACTTGCTGGTTCATAGATGCCATCTTTTTGCTGTAGCCTCACAAGGCAGAAGGGATGAGAGAACTCAGTAGGGTCTCTTTTATAAGAACACTAATTCTGTTCATGAGGACAGAGCCAGTTACTTTGCCAAAACTCTGTCTCCAAATACTGTCACATTGGGAATTAAGTTTCATCATAGGAATTTAGGGGATTGGGGGACACAAACATACATTCTATACCACTTACTATCAGAATTCTACACCAGAATGGTACATTTGTTATAATCAAACCTATGTTGCTACATATTTATCACCAAACATCCATAGTTTTTGTTAGTGTTCACTCTCGGTGTTGTATGTTCTCTGGCTGTGGACAAATATATAATGACATGTATCCATCATTATAGTATTACAGAAAGTAGTTTCACTGTCCTAAAAATCCTGTTTTGTGTCTATTCATCCCTCCCTCCTCAGCTCCTGAGAACCATTGATCTTTTTATTGTCTTCATAGTTTTGTCTTTTCCAGAATGTTACATTGTTGGAATCATATAGAATTTAGACTTTGCAGATTGGCTTTTTTCCATTTATTAGTATGCATTTAAGGTTCCTCTTATGTCTTTTCATGACTTAATAGCTCGTTTAATTTTAGTGCTGAATAACATTCCATTGTCTGGATGTACTACAGTTTATTAACCCATTCATGTACTGATGGATGTCTTGGTTGCTTTCAAGTTTGGGCCGTTATGAATAAAGCTGCTATATAAACATTCATGGTCATATTTTTGTGTGGATGTTAAGTTTTTAACTCCTTTGGGTAAATACCAAGGAGTGTAATTGCTGGATCATTTGGTAAGAGGAGTGGGTAAGAAACTGCCAAATTGTCTTTTGAAGTGGCTGTATGCCCTTGCATTGCCACCAGCAGTGAATGGGAGTTCCCCTTCTTCCAATCTTCAGCAGTGTTTGGTGTTGTTAGTGTTCTGGATTTAGGTTATTCTAGTAGGTATGTAGTAATATCTCATTGTTTTACTTTGCAGATCCCTAATAACATATGATTTTTAGTATCATTTCATATGTTTATGTGGGACCTGTATACCTTTGGTGAGGTGTTTGTTCAGGTCCTTGGCCCAGTTTTTAATAAGGTTGTTCATTTCATTATTGTTGAGTTTCAAGAGTTGTTTGTATATTTTAGGTAACAGTCCTTTATCACATGTCTTTTGCAAATATTTTTTCCCAATCTGTTGCTGGTCTTTTCATTCTCTTCACATTGTCTTTTGCAGAGAAGTTTCTTTTCCCCCCAGAAGTTTTTAATTTTAATGAGTTCCAGTTCATCAGTTCTTTCTTTCAGAGATTGTGCCATGGATTGATCTTAAAAGTCATTACCATACCCGGGGTGCCTGGGTGGCTCAGTTGATTAAGCGGCCGACTTCAGCTCAGGTCGTGGTCTCACATTTAGTGAGTTCGAGCCCCGCATCGGGCTCTGTGCTGACAGCTCAGAACCAGGAGTCTGCTTCTGATTGTGTGTCTCCCTCTCTCTCTGCCCTTCCCTGCTCACTCTCTGTCTCTGTCTCTCAAAAATAAATAAATATTAAAAAAAAAAAGGTCATCACCATACCTAATGTCACTTAGGTTTTCTCCAATTATATCTTCTAGGAATTTTATAGTTTTGTGTTTTATATTTATGTATATAACCCATTTTTTGTTAATTTCGGTGAAGAGTGTAATGTCTTTGTCTAGAATGATTTTTTTGCCTGTGGATGTCTAGTTGTTCCAATACCCATTTGTTGAAAAGACTGCTGGAAAACACTGTTTTTTTTTTTCCCTTTGCTCCTTTGTCAAAGATTAGTTGCCCATAGGTCTATTTTCAGACTCCTTGATCTGTTGCATTGATCTGTTTGTCTACTCTTGTCAATAACACAATGTGTTGATTACTGTAGCTTTATAGTAAATTTTGAAGTCAAGTAATCTAAGTCTTCCAACTTTGTCCTTTTCTTTCAATTGTGTTGGCTATTCTGTGTCTTCTGCATCTCCATATAAACTTTAGAATAAGTTTGTTGGCAAACAGAAAGTAGCTTGCTGGGATTTTGACTAGGATTGCATTGAATCTATAGATTAATTTGAGAGGAACTATCATCTGGACAGTATTGTCTTCTCATCCATGAATATGAATATCTTTCCATTTATTTATTTATTTATTTGATTTCTTCCATTAAATAATTGTACACATTAAGGTTCATTATTTGACTTTAATTTTCCAGGTGGTTTGACAATCTTTTACCTTTAAAAATTGTTTTTTTCCATATAATATTTTGATACCTAGGTTAAGTCTCTGGAATGACTTACTTCAGTTTGTCAACTCGAGTTATCCTAGCATCACATATAAAGCATTGGGTTGCTAGTTTTAGAAAGAAGACAGCTTCGTGAGGTTGCTATGACACATAGCTTGTAATAAATACACTTGAACCCCTAGATTTGCATCAAAAGAGACAGCTTGTCCAGTTACCTGAAGTGACATTTACTAAAACTGTGACAGATTTTAAGACAAGAATCAAAGACTGTCTCCTACTAAAAGCAGTAAAGTGATCTTCAAAGTAAGGTATGTTAAAGAACATTCTAATGACCTAATGATGCATGGTTTCCCACCATGATGTGACCTTGGCTAGGCCACTTTCCCCTTTAGGGCCTTAGTTAATTTGTTAAAAGTGTATATAGCATTTCTGTTGTTCTAGTTCTGATATGTTATGATTCTATTTTGCAGACTCCTTTTTTTATTGTACTTTTTATTTTTCCTTTCTATATGGGGAGAAATGACAGCTTAGGTATGTATACAACCTGTTGAAAGTAATGACAATTCTTTTGACTTAATATATAGCATTTTGGGAAGAGTACACATAGCCCTACCACTTAATTCCAAGCTATGTGATGCAGGGTAAATTAAAAAAAAGTGTTTCGGGGCGCCTGGGTGGCGCAGTCGGTTAAGCGTCCGACTTCAGCCAGGTCACAATCTCGCAGTCCGTGAGTTCGAGCCCCGCGTCAGGCTCTGGGCTGATGGCTCGGAGCCTGGAGCCTGTTTCCGATTCTGTGTCTCCCTCTCTCTCTGCCCCTCCCCCGTTCATGCTCTGTCTCTCTCTGTCCCAAAAATAAATAGAAAACGTTGAAAAAAAAATTAAAAAAAAAAAAGTGTTTCACTTTTCTCATTAATAAAAGGTGGGTGATAATAGAACCAGCATCATTTGTTCTGTTGTAAAGATTGAATGCATGTGTGCATGTATGTGTGTATATTTATGTGATATAAATATATCACATAATAAGTGTTATATAACAGTGAGCTATTCCTAATTCTATTATTATGTGAAGTATGTTGGACCAAATGATGTGGGAAATGAAGAAGCACAGCTGCAAACAGTGCTGGCTCCTCCAAGATGAGGCTTTTGTGGCCCTGTAACTACCAGTCTTCATGTGGTTTTGGTGTATCAGAAGAACTGGTCTCTTCCACACAGGAAATCCCAGTCATGTTAGCTGTGAAGTCTTTGAACCCAGAGGTGCCACCTAATTCAAATAGCCTGTGACACTTACAGAAACAGGAGTAGATCATCTGACTTAAATTTCAGATTGTAAGGCTGTGCTACCTCTAGGGTACAGGCTGACCTGGGAGAAGTGATAGGATTGTTATGAGAAGGTTTCTGGTACTTTTTTGAGGCCTTTAAATCTCTGATTTAGAAGTACTTAGAAGAGCAGGAGGCAGGCGGCATGACCTGAATAGGCTGGGGACAACAAAGAATGAGGCAAGAGGTGAGGAAGGGATAAATGGATTTCTCTAGTGTATGCCCTTGAATGACACTTTGTGATGACAGGATTCCAGACATCTGGATTTTATGCCTACAGGCTAGGACTGATTGACAGGGATAGCCACGTTCTTTCAGTAGTTCTGGTTCATTTATCATGTATTAATAAGCATTGGCTGAGAGCCTGTAATGTGCCAGCATGTGCTAGGTTCTTCTGATGTTGTGGAAAAGAATCAGACATGATTCTTATGAGAGCTCACAGACATGTAAATGGATGATTAAAACACATGATAGAGGTAGGGACATAGTTCTAAGAGTTACAGCAGGAAACTAATTGGGGTGGGTTATTAACATTGAGAAAGGCTATCTAAAAGAGCTGACATTTCAGCTGAATATTTATGGAGATGTATAAAGTTTCCAGCTAACTCCAATACTTGAAGAATTCTAGGCAGATAGAGTAACATTGCAGAGATACAGGGCCAGAAGAAATTCTGCAACAAGGATTTTCACCTATGAAGAAGGATGGAAGAGTAGGGTGGAGGGTTTATTTCAAAATATATTTAAACTTAATCTTACTTTGACTTGTTTTTCTGCCAAGAATTTAAAAAATACACTTAATAAGTCTTATGCTTAATATATTGTGGCTATCTTTTTATAGCAATATTTATAAATCTCTTATTTTTAATCCTTTAATAAGTCTTATTGCAAATTAAAATGTTGCCATGCTTGCTTCACATAGTTTTTTGGGAATTCTCCATTTGTTATTAGTAATTTTACATCTCTTTCTTCCTTCCCAGAAGTAATAGTTTTCCTGAATTTTATCTTTGACATATTCATAACTCCTTTAACCTATTCTTACACGTTTGTAGTTATAAACAATTTATATCATTTTGTATATATCATTCTCCAGCTTGCATTTGCTCTTCAATTAGGTATATAAGTTTTGTTCCTGTTAAAACATGTAATTTTAGCTAATTTAACTATTGTATAGTATTCAATTGTGACTATTCTCTAATTTTTTTAATCTCCCAGTAGTGGATAATTTCTTTTCTAAAAAAATTTTTTTAATGTTGTTTTTTTTTTTTTGAAAGAGAGAGAGAGACAGAGCATGAGCAGGGGAGGGGCAGAGAGAGGGAGGCACAGAATCTGATGCGGGCTCCAGACTCTGAGCTGTCAGCGCAGAGCCGGACATGGGGCTGGAAACCCCAAACCGCGAGATCATGACCTGAGCTGAATTTGGACACTCAACCAACTGAGCCACCCAGGTGTCCCTCTTTTTTTTTTTTTAAGCGTGTTTATTTATTTATTTATTTTGCGAGACAGAGCACAAGTGGTGGAGGGGCAGAGAGAGAAGAAGAATCCCAAGCAGGATCTGGGCTGTCAGGCAGAGCCCAATGTGGGGCTCAAACTAATGAACTGTGAGATCATGACCTGAGCCCAAATCAAGAGTCAGCCACTTAACTGACTGAGCCACCCAGGTGCCCCAGATATATTTTTTTTTAATAATTCTACATGTGCCAAAATTTCCCATATGTCTAGAGATGCAATTGCTGAGTTAAAAGATAGCAACATCTTCTGTTTACTGCTAAAGCACTCACTTAGGTCATTGTAATATACTTGCTATCAGTTGTTTATGAGAGTTCTCATTTCTCTGCTATTTTTGTACTTAGTGTTGTCAGGTTTTTTATATTTTTGCCAATCTGATGCATATTATATGGTATATCATTGTGGTTTTCATTTTCAATTACATGTCTCCTTATGAACTCTCATATATTTATTGGTATTTCAGATTTCTTCTGTGAATTACCTTCTCATTTACACATTGCATTTAAAATTGTATTGTTAGACTTATTTTACTAATTCAAGGATTTCTTCAGATAGTCTTGATATTCTTCTATTTTACATTCTATATTTGTTTATGGCAAATACCTTTGAGCAAAAATTCAAAATGCTAATATAACCAGATTTATCTAGCCTTTTTTTGGATTTATGCTTTTCATGTCTTGTCAAATGAGTACTTTCCTAAATCAAGATTATGTTAATTTTGAAAATAAGTAAAGTTTTCTTTGTGTATTTTGTGCTTGAATTCACATGGAATTGATTTTTACATGTAGTATGAGGTAAGGATCTAATTTTCCCCAATATGCATAGTTAATTTTTCCAGCACTACTGAGTAAATAGTTCATCATTTCCCCTATTTTGTAATGCCATGTCTGTTACACATAAAGTTTCATATATGCCTTTCCATTTTGCATCTACTTTTTTTCTATTGTTTTATTTGACTGTCCCTGTGCAGTAATGCCTTAGTGTATGAATTACTGTATTCCTAAAATAATTCATAATAGCTATTATGTTGAGTCTTCCTACCTTATTCTTGAAAAAATGCTTTGGGTAAAATTATCCTGTTTTTCATCTATATTTTAATATTAATTTTGGGGTAAACTTTTTAAATTCTGGGGGAAAAACCTTTGCTGTAGTTCTGACTGTAGTAGCATTGACATTATAAATTATTTTGCATGTTGAGTTTTTCATTTTATAAATATAAGCATATCTTGTATGTGTTCTCCATTTCTTCAGGTCTTTTTATTTTTTATTTTATTTTTAAAATATAATTTATTGTAAAATTGGCTAACATACAGTGTGTACAGTGTGCTCTTGGTTTTGGGGGTAGATTCCTGTGGTTCATCTCTTACATACAACATCCAGTGTTCATCCTAACAAGGGCCCTCCTCAAAGCCCATTACCCATTCTCCCCACTTCCTTAATGCCCCTATCAACCCTCAGTTTGCTGTCTGTATTTAAGAGTCTCTTATGGTTTGCCTCTCTTTCTGTTTGAAACTATTTTTCCCCTTCCCTTCCCACATGGTCTTCTGTTAAGTTTCTCAAGTTCCACATATGAGTGAAAACATATGATATGTTCAGATCTTTTTAAAAAATGCTCTTTTTAATTTTATTCTAGAGGTTTCTCAATCTTTTGTTAGTATAATTTTAAAAAGTATTTTATAGTTTTTATTGCTATTCTCGATGAATACTTTTTTGGTGTATTTTTAACTTATTTTTACTAATGTATGGAAATGCTAATGAATTTTATATGTTGATGTTTTTTCATCTAGTAAACATGCCAAACAGCCTTACTAATTCTGATAATTATAGAATCTTACATATTTTCTATGTAAATAAAAAGGCTATATATTTGCAAATAAGGATAGCTTTGCCTCTTCTTTTCTAATTCTTGTGCTTTTTTTTCTTGTTTTACTGCATTGTCCATGATCTCAAGTGTCATGTTTAATAGAAGTGATATAAAAGTAATCCTTTATTTGTATGGGAATGAGTATTCTAAATCCTAAACTTATGTGTTTCAAAGATTATCCACTTGTGAGCTGCCTTCCTCACTGTTAGCTTTTTTCTTTTGTTTTTATTTGTTAGTATTTGTTTTTGTTTTTGTTTTTGTCTATAAAGTTAAATTTAGAGGGAAATAGTTTTGTTTAATTCCTTTTCTCCTGTGCTCACCCCGTCCTTTTTGCTTGCCTCTTTCTGATTTCACAGGATATCCAATTAAAACCAAAAATTATGATGGCATTTTGAGGCTTCTGTCTAGCACTGATACTGGAGTATCAAAGATCTGATCACCAAGGTAGAAGAAAACTGGTACTGTACAGGAGACTGCTTTTATCTTCTATTGAGACCTGAGGCAGTAGGTAGCAATAGTTCCTTAGCTTTCTTTCACATGTCACTGAACTCCATCCTACAGTCTGACTTAGACTGAAAGACTTAGTTTAGTCCATCACCCATGGTGAAACAATTTAATTGCTTTCACCACCATAAGAACAGTTAAAAGATGAACTGAGGTATATTAAAAATCATAAGGGTTGATTTGAGCAAAACTTCATTCTAACTGGGCAGTGCCAAACCAGAAGTAGTTAGAAGCACTCCATGGACAGGAGATAGGAGGAAGATTTTTATGGAGAACATGCGGAAACAAAGCAAGAAAATTATTTGATTGGCTATAGTCTAAGTGGGAAAGCCTAGTTGGCTGTTTGTGTTTGGTTTGTCCTCAAGTTTAGATTTATTAACCTTGATGCATTACAGTCATAGATTTTTACTTGCTTAAATAGGCTACTAAAGCATTAGAGCCACTGCAGTCTAACAGACCTCTTCCTTTAATTAATAGAACAAAACTGTCATCTTGCCCTATGTCTTAATCTGGAGCCCAGTAGGTTCATAGCTTCTACCTATATTCATTCTTGACTTCTTTCATTTCTGGTCCATGGAAATGTTCTTATTTTTTTAAACTTGGGTATATCTTTGTGGTTGTATATCTATAATTGCTATATATTTGGAGCAGAAAGAGTATATAAAATATGAAGATACTGAGTTATCCTGATCAGAAGTCAAAATATCTTTTTCCCCAAAATATCTTTTTTTAAACAATATAATATCCAGTATATTAATATCCCTCCAAATTTAATTTATTTGAAATTCAGATAATTTTAAAGAAGTGGAACAAGTGAAAAACACTGACGAACTAGTGTAAAGTGTTTGGAATAAAGTAAACTTTTTGGCAAGACTGGCTGGCTGGAGTTTGGGGAATATTGGACATATTGTGGTAGATGAGGCTAGAAATAAAGATAATGACAGGTTTGAGTATTTTGCTGAGTGAGCTATTGAGCACAGAATTAAAGAGGAGAGTGGTGTGGTTAGGTTTACATTTTAGAAAGATTACTCTGGCAGCAATATGGATGCTAGGTTAGTGGCATAGACCCAAGTAACAGGTAAAACAATTAGGTAAGAAATGAAGTCTTAACTAAAAGCAGTGCTATAAGGATGGAGAGTGATGTGGCTTTTCTTTTCTTCTGATCACATTTGACAAAATCAAGCTGTTTTCTGAGATTCTTCGTTAAACTTCACAGAGTAGTGGATTCTGGGAGGATTTTCCTATGCTGAGTGAGAGATAGAGCTAATTATGTACTCAAGAACAGCTATGTTTAGAAAAATAAAGATTATTTAAGAAAGAGTGAAAAAGGGAAATTAGAAATTTCTTTTGTAATAATTGATTTATGTTAGTTTAGCATTTTCTAGGATGAATGCCAGTATTTAAATAAGATTGGGGCATGAAAAGAAGCCCAAGCCTGTGTGAGTAGCATCTGAAATAAGACTGGGTTAGAAATCAGAGAACCAGAATTTGACTCCAACTTGATTTAATACAGTAATAGGCTGAAGTAAGTCATTTCCCATTTGGACACTATCCAATTTTCCTTTTATATAGAATGAACTCTAAGGTTTCTTATAAAATTTTTAATGTTTATTTATTTTTGAGAGAGAGACAGAGACAGAGACAGAGTGTGAGCAGAGTAGGGGCAGAGAGAGAGAGACACAGCATCGGAGTCAGGCTCCAGGCTCTGAGCTGTCAGCCCAGAGCCCAATGTGGGGCTCGAACTCACGAACTGTGAGATCATGACCTGAGCTGAAGTTGGATGCTCAACCAACTGAGCCACCCAGGTGCTCCTAAGGTTTTTTCTAATACTCATCAGATCAAAAGTCTCTATTAAGTGTGTAGTCAAGGGGAAATAATTCTAAAATGTTGGTTCGCTCCTGTTATCTTTGCCTATTGATAAATCTTTTAAATGAGATTAATATTTAAATCTATAGACTTTGAGTAAAGCAGATTATACTCTATCATGTGAGTAGACTTTATTCAACCAGTTGAAGGTTTTAAGAACAAAAGGACTGACTCCTCTGAAGAAGAAGGAACTTTGCCTATAGTCTTACTTTGAAGTCAAGTTGTAAGATTACCTGTTTACTGAGTTTTCAAGCCCGATGATCTACCCTGTAGATTTTGGATTTGCCAACCTCCACAGTCTTGTGAGCCAGTTCATTAAAATCTCTCTCTCTTTCTTTCTTTCTTTCTTTCTTTCTTTCTTTTTTTTTTTTTCATATTTTAACGTTTATTTTTGAGACTCTAGAGAGAGCACAAGCAGGGGAGGGCAGAGGGAGAGGGAGACACAGAATCCAAAGCAGGATCCAGGCTCTGAGCTGTCAGCACAGAGCCTGACACGGGGCTCAAACTCATGGACTGCAAGATCATGACCTGACCCAAAGTTGGATGCTTAACTGAGTCATCCACATGCCTCAAAACCCACAAAATTTGAGTAAAGCCATCCCCCAGTGAATTCGGATATAAAGTTTGCTTTAAATACTTCTTTGGGGAAGACAATACCACGCTGCTACTCAATTAAAAGAAACATTTTTACAGTCTTGACGTCTTTTATTTTTTTTACATTTATCACGCCATGAATTCATAGGGAATGGGTTCCAACAGCTCAGGCTCCTTTCCATTGGTTCTCACAAAGTGTGCTTCTCTGGGTGGGGCAGGCTGGCGCTTCAGTTGAACCCAAGTACCTTTCTCCTTGGCTTCCTTCTTTTTCTGATAATTTTCCTTCACACGCTTCAGGAAGCTGTCTCGGCTCTTTGAGTGCTTAATGTGATTGATACGTACATTAATTCTCTTAGCAAGAATCTTGCCCTTAACTTGTTTGTTTACAACAATGCCAACAGCATGCTGGGTAACATTGTAGACTCTTCCAGTTTTGCCGTGGTAACATTTGTGGGGCATTCCTTTTTGAACAGTGCCCATTCCCTTGATGTCCACAATATCACCTTTCTTGTAGATTCTTATGTATGTTACCAAAGGAACAACTCCATGTTTTCTAAAAGCCCTAGAGAACATATAGCGAGTACCTCTCCTCTTTCCCTTTGTGTTGGTCATTTTGGCGAATTACTGGAAGAAGGCGGTTCTGGCCGAAAGGAAGCTCTCTCTCTCTCTTTCTGTCTGTCTGTCTCTTTCTCTGTCTCACATACACACAGACCCTATTGATTTTGTTTCCCTGGAGAACCCTGACTAAACTATTATAGCTGGATTTTGAACCTTTCTAGATCAAAAATAAATGTTTTGTCATATTGGATACCTTGTGAAAATTATTTGCATCATCTGATTATGAAACATATGCCCTTATTTTAGGAACTATGGGAGATTTATCAATGAATAAGGTAGTATCTCTGTCCTCAGTGAGCTCACAATATAGTTGGGAAGACAAGGTTTAATATTGTGAAAAATTAAGTAATTACAGCTAAACTAAGGACAAAGAATATGAAAAAAATGATGAGGTCTATGGCTAGTTGACAAATATTAGTTTAGAGATTAAATGCTGTTAAGTACAGTTGATCATTGTGGGCTAGGAAAAGCTTAGGAAAGTAAGAAAGCCAACATTAATCAATTTTAACATGTACTTTCAGAGGATTCTGATACTTGGCTCTTGTGGGTTTAGGCATTGTTATCTAAACTATTTTTTTAGTCAGAATTTCTCAGAGGTAATAATTGTCCCATAGTTATACAACTTTAATAAGTAGAGTCTGAAAAATGTATCCCTATTTCCACTAGCCTATGCTGCAGAGATAATGTCATGGAGGTGGGACTCTAGTACCATCTTGAGATTTAGGTAGTCTGTTTGCAGTAGGACTCAGTTCTGGTTTCCTTTTCTTTAGAAGAGTTTGTGTAAAAGGAATGAGGAAAAAGTCCTTGACAAAAAGGTGGGAAGATAGCACATTAATTTATTCTTGAGTTATCAAATCCTTGAATAAACCTATAAAAGTATGCTGTAAAGTGAGTTTGACTAACTTATAGACATTGGATTTGGCCTCCAGCTCTGTCCATAGCTGACCTGCTCTCCACATTTTAAGTAGCATAATGGAGCACAGTATTTTCTTACTCTAGAAATATTTCTTCATTATTTATAGTGTGGGGGATTGTTCTTGATTCAATTTGTGGGAGTCTGCTGAACGTGATTATAACTTACAGATAATTTTTGTCTTATATATTCTTTGTTTTATCATCAATATGTTAAACACAAATTTTATGATCTCAGTTAAAGGCAATTAATATTGGAGCTGGAAAACTCCTTGGAAATACATCAGTTTGTCAGAACTGGCTTGGTTAAGGATAAAGCCCAAAGTATCTGATAAGAATTGATTTTCCTTTCTCTATAAGATATTTAAAGTCTTCATCAGCTATTGGTTCACCCAGACAGGTTGCAATTCATTCACTTGATTTTCAAAATATTCATAGTTAGCATATCACCAAAAATATGATTCCTCTACTTACCTTCCTAAGCAGTGTCAAGGTGCTAGTTGGGACTGAACTGAATACAAAAATTACAAATAAAAGAGCCCAAACAGTGGGATATAAAATACTATTAATGAAAGCCTTCTTGATAAAACAGGGATAAGGATACTTAGTTGGTCAATTAGGATAGATCTTGGCATAAGACCTTGAGAAACCAGAACTTTTATCCAAAGTGTGATCAGGGTACTGAGTCAGTAGGAGATCAGGACATTTGAAGAGTAGTTGAGGGAGTTGGAGGTGTTGAGTTTCAAGAAGAGACAATTTCACTTGAATATGATGATTATCATTAAGTATTTACAGTTCTTTCATGGAGAAAAGGAGTGAAATTTTTCTGCATGAATTCAGAAAGCCTAACTCAAATTAATGTATAGAGGCAAATTTCAGTCTAGGGTAAGTAATTTTGTAAATAAAAGTTGTTTAATAGACACAGCTTTCCAGGAATGCATTTATCTATAAGTGTTGATGGCATGCAAACAGAGATATTGAGGATACATTGGTCAATAAATACTGTGTGCCTGATAAAATTGAAGAATTCATTAATTGAATGAACAAGTCAAGAATTTACTGTGTGACACTGGATGACTATGTCTGAGTTGCTGTAGCAAGTATTATTGTACTGGTTGGAAGTTAAAGAGTTAACACTCTTTCTTCCTGAAATTCTATCAATATGATTACTTTTTTCGGCTTACTCTCCATCCTTTCTTGAGACTCTTTCATTTACTTCTTTTTAATTTTGTGATGTCTCATGTCTCTTTATAGTCATCCATAATCTGTAATTATCTTAAAAATTATAACATGCCATTATTTTTCCTGAAGAAAATGTATTTGATAAACTTTTACTGGCAATGTGGTGTAGCAGAAAAAAACATGGGCTTTGTAGTTAACCAAATTTGAGTTAAATCATCAGCTCCACCATGTAGAAGTTGTATAATCTTGACAAATTCCTTCATACCTTGGTGTTTCAGTTTTCTTATTTGAAAAAATCATTTACTCAAAAAGTGTTGTTGAACATATATTATACATCAGCTGGTATGTTAGTTATTGGGATATACCCATGAACAAAATAATGGTCTTGCCTTCATAAAACTTACGTTCTTTTAGAAGAGAAAGATAATAAATACTAGACAAAAAATAAGTCATTTAGCACATTAGAAGGTTATAGAAGCTATGGGGGAGAAAAGTAGGGCAGAGTAGTAAGAGTGGATGGTAATGGGATGGGGTGAAAGGCAGATTGAATGCTAAATAGGATGGCTGGGGAGCCCTTATAAGGTGAGATATGAGCAAAGGCTTAATGTAGATAGAGTTAGCTCTAAAGAATTTGGGAGAAGCAAAGCGAAGCATTAGAGTCTCAGAGGTGGGACTGTGCTTAAATAGTTCTAGGGTCAGTAAGCAGGCCTGTGTGACTGAAGCAAAGGAGTAAGGGAGAGTTTACAGTAGGAAATGAGTTCAGAGAGGTAGAAGTGAAGGTGTGGCAGATCATATGGTCTTTGCATATGTCATATGTAAGGATGTTGGCTTTTACCTTGAAGAAAATGGAGAACTAATGGAAGTTTTGAATGAAGGAGTCACCTGAGTGATCTTATATTTTGGAGTGTTTACTGGGGAAGGGCCTAAAGAGAGACAAGTGTAGAAGCAGAGATACGTATTAGGAGGCTGTTGCAGTAATCCATATTAGAGGTAATGGTGGCTTAAATTAGGTTGGTGGCAATGAAATTTGTGAGAAATGGTCTGGATATATTGAAATGGAAAAAAACCCTACTTTAAAAGGTTATTCTAAGAATTAAAGACTGAATGTGTAGTAAACACAAAGTGCCTGGTACCGTGCATAGTATATTATTATCAGTATGTTAGCTATTGTTATTAATAAGGCATGAAATACCATGTAGAATCTGATTTAGTCCTTCAACATAATTGACTTTATCCTTTTTTGGGGGGGTGGGTAGGAGGAGTACAATTAACATACAATATTATATTGGGTTCAGGTGTGCAAAATAGTGATTTTACATTTGTTCACATTGAGAAATGATCATAGTAAATCTAGTTACCATCAGTCATCATACAAAGCTAATACCATATTATTGACTGTATTCCACATGCCATAAATTACATCTCTCTAGCTTATTTATTTTATAACTGGAAGTTTGTACTTTTTGATCCTCTTCACCAATTTAATCCTCCCTCAAAGCAGTCAATAATCTGTTTACTCTGTTAATGAGTCTGGGTTTTGTTTTGGTTTGGTTTGTTTATTTTTAGATTCCATGTATAAGTGAAATCATGAGGTATTTGTATTTCTTTTAGCATAATGCCATCAAGGTCCATCCAGGTTGTTGCGAATAGCAACATTTCATTCAATTTTGTTACTGGTTATGTGTCTGTTCAAATTTTCTATTGCTTCCAATTTGTTGGTATATAATTGCTCATAATATTCTCTTTTTATTGTTTGTATTTCTGCAGTGTTGGTTGTGAGGTCTCCTCTTTCATTCATGATTTTATTCATTTGGGTCCTTTTTCTTTTGATCAATCTGGCTATCAATTTTGTTTATTTTCAGTTTTGTTGATAATCTGGTTTATCAATTTTGTTAATTCAAGGAAGCATCTCCTGGTTTCATTGATGTGTTCTACTGTGTTTTTTTTTTTTTTTTAATATCCGTGATTTCTGGTCTAATGTTTATTATGTCCCTTCTTCTGCTGATTTTGGGCTTTCTTTGTTGTTCTTTTTCCAGCTTTTTAAGGTGTAGGGTTAGGTTTTGTATCTGAAACCTTTCTTCCTTCTTTAGGAAGGCCTGGACTGCTATATACTTCCCTCTTATGACCGACTTTGCTGCATCCCAGAGGTTTTGGGTTGTCGTGTTTTCATTTTCATTGGTTTCCATGTACTTTTTAATTTCCTCTTCAACTTCTTGGTTAACGCATTCATGCTTTAGTAGGATGTTCTTTAATCTCCAAGTATCATGGTCTTTCCAAATTTTGTCTTATGGTTGATTTTGAGTTTCCTAGTGTTGTGGTCTGAAAATATTCAAGGTATGATATTGATCTTTTTGTACTTGTTGAGGGGTGATTTGTGACCCAGTATGTGATCTATTATGGAGAACATTCCATGTGCACTCAAGAAGAATGTGTATTCTTCTGCTTTAGCAAATGTTATGAATATATCTGGTAATTCCATCCGATACAGTGTGTCATTCAAAGCCATTGTTTTCTTGTTGATTTTCTGCTTACAACATCTGTCCAATGTTGTAAGTGAGATGTTGAATTCTCCTACTATTAGGGTATTATTGTCAATGACTTGCTTTATGTTGGTGATTAATTGATGTATATATTTGGGTGCTTCACTTCAGGGCATAAATATTTACAATTCTTAGATCTAATTGGTGGTCAGACTCCTTAATTATGATATAATGCCCTTCATCTCTTGTTACAGTCTTTATTTTAAAATCTAGTTTGTCTGAGATAAGTATGGCTAATCCGGCTTTCTTTTGATGACCATTAGCATGATAGATGGTTCTTGATCCCCTTACTTTCAATCTGAACGTGTCTTTAGGTCTAAAGTGTGTCTCTTGTCAACAGCATATATGTGGGTCTTATTTTCTTATCCATTCTGTTACCTCATGTCTTTTGATTGGAGTGTTTAGTCCATTGACATTTAGAATGAGCACTGAAAGGTATGAATTTAGTACCATTGTGTTACCTGTAGAGTTGGTGTTTCTGGTGATGTTCTCTGGTCCATTCTAGTCTTTGTTGCTTTTGGTCTTTTTGTGTTATTTTGTCTTTTCTCCATTCAGAGTCCCCATTAAAATTTCTTGCTGGGCTGGCTTAGTGGTCACAAGCTCCTTTCGTTTTTGTTTGGGAAACTCTTTATCTCTCCTTCCATTTAGAAAGGTAGTCTTGCTGGATAAAGAATTATTGGTTGCATATTTTTGTGATTCAGCACGTTGATTATATCCTGCCACTCCTTTCTTGTCTGCCAATTTTCTGTGGATAGGTCTGCTGCAAACCTGATCTGTTTTCTCTTATAGGTTAAGGACTTTTTTCTCTTTCTGCTTTCATAATTCTTTCCTTGTCAGTGTATTTGTGAATTTGACTATGATATGCCTTGGTGATGGTTGATTCTTATTGAATCTAATGGGAGTTCTCTGTGCTTCTTGGATTTTGAGGTCTGTGTTCTTCACCAGATTAGGAAAGGTTTCCACTATAATTTGCTTCCATAAAGCTTTTGTCCCTTTTTTCCTTCTTCATCTTTTAGGACTCCTATGATTCTGATGTTATTCCTTTGTAATGAGTCACTGAGTTTTTTATGTCTTGTATGTGCTTGGAGGGCATAGTTGGGTGGGGCTTGGTGTAATGACTTCACTCTCCACTAGGTGGCACTGCTTAACTTACTGGGGTGAATCAGTATGCTGGCATGCACCTGCATGGGAGCGGTGGAAATGACTTCACCCAGCTCCCTAGTCTCTTGCTCAGATATTTTGTGCACTCACTGTTTGGTGATAAAGTACCCACCCTTTGTCTCAGGCTTCTATCCATGTTCACCGCCTCTACCCTGTCCACGTTCAAGCCATCTGTCTGCCAGACAGCACCTCCCTCCAGAGTTTTATCTCAGATGGGGTTGTGTTTCAAAACTCCACACTTCAGAGACACCCTTCCCCCATCCCCTGATGCTTGGACATGTGCTGACTCTATGGGGGAGGGTCTAGCTGAGCAATGGCCGGGTGCTGGCTTGCCCCAGAGAACATTTGCGTGATCGCACAGTGGCAGAGGTTCAGAGATGATGGCAAATCTTAACACATACCCTGTGCCAGGTTTCACCTCACTCTTGTGTCTTTGTCCCACTACCAGCAAACATGGCTGCTCTCTGGGGTCCGCTGGAAGCTTTACCTGTGGGGAGGCCATATGGCCTCTACCAAATGCACTCTAAGCAGCAGAACTGCTTCTCCCTGTGAGACACACAGACTCCTCAGGCCCTGCTACCTGCTCCTGGGGATTCAACCTACTTCCTCACTAGAGTACCGTCAGGCACTGTGCTCTGGAACTTCAGACTCTGTGCTCCACTTTTTATAGAATCCTGATCATACTGAAACCCTCTCCTTTATTCCTGTCAATGTTTTTAGGGAACAGATTTATTGTTCAATTCCCTGCAGGTGTTTTTACTCTTTTTCTCTAGCCATTTTTGGGAGCGTGCTTTTCTTCCATGATCCTGATGTGCCATACTCTCCCCCTTTCTCTTTCTCTGTCCTCTCTCCCCATAAACAGCTGCCTACACTCTGTGACTTTTCTCTCCCCCAGTTCACCTCTCTGCATCACATAACTGGCAAGTCCTGTGGCTCAAGTTATGCAGATCATTGTGTTAATTTTCAGATCAATTTCCTAGGTGCTCAAAGTGGTTTGGTGCTGATCTAGCTGCATTTTGGGGACGAGAAATGGTCAGGGTCTCCATGATGCTGCGCCATCTTAACTGGTGTGATATGATATCTTATTGAGGTTTTGAGTTGAGTTTCCGTGATGATTACTGATGGTAAACATCTTCTCATGAGTCTGTTGACCATCTGTATGTTTTTACTGGAAAATTGTCTATTTAGATACCTGACCATTTTTTTTTTCTTTTCGAATTTTTATTGAAATTATAGTTAGTTAACATACATTCTAATATTGTTTTTGGGAGTAGAATTCAGTGATCCATCACTTACACATAACACCCAGTGTTCATCCCAGCCAGAGTGCTTAAAAATACCCATCATCTATCTAGCCCATCCCTCACCCACCTTACTCCTTCAAACCTTAGTTTGTTATCTATCTTTAAGAGTCTCTTATGGTTGGAGCTAGAGTGTATTATACTAAGTGATATAAGTCAGTCAGAGACAGACAAATACATATGATTTCACTCATGTGAAATTTAAGAAATAAAACAGATGAACATATGAGAGGGGGGAAAAGAGAGGGACCCCTGACTAGTTTTTAATCAGATTTTTTGTTTTCTGGTTGATAAGTTCTTTATATATTTTGGAAATTATCCTCTTGGGGCACCTGGGTGGCTTGCTCAGTAGGTTAAGTGTCGAAGTCTTCACTTTGGCTCAGATGATGATCTCAGGGTTTGTGAGTTTGAGCCTCGAGTTGAACTCTGTGCTGACAGTGTGGATCCTGCTTGGGATTCTCTGTCTCCATCTCTTTCTGGCCCGTACCCAGTTGTGCTCTCTCTCTTTATCTCTCTGTCAAAAATAAGTAAACATTAAAAAAATATTCTGTGATTATTATCCCCTGAGCAGATATATGATCTGCAAATATCTTCTTTCATTCAGTAGGCTTACTTTTCATTTTGTTGATAGTTTCTTTAACTGTCCATAATTTTTGCAGTTTCATGTAGTTCTACTTGTTTATTTTTGCTTTTGTTTCCCTTGCGTTTGGAGTCAGATTAAAAAAAATTTTAGTAAGATCATTGTCAAGGAACTTACTACTGGGGGTTTTACGGTTTTGGGTCTTAAAGTCATTATTCCATTTTGAGTTAATTTTTGAATATGGTATAAAATAGTGTTCTGGTTTTACTCTTTTCCATATGGTTGTACAATTTTTTCTAGCACTATTGAAGGGACTGTTCTTCCCCCATTGTATATTCCTGCCTCCTTAGTCATAAAACTAATTGAACATATATGTGTGGGTTTATTTCTGGGTTTTCAATTATATTCCATTGATTTATGTTACCTGTTTTTATGTAAATATCATAGTATTTTGGTTACTAGCACTTTGTAGTATAGTTTGAAATCAGGGAGCATGATACCTCTAGGTTTGCTCTTTGTAAATTGTTTTAGCTGTTCTGTGGTCTTTTGTGTTTCTGTATAAATTTCAGAAGTATTTTCTACCTTTGTGAAGTTGTTATTGGAATTTTGATAGGGATTGCATTGAATCTGTAGATGCTTTGGGTAGAATCAATATTTAATAATATTAATTTATCCAGTCCATGAACATCTTTATATTTATTTGTATCTTTATTTATATCCTTATATTTATTTGTGTCTTCTTCAGATTCTTTCAACAATATCTTAAAATTTCAGTGGTCTTTCACCTCCTTGGCTAAATTTATTCCTAGGTATCTTATTCTTTTTTGATGCAATTATAAATGGGTTTTAAAAAATTGTCTCTTGCTGATAGTTAATTATTAATATATAAAAATAGTATAATTTGGTGTAGGAGGAGCTAAGAGAGTGTTGCAGTAGGAGGACCCCTAGGCTTGCCTCATTCCTCAAACACAGCTAGATAACTCTCAAATCATTCTGAATATCCAAGAAATCAACATGAGGACTTGATAGAAATGCACATCTCTAGGGAGAAAAGAGGCCACATCAAGGAATGTAGGAAGTGTGGAGACATGGATTTAGGGAGAAATAGATCATGGGTGCTGTGGAGGGGAGGGAGCCCTGCTCCTAGAGTAAGATGAGAGAGGGTGGAATGCACAAGGATACAGCAAGGACAACCCTTCCCCAAAGCCAGTGGCTGGGAAAGTTAGATGGGCTGATTGTCGTGAATTTTTGCAATCAGTGGGGCTGAAAGACTGGAGTTTTAGAGGTCTGTGGGATTGGCTGGGATAGAGATCTCGGTGTGTTTCTCTATCCCTATAGGGAAGGCAGACAAGCAACCCTGGGAAAGATGGCACAATCAGAGGATTGCCTAAGGTGCACAGGGGGAGATTGTTGCCTCTTCTTGCAGCCCATCCATGAGAGGTGGCATTGCCTCTCCAGGGACAAAACAGCAGGCAGGTGCTATTTCACTCCCCTGACCCTCAGCATAGGCAGAGACACATTTGCTGAGGATGGCTAATCCAGACACTGACTGTGTACCTTCCTTTATTCCAAATCCCACACCCCTGCACTCTGTCATGACTGCCGTTCTTGGTCAAACCTGTATGAATCCCAGTGTGAGGAGACCCTTCCCCAGAAGACCAGGGTAGGTCCCCACCACTGCAGGTCCCTAATGTTTGGAGTTTTAAAAGTCAGCAGACTTGGCTGGGATAAAGCCCAAAGTGCCCTGTGGTGTTCCAGACAGTCAAGCAACCTAGAGATAGTGTGGAAACAACAATCTGAAAATGCTTGAGACAGATGAGGGGAAATTATTTGCTCTTCTGGGAGGGCTTCCCTGAGAGCAGCAAGCACAGACTTCCGTCTATAGGGACAAAGGAGCTGGCTGACACCATTTCCCACCCCCACCCTTCAGCATAAACCATTTGTAGTAAACAGCACAGTGCCAGCACTGGGAGTCTAACCTGCTTATACCAAGTCCTGCCCCTTGTGCTCTGCTCTTACCAAATTTTTTGGGCAAATGTGTGTGATGAACCGTGAAGTGGTCCTTTCCCCCAGATGATCAGTACAAACACCCATATGCATGTCTATTGACCATAGAGTTCTGCAAAGCTTCAGTTCTACTGGAAATATAATAGCATTAGGAATCATTTGACAAGGAGACAAGAACACCTATTTAGAACATGCCACACTCTGGCCAAGGTCCAAACACTGCCCACTGCAGACAAGGAGAACCTCTGCAGACAACTGATCTGAGGGAAAGAGCAGTCAAAGCACATCAGCAGAGTGCATGCAGCTCACACAATAGACACTTCCTGAAGCAGCAGTCCCCAGACCTTATAAGACTTATCCTTCATGAACCCATAACTCTCAGGAGCAGGAAACATAACAGGATTTTCTAATACAGAGAAGAAGACAGAGACCTACACAAGATGCCAAAATGAAGGAAATCATCCCCAGAGAAAGAACAAGATAAGGTCATGGCCAGGGATCTAATCAAAACAGATGAAAGTATTATGCATGATGCAGAATATTTTTAATAGAATAATTAGAATAATTACATTGTTTTAGGTTTATTTATTTATTTTGAAAGAGAGTGAGAGAGACAGAAGGAGGAGGAGAGAGAATCCCAAGCAGGCTTCACACCAGCAGTGCAGAGCCTGACATGGGGCTTGAACTCACGAACTGTGAGATCATGACTTGAACTGAAACCAAGAATTGGACGTTTAACCAATTGACCCACCCAGGTACCCCTGTATGATGCAGAATTTAAAGCAACAACAAAAATGATACTCACTGCTTCAGAAAAGAATGGAAAACTTCAGGGATACCATTATCACAGAGATAAAACAGCAAAAAATTCAGGCAGAAATGAAAAATTCAATAACTCATATTTAAAAAAGGCTGGATGTCATGACCACAAGGATGGAAGAAGCAGAAGAACAAATAAGTAATACAAAAGATAGGATTATGGAAAATAATGGAGCTGAACAAAATAGAGAAAGAAGAATGATGAATTACAAGAGTAGACTTAGGGAACTCAGTGACTCCATCAAATGTCATAACATTCATATAATAGGAGTCTCAGAAGAAGAGATAGAAAAGGGGGCAGAAAGATTATTTGAGGAAATAATAGCGGAAACATTCCCTAATCTGGGGAAGGAAACAGACATCCAGATCCAGGAGGCATAGAGAACTCCCATCAAAATCAATAAAAGCAGGCAAACATCAAGACATATTGTAGTTAATTTGCAATGTACAGTGATAAAAAAAATTGTAAAAAGATCAAGATGAGGGGCGCCTGGGTGGCTCAGTCGGTTAAGCGGCCGACTTCGGCTCAGGTCATGATCTCGCGGTCCGTGAGTTCGAGCCCCGCGTCGGGCTCTGTGCTGACAGCTCAGAGCCTGGAGTCTGTTTCAGATTCTGTGTCTCCCTCTCTCTCTGCCCCTCCCCTGTTCATGCTCTGTCTCTCTCTGTCTCAAAAATAAATAAATGTTAAAAAAAAAATTAAAAAAAAAAAAAGATCAAGATGAAGTCCCTAACTTATAAGGAAGACCCATAAAGGTACCGGCAGTTATCTCCACAGAAACTTGGAATTGCAGAAGGGAGTGGCATGATATATTCAAAGTACTGAATGGGAAAAATTGGCACGCAAGTATACTCTTTCCAGTAAGTCTGTCATTCAGACTATAGGGAGAGATAAAGAGTTTCCAAGACAAAAACTAAAGGAGTTCATGTCTACTAAACAAGCCATGAAAGGGGACTCTTTGGGAAGAAAAGACCAAAAGTGATAAAGACTAGAAAATAACAGAGAAAATCTTTAGAAACAATGGCAAAGTAAGTAATAAAATGACACTAAATACATACATATCAATAGTTACTCTGAATGTAAATGGACTGAATGCTCTCATCAAAAGACATGGGGTGTCAGAATGGATAAAAAAGAGAAGACCCATCTATATGCTGCCTATAAGAGACTCCTTTTAGAACTAAACACACCTGAAGAATGAAAGTGAGGGGATAAAGAAACATTTATCATGCAAATGGAGGTCAAAAGAAAGCCAGAGTAGCAATACTTCTATCAGACACACTAGATTTTAATTTAATTTAATTTAATTTAATTTAATTTAATTTTATTTTATTTTATTTATTTAAATATGAAATTTATTCTCAAATTGGTTTCCATACAATACCCAGTGCTCATCCCAACAGGTGTCCTCCTCAATACCCATCACCCATTCTCCCCTCACTCCCACCCCCCATCAACCCTCAGTTTGATCCCAGTTTTTAAGAGTCTCTTATGTTTTGCTCTCTCCCTCTCTAACCTTTTTTTTTTCCCTTCCCCTCCCCCATGGTCTTCTGTTAAGTTTCTCAGGATCCACATGAGAGTGAAAACATATGGTATCTGTCTTTCTCTGTATGAGTTATTTCACTTAGCATAACACACCAGTTCCATCCACGTTGCTATAAAAGGCTATATTTCATTCTTTCTTATTGCCATGTAGTATTCCATTGTGTATATTACCACAGTTTCTTTATCCATTCATCAATTGATGGACATTTAGGCTCTTTCCATAATTTGGCTAGTGTTGAAAATGCTGCTTTAAACATGGGGGTGCAAATGCCTCTATGCATCAGCACTCCTGTATCCCTTAGGTAAATTCCTAGCAGTGCTAATGCTGGGTCATAGGGTAGATTTATTTTTAATTTTGTGAGGAACCTCCACACTGTTTTCCAGAGCGGCTGCACCAGTTTGCATTCACACCAACAGTGCAAGAGTGTTCCCATTTCTTAACATCCTCTCCAGCATCTGTAATCTCCTGATTTCTTCATTTTAGCCACTCTTACTTGCATGAGGTGATATCTTAGTGTGGTTTTGATTTGTATTTCCCTGATGAGGAATGACATTGAGCATCTTTTCATGTGTCTGTTGGTCATCTGAATGTCTTCTTTAGAGAAGTGTCTATTCATGTTTTCTGCCCATTTCTTCACTGGATTATTTGTTTTTTTGGGGTGTGGAGTTTGGTGAGTTCTTTGTAGATTTTGGATACTAGCCCTTTGTCTGATATGTCATTTGCAAATATCTTTTCCCATTCCGTTGGTTGCCTTTTAGTTTTGTTGGTTGTTTCCTTTGCTGTGCAGAAGGTTTTATCTTGATGAGGTCCCAATAGTTCATTTTTGCTTTCAATTCCCTTGCCTTTGGATATGTGTCAAGTAAGAAATTGCTGTGGCTGAGGTCAGAGAGGTTTTTTCCTGCTTTCCTCTCAAGGGTTTTGATGGTTTCCTGTCTCACATTCAGGTCCTTCATCCATTTTTAGTTTATTTTTGTGAGTGGTGTAAGAAAGTGGTCTAGTTTCATTCTTCTGCATGTTGCTGTCTAGTTCTCCCAGCACCATTTGTTAAAGGTACTGTCTTTTTTCCATTGGATATTCTTTCCTGCTTTGTCAAAGATGAGTTGGCCATACGTTTGTGGGTCTAGTTCTGGGGTTTCTATTCTATTCCATTGGTCTATGTGTCTGTTTTTGTGCCAATACCATGCTGTCTTGATGCTTACAGCTTTGTATTAGAGGCCAAAGTCTGGGATTGTGATGCCTCCCGCTTTGGTCTTCTTCAAAATTACTTTGGCTATTTGAGGTCTTTTGTGATTCCATACAAATTTTAGGATTGCTTGTTCTAGCTTCGAGAAGAATGCTGGTACAATTTTGATTGGGATTACATTGGATGTGTAGATAGCTTTGGGTAGTATTGACATTTTAACAATATTCTTCCAATCCATGAGCATGGAATGTTTTTCCATTTCTTTGTGTCTTCTTCAATTTCCTTCATAAGCTTTCTGTAGTTTTCAGCATACAGATCTTTTACATATTTGGTTAGGTTTATTCCTAGGTATTTTATGCTTCTTGGTGCAGTTGTGAATGGGATTAGTTTCTTTATTTGTCTTTCTGTTGCTTCATTGTTGGTATATAAGAATGCAACTGATTTCTGTATATTGATTTTGTATCCTGCATCTTTGCTGAATTCATGTATCGGTTCTAGTAGACTTTTGGTGGAGTCTATCGTGTTTTCCATGTATAATATCATGTCATCTTCAAAAAGGAAAGATTGACTTCATCTTTGCCAATTTTGCTGCCTTTGATTTCCTTTTGTTGTCTGATTGCTGATGCTAGCACTTCCAACACTATGTTAAACAACAGCGGTGAGAGTGGACATCCCTGTCGTGTTCCTGATCTCAGAGGGAAAGCTCTCAGTTTTTCCCCTTTGAGGATGATGTTAGCTGTGGGCTTTTCATAAATGGCTTTTATGATGTTAAGTATGTTCCTTCTATCATGACTTTCTTGAGCATTTTTATTAAGAAAGGATGCTGAATTTTGTCAAATGCTTTTTCTACATCGATTGACAGGATCATATGGTTCTTTTCTTTTCTTTTATTAATGTGATGTATCACATTGATTGATTTGCGAATGTTGAACCAGCCCTGAGCCTAGGAATGAATCCCACTTGATCATGGTGAATAATTCTTTTTATATGCTGTTGAATTCAATTGGCTAGTATCTTATTGAGAATTTTTACATCCATATTCATCAGGGATATCAGCCTGTAGTTCTCTTTTTTTGCTGGGTCTCTGTCTGATTTGGAAATCAAAGTAATGCTGGCTACATAGAATGAGTCTGGCAGTTTTCCTTCCCTTTCTAATTTTTGGAACAGCTTGAGAAGGATAGGTATTATCTCTGCTTTAAATGTCTGGTTGAATTCCCCAGGGAAGCCATCTGGTCCTGGACTCTTATTTGTTGGGAGATTTTTGATAACTGGTTCAATTTCTTTGCTGGTGAGGGTCTGTTTAAGTTTTCTATTTCTTCCTGTTTGAGTTTTGTAAGTGTGTGGGTGCTTAGGAATGTGTCCATTTCTTCCAGGTTGTCCAGTTTGTTGGCAAATAATTTTTCATAGCATTCCCTGATAATTGCTTGTATTTCTGAGGGATTGGTTGTAATAATTCCATTTTCATTCATGATTTTATCTATTTGGGTCCTCTCCCTTTTCTTTTTGAGAAGCCTGGTTAGAGGTTTATCAATTTTGTTTATATTTTCAAAAAACCAACTCTTGGTTTCATTGATCTGCTCTACTGTTTTTCTGTTTTTGTTTTTTGTTTGTTTGTTTTTTTAGATTATACATTGTTTATTTCTGCTCTGATCTTTATTATTTCTGTTCTTCTGCTGGGTTTAGGGTGTCTTTGCTGTTCTGCTTCTATTTCCTTTAGGTGTGCTGTTAGATTTTGTATTTGGGATTTTTCTTGTTTCTTGAGATAGGCCTGGATTGCAATGTATTTTACTCTCAGTACTACCTTTGCTGCATCCCAAAGTGTTTGGATTGTTGTATTTTCATTTTCATTTGTTTCCATCTATTTTTGAATTTCTTCTCTAATTGCCTGGTTGACCCATTCATTCTTTAGTAGGGTGTTCTTTAACCTCCATGCTTTTGGAGGTTTTCCATACTTTTTCCTGTGGTTGATCTCAAGTTTCATAGCATTGTGGTTTGAACGTGTGCACGGTATGATCTCAATTCTTTTATACTTATGAAGCGCTGTTTTGTGACCCAGTATGTGATGTGTCTTGGAGAATGTTTCATGTGCACTCTAGAAGATAGTATATTCTGTTGCTTTGGGATGCAGAGTTCTAAATATATCTGTCAAGTCCATCTGATCCAATGTATCATTCAGGGCCCTTGTTCTTTATGGATCCTGTGCCTAGATGATCTGTCCATTGTTGTAAGTGGAGTATTAAAGTCCCCTGCAATTACCACATTCTTATCAATAAGGTTGCTTATGTTTGTGATTGTTTTATATATTTTGGGGCTCCCATATTCGGCAAATAGATATTTATAATTGTTAGCTCTTCCTGATGGATAGACCCTGTAATTATTATATAATGCCTTTCTTCATCTTTTGTTACAGCCTTTAATTTAAAGTCTAGTTTGTCTGATATAAGTATGGCTACTCCAGCTTTGTTTTGACTTCCAGTACCATGATAGATACTTCTCCATCCCCTCACTTTCAATCTGAAGGTGTCCTCAGGTCTAAAATGAGTCTCTTGTAGACAGAAAATAGATGGGTCTTGCTTTTTTAATCCATTCTGATACCCTATGTCTTTTTGTTGGAGCATTTAGTCCATTTAAATTCAGTGTTATTATTGAAAGATATGGATTTAGAGTCATTGTGATATCTGTGGGTTTCATGCTTGTAGTGGTGTCTCTGGTATTTTGTGGTCCTTGCAACATTTCACTCAGAGAATCCCCCTTAGGATCTGTTGTTGGGCTGGTTTAGTGGAGATGAATTCCTTCAGTTTTTGTTTTTGTTTAGAAAAACCTTTATCTGACCTTCTATTCTGCATGACACACTTGCTGGATAAATGATTCTTGGGTGTGTATTTTTTCTGTTCATCATATTGGAGATTTGCTGCCATTCCTTTTTGGCCTGCCGAGTTTCTGTAGATAGGCCTGCTACTACCTTATGTGTCTACCTTTTATGTTAGGGCCCATTTATCCCTAGCTGCTTTCTGAATTCTCTCTTTATCCTTGTAATTTGCCAGTTTCACTATGATATGTCATGCAGAAGAAGGATTCATGTTATGTCTGAAGGGAGTTCTCTGTGCCTCTTGGATTTCAATACCTTTTTCCTTCCCCAGATCAGGGAAGTTCTCAGCTATGATTTGTTCAAGTACACCTTCAGCCCCTTTCTCTCTCTCCCTCTTCTGGAATTTCTATGATACGGATATTGTTTCATTTGATTGCATCAGTTAGTTCCCTAGTTCTCCCCTCATACTCCTGGATTTTTTTTTAATCTCTCTTTCTCAGTCCTGTTTTTCCATAATTTTATCTTGTAAATCACTTATTTTCTCTTCTGCCTCTTCAATCCTTGCTATGGCCGCCTCCATTTTATTTTGCACCTCATTTAGAGCATTTTTTAATTCCTCATGACTATTTTTTCATCCCTTGATCTCTGTAGCAATAGAGTCTCTGCTGTCCTGTATGCTTTTTTCAAGCCTAGCGATTAATTTTATGACTATTATTCTAAATTCTTGTTCTGTTATATTGCTTAAATCGTTTTTGATCAATTTGTTAGCTGTCACTACTTCCTGGAGTTTCTTTTGAGGAGAATTCTTCCGTTTCGTTATTTTGGCTAGTTTTCTGTCCCTTAGGAGTTTTAAAAGCTTGTGTGCTCTGCATCTGCGAGCACTGCTATATTAAAGGAGGGTCATATACTGTCCAGGGCCTGGCTCTTCAGGAGGTGTTTTTTTGGGGATCGCTGCTTGTTCTCTGTTGTTGTGACTTTGTTCATTTTATTACCCTTCTCATAGTAATATTTTATACCCTCCACTATGTGTGCTTTGATATGTTCCTTGGTGTAGCCCTGTAAAGGAAAATAGGTAGACAAACAGGGACAAAAACATGCAAACACACAAACAAATAACACAAACAAACAAATAAACAGAAACAAAAACCAAAGACTAAAGACTTAAAACAAAAATCCCAAACACCGACTACAAGTAAAGAAGAGGTTGGAGATGGTGCTGATGGAAGAGAACATACAGAGATAGAAATGACAGGATCAGTGGGGCGGGGGGGGGGGGGGGAGATAAAACTTGATTAGGTAGAAAGACTAAAAGGCTTAATCCAGAGAGAGAGGAAGGAAAGTAAAGAAGGAGGCGCGGAAAATGAAACGAAGATAAAATTACCCAGACAGAGAAACTATATGGCTTGATTGTTTCAGATAGAAAGGAGTGTAAAGAGGGATGTGTAGAACATTTATCAAGACAATGGATTAAATATGCCTGTTTAGACAGACCAATAAGGAGCCTAGGGTAGGGAAGAGATAAGGAGGAGAAATGGGGGGGTGGGGTGGGGGAGAATATATCTATATATCCAGAATTGACCTAGAGTTAATCCAGACAATGCTGCATTGCTTGTTGGGAGGAGCTGTCTGCATGGTCTGTGCTGCTCTGGTGGATATGCAGTTACCCAGTGCAAGTGGGCCTGGTTTAGCATATTCTGATCCCACCTCCACTGTGGGCCCTGGGAGTGATCCCTGAAGCCCAGCCTTCATGGTGGGGGGGGGGGCCGGGAAATGGTTATCCCCCAGTCTCTTCTCCACGGAGCTGACCCGGTGGACTTAGTTCAATTCGTCCTCATGTGCCACGGGTGCAGATAGGGCAGTCCTTCTTGCTCCACCAACTCCCCTGACCCTGCACTTGGCTAGGATTCAAAGTCCCCCCTCCCTGTGCTCTGGCGTTGGGGATGCACCTCTCAGTGTGGCGATATGTGGTTCTGGCTGGCTTTGTCTGTGCCACCGCACTTCAGGTAGGACCGACCTCTCCTATTGGGGACTGAGAGCTGCTGCTTTCGTCGCTAGCCCCCGGGGTTGCAGATAAAGGCAGGCTTCATCTTTTCCCACAGCACTCCAGGGAAATGGCCCCTTATCCTCCTGCAGAATGAGCCCCACGGCCCAGCCACTGTGCCCAGGGGTGGCGGATGCAGGCAGGTTCTGTGCAATCTTGCAGCCCTCCAGGGAGGGAACCACTTTCTCCAGCTGTGGACTGAGCCTCTGTCCTACCACCGCACCCAGAGCTGGCTCCTCTCCGTCTCAGTCTGAGGGTTTTCTTTTGTCCAGATAGGGTCCTGCACTTTCCTGCACTTCCCTAGCCACTTTTTCTCTTCCCTTTGTCTCTAGGCAGAAGGGGGTTCTTCCCCTCAGTGCCCACGCGGCCTTTTTTTTTTCTCATCTCCCCTAGTTCGCAGTTACCCATCTATCTTTTTTCCAGCTTTCCCATTTTCTTCCTAGTAGATTCAGTCTCTTTTCCTCCCAGGCTCTGGTGTTCAAAGTCCTTTGTCTTCTACATTCTTTGAGAGACCAGGGACATATGGATACCCCTACTTCTCCGCCATGTTGGCCCCTCAATCTCTTAATTTTTTTTAACATTTATTTATCTTTGAGAGACAGTGCAAGTGAGGGAAGGGCAGAGGAAGAGGGAGACACAGAATCAGAAGTGGGCTCCAGGCTCTCAGCTGTCAACATAGAGCCTGATGCGGGGCTCTAACCCATGAATCATGAGATCGTGACCTGAACTGAAGTTGGATGCTTAACTGACTGAGCCACCCAGGTGCCCCCAAACAGACTCTTAACTAGAGAAAAAAACTAAGGGCTACTGGGGAGGGTATGTGGGCAGGGGGATGTTTTCAAAGGTGATGGGTATTAAGGAGGGTACTTGTGATGAGCACTGGGTGTTTTGTAGGTAGGTGATGAATCACTAAATTCTACCCCTGATACTAATATTACATACACTGTATTTTAACTGATTGCTATTCAAATAACAACTTGAAGACATTTTGGTTATTACTTTTGTATTATACAACTTTATTGAATTTGTTTCTTTGTTCCAACTTTTTCCAGTACAGACTAACAGTATTTTTAGTGGAGAGTTTTTTATATAAAATGTTATGTTATTTGCAAATAATGACACTTTTATTAATTCATTTCCAATTTAGATTCCTTTTATTTTCATTTCTTGCCTAATTTCTGTGACTAGGACTTAGACTAGTATGTTGAAAAAATGTGGGGAGAATGGCCATCCTTGTGTTATTTCAGATCTTAAAGTAATATACGTGGAGAAGATATTAGCTATGGGATTTTCATACATGGCCTCAATTTTATGAGATATGTTACCTGTATATTCACTTTTGGGAGAGGTTTTAATCATTAAAGGATGTTTAGTTTTGTAAAATGCTCTTTCTGCATCTACTGAGATGGACATATGATCTTTATCTTATATTTTGTTAATGTATCACATTGCTTGATTTGCAGATGTTGATTCATCCTAGTATCCCAATAGTAAATTCTACTTGAATTTACATTGTGTGTGATAATTTTAATGTATTGTTGAATTTGGTTTGCTAATATTTTGTTGAGGAGTTTTGTGTCTATTCTTAAAGGTATTGACTTGCAATTTTCTTTTTTTGTGGTATCCTTGTTTGGTTTTCATATCAGGGTAATGTGGCTTGGTAAAAAGAGTTTTGGAAGCATTTTCTCCATTTCAGGTTTTTAGAAGAGTTTGAGAAAGATGAATTTTAAATGTTCTTTGACTGGTAGAATTTGCCAATGAGGTTGTCTGGTCCTGGACATTTGTTAGGAGGTGTTTGATTATTGATTCACTTTCTTTTCCAGTGATTGGTGTCTATTCTTTCTTTTTTATCCCCCCCATGATTGAGTCTTGGAAGTTAATATGTTCCTAAGACATTATTTGTTCTAGGTTGTCCAATTTGTTGGTGTATAAATGTTTACAGTATTCTCTCATTATTCTTTGTAATTTGGTGGTATCAGTTTTAGCTTCTCTCATTTATGATTTTATGTATTGGAGCCCCCTTTTTTTTGGTGAGTCTAGCTAAAGGTTCTTCACTTTTGGATATCCTTCTAAAGAATCAGCTCTTATTTTTACTGATCTTTTCTATTGTCTTTGTAACCTTTATTTCATTTATATACACTCTAATTTTTATTATATTGTTTCTTCCACTAACTTTGGACTTCTTTTGTTGTTCTATTTGTATTTACTTTATGTGTAAAGTTAAATTGTTTGAGATTTCTCTTATTAGAGTAGCCTTTGACTGCTATGAACTTGCCTCTAAAACTGGTTTTGTTACATCCCATAAATTTTGGTATACCATATTTGTGTATTTTCCATATTTACCCATTTCTTCTTTGATATTTTTATAACCTAGTAGTTCTTCTATAACATGGTGTTTAATTTTCATGTATTTGTACTCTTTCTCCCAGTTGTTTTTTTTTTTTTTTTTTTTTTGTAATTTTAGTTTAATATTATTGTTATCAGAAAAGATGCTTAATATGATTTCAGTCTTTTTTGAATTTATTTAGATTCCTATTGAGGCTTAACCTATGAGCTGTCCAGAAAAATCTTTCCCATGCACTTAAGAATAAAGTATATTCTGCTTCTTTTGAATAAATTTTGTGTATTTACCTGTTACTTCCATCTAGTCTGATGTATTAGTTATGGCTCATGTTTCCTTACTGCTTTTCTGTCTACATTATCCATTCTTTGATGTAAGTGGGGTATTACAATCACCTATTATTGTATTGCTATTAATTTCTCACCTTAGCTCTGTTAATATGTACTTTATATGTTTTGGTGTTCCTATGTTGGTGCATATACATTTATAAATGTCATATTTTCTTGCTGAATATATCCCTTTATCATTATGTGCTTCCCCCTTTTATATGTTTCAATTTTTATTTATATTCCAGTAAGTTAACATATAGTGTAGTATATATTAAAGAGTTAGAATTTAGTGATTCATCACTTACATAAAATACCAGTTGCTCATCACAAGCCCCCCCCCCCTTTTAAAATTTAAATTCAAGTTAGTTAACAAACAGTGTAGTCCTGGCCTCAGGAGTAGAACCCAGGGATTCATCTCTTACATTCAAACCCAGGGCTCATCTCCAAAATTGCCCTCCTTAATGCCTGTCACCCATTTAATCCATCCCCCTGCCCACCTCCCCTCTAGCAGTCCTCTATTTGTCCTCTGTATTTAAGTGTCTCTTATGGTTTGTCTCCCTGTTTTCATCTTCTTTTTCCTTCCCTTCCTCTGTGTTCATCTATCAAGTTTTTCAAATTCCACATGAGTCAAATCATACGATATCTGCCTTTCTCTGACTTATTTCACTTAGCATAATATCCTCTAGTTCTATCCATGATGCAAATGGCAAAATTTCATTTTTTTCATCACTGAGTAGTATTCCATTGTATGTATATACCACATCTTCTTTATCTACTTGTCAGTCCATGGACATTTGGACTCTTTCCATAGTTTGAGTATTGTTGATGGCACTGCTATAAACATTCAGGCGGATGTGCCCCTTCAAACCAACATTTATGTTTCCTTTGAATAAATTCCTAGTAGTGCAGTTGCTGGGTCATAGGGTAGTTCTGTTTTAATTTTTTGAGGATCCTCCAAACTTTTCGAGAGTGACTATACCAGTGTAACCCACCAACAGTACAAAAGTGTTCCCCTTTCTCCGCATCCTTCCAACATCTGTTGTTTCTTGAATTGTTAATTTTAGCCATCTTGACAGGAGTGAAGCGGTATCTGTTGTGGTTTTGATTTGTATTTCTCTGATGATGAGTGATGTTAAGCATCTTTTCATGTGTCTGTCAGCCATCTGGATGTCTTCTTTGGAAAAGTGTCTATTGATGTCTTGTGCCCATTTCTTCACTGGATTATTTCCTTTTTGGGTGTTGAGTTTGATAAGTTCTTTATAGATTTTGGATACTAACCTATTATCTGATATGTCATTTGCAAATATCTTCTCCCATTCTCTGGGTTGCCTTTTAGTTTTCTTGATCATTTCCTTCACTGTGTAAAAGCTTGTAATCTTGATGAGGTCTCAATAATTGATTTTTGCTTTTAGTTCCCTTGCATCTGGAGACATGTCACGTAAGAAATTGCTGCTGCCTAGATCAAAGAGGTTGTTACCTGTTCTCACCTGTAGTATTTTGATGGTTTCTTGTCTCACATTTAGGTCTTTCATCCATTTTGAATTTATTTTACTGTATGGTGTAAGAAAGTTGCCTGGTTTAATTCTTCTGCATGTCGCTGTCCAGTTCTTCCTGCATCATTGGCTGAAGAGACTGTCTTGTTTTTATTGTCTACTCTTTCCTACTTTGTCATAGATTAGTTGGCCATATGTTTGTGGGTCCATTTCTGGGTTCTCTATTCTATTTAATCGGTCTATGTGTCTGTTTTTGTGCCAGGAACATACTGTCTTGATTATTACAGCTTTGTAGTATAGCTTAATGTCTGGAATTATGATGCTTCCATCATTAGATTTCTTTTTCAACATTACTTTGTCTATTCATGGTCTTTTCTGGTTCCATACCAAATTTTAGAGTTGTTTGTTCTAGCTCTTTGAAGAATGTTGCTGTTATTTTCATAGGGATTGCATGTGTAGATTGAATGTGTAGATTGCTTTGGGTAGTTTTGACATTTTAACAATATTTGTTCTTCCAATCCATGAGCATGGACTGTGTTTCCATTTCTCTGTGTCTGTTTCAGTTTCTTTCATAAGCTTTCTATAGTTTTCAGCATACAGATCTTTTACCTCTTTGTTTAGGTTTATTCCTAGGTACGTATGGACTATGGTTTTTGGTATAATTGTCAATGGGATCAATTCCTTTGATATATCTTTCTGTGGTTCATTATTGGTGTATAGAAATGCAACTGTTTTCTGTACATTGATTTTATATACTGCAACTTTGCTAAATTCCCATATCAGTTCTAGCTGGTTTTTGGTGGGGTCTTTTGGGTTTTCCATGTAGAGTGTCATATCATTGTGAAGAATTAAATTTTGACTTCTTACTTGCCAATTTGGATTCCTTTTATTTCTTTTTGTTATCTTATTGTTGAGGCTAGGATTTCCAGTACTATGTTGAAAAACAGTGGTGAGAGTGGACATCTCTGATTTTAGGGGACAAGCTCTCAGTTATTTCCCATTGAGGATATTAGCTGTGCGCCTTTCCTATATGGTTTTATGATGTTAAGATATATTCCTTCTATCCCTACTTTCTTGAGGGTTTTTATCAAAACAGGATGCTGTATTTTGTCAAATGCTTTTTCTTCATCTATTAAGAGGATCACATGGTTCTTATTATTTCTTTTATTAATGTGGTGTACCACATTGATTGATTTACAAATATTAAACCAGCCCAGGCAGCCCAGGAATAAATCCCACTTGATCATGGTGAATAATTCTTTTAAAGTACTGTTGATTTTGATTTGGTAGTATCTTGTTGAGAATTTTTGCATCCATGTTCATCACAGTTATTGGCCTGTAATTCTCCTTTTTAGTGAGGTCTTTGTCTGGTTTGGGAATTAAGGAAATGCATGCTTCATAGAATGAGTCTGGAACATCTTTAGAAGAATAGGTATTGACTCTGCTTTAAATATCTGGTAGAATTTCCATGGGAAGCCATCTGGCCCAGGACTCTAATTTGTTGGGAGATTTTTGATAACCAATTGAATTTTTTCATGGTGATGGGTCTGTTCAAATTTTCTATTTTTGCCCATTTGAGTTTTGGTAGTATGTGAGTGTCTAGGAATTTGTCCATTTCTTCCAGATTGTTGAGTTTGTTGCCATATAATTTTTCATAGTATTCTTTAATAATTGTTTGTATTTCTGTGGTGTTGTTTGTGATCTCTCTTCTTTCATTTGTGATTTTATCTATTTGGGTCCCTCTCTTTTCTTTTTGAGAAGTCTGCCTAGGGGTTTATCTATTTTGATAATTATTAGAAAAAACCCTCTCATTAATCTTCATTCATTAATCTGTTCCACTGTTTTTATTGATTCTATATTGTTTATTTCTTCTGTAATCTTTATTATTTCTCTTCTTCTGCTGGCTTTGGGTTTTCTTTGCTGCTGTTTCTAGTTTCTTTAGGTGTGAGGTTAGGTTCTGATTTGGGATCTTTCATGCTTCATGAGATAGACCTGGATTGCAATGTATTTTCCTCCTAGGACTGCCTTTGCTGCATCCCAAAGGCTTTGGACTGCTGTGTTTTCATTTTTATTTGCTTCCATATATTTTTAAATTTCTTCTTTAAATTCCTGGTTAACCCATTCATTCTCTTGTAGGATGTTCTTAAACCTCTATGTATTTGGAGGCTTTCTAAATTTTTTTCTTGTGGTTGATTTCACGTTCCATACTGTTGTGATCTGAAAATATGCATGGCATGATTTCAGTCCTTTTATATTTGCTGAGGGCTGTTTTGTGACCAGTGTGTGATCTGTTTTGGAGAATGCTCCATGTGTACTTGAGAAGAAGGTGTATTTTGCTGCTTTTGGATGAAAAGTTCTGAATATATTTGTTAAGTCCATCTGGTCCAATGTATCATTCAAGGCCATTGTTTCCTTATTGATTTTCTGCCTAGATGATCTGTCCATTGCTATAAGTGGAGTATTACGGTCGCCAACAATTACAGCATTTGAAAAAATTTTTTTTATACATTTATTTATATTTGATAGACACAGAGACAGAGCACAAGTGTGGGAGGGGCAGAGAGAAGGAGACATAGAATCTGAAGCAGGCTCCAGGCTCCGAGCTGTCAGCTCAGAGCCTGACGTGAGGCTCAAACTCACAAAGTGCAAGATCATGACCTGAGCCAAAGTCTGATGCTTAACCGACTGAGCCACCCAGGTGCCCCAACAATTACAGTATTATCAATAAGTTTGCTTACGTATATGATTAATTGATTTAAATATTTGTGTACTCTCATGTTGGGGGCATAAACATTTATAGTTGTTAGCTTTTCTTGATGGTTAGACCCCTTAATTATGATATAATGCCCTTCTTCATCTCTTGTTTACAGTCTTTGTTTTAAAATCTAGTTTGTCTCATGTAAGTATGGCTACTGCAGCTTTATTTTGACATCCAGTAGCATGATAGATGGTTTTACATCCTCTCACTTTCAATCTGCACGTGTTGCCAGGTCTAAAATCAGTCTCTTTTAGCTAACATATAGATGGATCTTATTTGTTTTATCCATTTTGATACCCTATGTCTTTTGATTGGGGCATTTACTCTGTTTAAATTCAGAGTGATTATTCAAAGATATGGAGTTAGTGTCATTATGTTATCTGTAGTTTTTGTGCTTGTGGTGATGTCTCTGGTCATTTGTAGTCTTTGCTGCTTCCCACTCACAGAGTCCCCCTCAGGATCTCCTGCAGAGCTGGTTCAGTGGCCATGAACTCTTTTAGTTTTTGTTTGTCTTGGAAAACCTTTATCTCTCCTTCTATTCTGAATGACAGCCTTGCTGGATAAAGGATTCTTGGCCGCATATTTTTCCAATTCAGTACATTGAATATTTCCTGCCACTCCCTTCTGGTCTGCCAAGTTTCAATGGATAGGTCTCCTACTACCCTTATGTGTCTACCCTTGTAGGTAAAGTCTCATTTGACCCTAACCTGCTTTCAGAATTCTCTCTTTATCTTTGTGTTTTGCCAGTTTAATTATGATATATTGTGGTGTTGACCTGTTTTTGTTGTTTTTGAAGGAAGTTGTCTGTGCCTCCTGGACTTGGATGTCTGCTTCCTTCCCCAGATTAGGGAAGTTCTCAGCTATAATTTGTTCAAATAAACCCTCTGCCCCTTTCTCTCTCTTCTTCTTCTGGAACTCTTATGATATGGATATTATTTCATTTCACTGAATCAGTTAGGTCACTAATTCTCCTCTTGTGGTCTAGTTATTTTCTATCCTTCTTTTCTCAGGTTCATCGTTTTCCAAAATTTTATTTTCTATTTCCTCTACTCTCTGTTTCTTCCATCCTTGCTGTTGCTGCATCTAGTTTATTTTGCATCTCATTAACAGCAGTTCTTAATTCATTGTGATATTTCTTATGTCTTTAATCTCTGCAGCAATAGATTCTTTGTTGTTTTCTATGCTTTTTTCAAGTCTGACTATTATTTATATTATTCTAAATCCATGTTCAGATATAGTGTTTATATCTGTTTTGGGCAATTCTCTGGCTGTTACTCCTTCCTCGAATTTCTTTTGAGGAGAATTCTTCCATTTCATCATTTTGTCTAGTTTTGTATCTTTTATGTGTTTTAATAGCTTGTTATGTGTCCTGAAGCTGCAAGTACGACTGTATTAAAAAGGGGTCATATAGTCTCCAGGGCCTGGCACTTCAGGGAGTGTTTTTGGATTGTGTTGTGAGCACTCTATTCTGTCTTTGGTTGCTTTATCTCACTGCTCATAGTGGTGAATTGGACCAAGTCTGTGTTTTGATTTGTTTGTTGGAGTAACCCTGGAAAAAAGGAAAAAAAAACGGGGGGTGGCGGGGAGATGCCTTATCCTATACAAAGAGGGAAATGACAGGGGCAGAAAAAAAAAGACCTGGCAGAGAATCAAAGAAACTATATGTCTTAATCCAGGGAGAGAGAGAAGAGAGAGAGAGAGAAAAGAAAATAAAGTGATACAGAAAGGGTGTAAAAAGCATAGAGTAAAACTGCCTGATTAAAAGAAACAAACAACCAGAAGTGAGAAAGAAGAAGAAACAAATCAAAACAAAACAAACAAAACAGACTAACATGCAAAACGAAAGGACAGCTGTCTGTTGGTGCCTGGGGCCAGTGGCTGTGCTGGTCTAGAGGAAAGGCCCTCTGTTTTAGGTCAGTGTCAGTCTTACTCCAGTGGATAAGCAGTTGCCAGGCATGGAGGGGTCGGGTTTTGGAGGATTCTTTACAATGTTAAATCACTTTCCTTCTTTACAGCTCTCTCTTTGTCTTTCAACAGTTTATTAAGTTTGATTACAATGTAAGTGTGGATCTCCGAGTTTATCATATGGGACTTATTTGAGTTTCTTTGATGTGTAGTTTAATGTTTTTCATAAATTTTGGGAGGTTTTTAGATATTAATTCTTCAAATATAGTTTATGTTCTTTCTCTATCTACTTGCCTTCTTAGACTCCCATTATGTGTGTGTTGGTGTGATTGATGGTGTTGTATAGGTCTCTGAGTTTCTATTTGTCTTCATTTTCACCCCATTCCTCAAAATGGACAGTTCACTTGACCTGTCCTCAAGTTTGCTGCTTTTTCATCTGCCTGACTTTCTATTGATACTTACTAGTGACTTTTTAAAAGTTCAGTTATTATACTTTTTACCCACAGCATTTCTATTTGGTTCTTTAAAAAAGTAATTTATGTCTCACATACTTCATTCTATATTTTCATAATATGGTCTTTTAAAGAGTAGACTTTTTATATTTGATGCAGTCCAATGATCACTATTTTTTAAATGGTTTACTTTTGTTGCCATAGCTCAGAACGTTTAGCATAACCTGATTACAAAGATTTTCTTTCACATTTCCTTCTTAAAAAGGTATAACTTAAAAACGTGTATAATATTTTAGTTTATTTTTATGTATCTTGTGACTTAGACTTAAGAGTATTAGTTTTACATTGATAATATAAAAATCACAATCTTAGTCTCTTAAGATAACACAAACTTATCATACACTTCTTTTTATTTATTTTTTTAATTTTTTTTTTCCAACGTTTTTTATTTATTTTTGGGACAGAGAGAGACAGAGCATGAACGGGGGAGGGGCAGAGAGAGAGGGAGACACAGAATCGGAAACAGGCTCCAGGCTCCGAGCCATCAGCCCAGAGCCTGACGCGGGGCTCGAACTCACGGACCGCGAGATCGTGACCTGGCTGAAGTCGGACGCTTAACCGACTGCGCCACCCAGGCGCCCCTATCATACACTTCTTAAAGGAAGTGTCTGAAATAGTTTTATTAGGATAAAATAAAGGTTTTGATAGGGATGCATTCCTTTTGGAGATTCTGCGGGAGAATATATTGTTCTGTCTTTTCCATTATCTACAGGTCACCTGCATTCTTTAACTCATGGACCCTTCTTCCATCTTCAATGCCATTGATATAGTATCCTAAAATTTCTCTGTATTTCTCCCTTTCTGTTTCTTTGTCCCTCTCCCTTCTCCCTCTCTTTGTCTTATAAGGACTCTTGTTATTGTCTTGAGCCCACATAGATTATCTAGGATAATCTTTCCGTATCAATATCTTAATGTAATCACACCCCCAGTCCACTTTGCCATATGCCTGACCTAGTCACAGGTTTTAGGGGTTAGGACATGCACAGTCCTAATGGTCTTTGAGGAGCTATTATTCTGCCTTCCATAGTAGGGGCATAACTGATTTTTTTTCATTTTGCATATTGTTATGCAACTGTACAGAAGCATTTTTTTGAAATCACTATCCTCTTCCCATTGAATTGAGTTGACAGATTTGTGGGGACTCAGTTGATCCTAAATATAAGAATTTGTATCTCAAAACTCAAATGTGTTTTGTTGATCTCTATGTTTATCCTTGTGTTGACTCTAAAATGTTTTGATTATTATATATAGTTCTATGGTAGGTTTTGAAATTAAGTAGTGTAATTCCTCAATTTTTATTATTCTTTTCCAAAATTATCTTTGCTATTCTAGGTCATTTTATTTCTACACAAATTTTAGTATCAACTTGTCAGTTTCTATAAAAACACTGCTGGAATTTTGATGGGGATTGTAGTAATTTTTTTTTTTAATTGTCTTTAATGTTTATTATTTTGGGAGAGACAGAAAGTGAGTGGAGGAGGGGCAGAGAGAGAGGGAGACATAGAATCTAAAGCAGGCTCCAGGCTCCAGACTCCGAGCTGTCAGCACAGAGCCCGACGCGGGGCTTGAACTCACAGACCACGAGATCATGACCTGAGCCAAAGTCGGATGCTTTAGCACCAGCCACCCAGGTGCCCCAGGATTGTAGTAATTTTGCAGATTAATTTGCGGAGAATTGGCCTCTTCATAGTAATGGTCCTCAAATTCCATTTATTCAGATTTTCTTTAATTTCTCTAACTAATATTTTATAGATTTCAGTGTACAATTCTTGGATTTTTGGTTAAATTTACTAATGTTAAATTATCTATTTCATTCTTTTTGATACTGTTCTGAATTAAAATTTTAATTCATTTAAGTTTTTTAATGCTTTGTTGCTAGCATATAGGGCTGCATTAGAATTTTACAATTGATGATCTTAGAACCCATAATCTTACTAAACTCACTTATCATTATTTGTACTGTATCATTGGATTCTTTGAGGTCTTCTAAATATAGGGTCATATCATCTGGGAGCTAGAACATTTTTCCTTTTCTGATATACATGCCTTTCTTTTTTTCTTTTTTTCCTTTCTTCCTTCCTTCTTTCTCCACTTTCTCCTACTTCTTTTTCTTCCATGCCTTTATGTCTATATCTGTGTTTCATTGCACTGATTGGAACTTCCATTAAAATATTTAATGTTAATGGTAAGAGTTAACATCCTTGTCTCATTCCTTATGTTATAAAGTTGATTGTTCACCATTGTATACAATGTTAAAAGTAATTCTGTACAGATTCCTTAATCAGCTTAAAGAAGTTACCTTCTATGCATATTATGTTGAGAGTTTTTATTTTGAATGGGTATTGAACTTGTCAAATGCTTTTCTGCACCTATTCAGATGGTCATATGGTTTTTATATTTTTAAAATACTAGCATGACACATTACTTTAATTGATGTGTGAAGCTGAAACCAATTTTGCATTCCTGGGATGAATCTTACTTAGTCATGGTATGTAATTGTTGATATATTTTGCTGGAATTTAGTTTGCAAATTTTTTTGTTAAATATTTTTGAGCCTATGATTATGAGGGTATCAGTTTGTAGTTTTCTTGTGGTGTCATTGTCTGCTTTTGGTATTAGGGTAATATTGGCCCCAGAGGATGAGCTGAGAAGTCTTCTTCCCTCATCTGTTATCTGCAAGATTTTGTGAAGTGTCAGTATTCTTTTTTTTTTCTTCTTCATTTTTTTGATAGGATTCATTAGTGAAGGTATCTGATCCTGAACTTTTTTTGTGGAAGAGTGAAAATTACTAATTCAGTTTATTTTTTTAATATATTTATATTCACCTTATTTCTTTCTTCTTGAGATAATTTTGGTAATTTTTGTCTTTTTAGGGATATGCCCATTTTATTTAAGTTGTTGAATTGTTGGCATACAGTTGTTCATACTACTTCCTTATAATCAGTTTAATTTCTGTAATGTCACAATGTCCCTACAATATGGTCTGCAATGTGTCATCTTTCACTCCTGATGTTGCCACTCTGTTTTTTCTGTGGCTTTGTTTTTTGTTTTTTTGTTTGTTTTTCATATTTGGTGTAACTTGGTATAGCAAAACTTTTTTTTTTTCCTCAGATACTAATGGGTTTTGCATGCCAGATGGTTTCTTTCACAACTATTCAATTCCATCATTCTATCACAAAAGGAGCTAGAGACAACATATTAGTGAATGGGTGTATTGTATTCTAATAACACTTTATTTATAAAAACAGCCTGTGGTCCACTTATGGTCCATAGGCTTTAATTTACTGACCACTGATCTACTTGTTTTCAATTTTTTTCATGTTTTTAAAGGGTCAGATTTTAGTTCCACTAAATCTCTGTGTGTGTGTGTGTGTGTGTGTGTGTGTGTGTATAATTTTATTTATCTTTGCTTCAATCTTTATTATTATTTCTTTTGTAAGCTTTGTGTTCACTTGTGCTCTTTTTTTTAAAATTTTTTAAAGGTAAATCTTAGGTTATTGATTTGAAACCTTTATTCTGGCCTAGCATGGTATTTATAGGTATAATCAGCCGTATAAAATTTTATATGTTTTACATGTTTTCCATTTTTCTTAACTTCCAAATATTTTCTACTTTTTCATGATTTCCCATTTGATCTGTCATTTATTTAAAATGTTTAATTTATAAATGTTTGAATATTTCTCAGATTTCATTTTGTTGATTTTAATTGTCTTATTATTAGATAATTATGTTTTAATGATTTTATACTTCCAAATTTGTTTTAAAAATTGTATTGGCTAGAATGTGATCTATCTTGGAAAATGTACCATGTCTTAAAAGTCATTAGTTGAAGTGTTCTGTATGTGTAAGTTAGATTAAGTCAGTTTTTGGTGTTCAAATCTTTTCTATCCTTGCTAATTTTCTTTTCTATTTTTTTTAAGTTTATTTATTTATTTTGAGATAAAGAGAGCACGTGTGCATGAATGGGGGAGAGACAGAGGGAGACAGAGAGAATCCTAAGCAGGCTTTGTACTGTCAGTACAGAGGCTGATGCAGGGCTCAAACCTACGAGCCATGTGATAATGACCTGCGCTGAAACCAAGAGTTGGATGCTTAACTGACTGAGCCACCCAGGAGCCCCCTCACTAATTTTGTCTATAACATTCTGATCAATTATTGAATGTAGAGATGCAAAATCATTTGCTATACATTTTGACATTGTTTATTTTTTATAATATTGTGTCAGTTTTATGCATTTTGAGATTAGATGCATTTACCTCTAACTGATGTATTGATTCTCTTATCATTTTAAAAGTCTCCTGGATTTTCTGATATTTCTTATATTAAAGTCTATTTTTCTAATATAAATATAGCCATTTTAGCTGTCTTATGTTTATGATTTATGTGGTATGTCTTTGTTCCATTTTTTTCCACTAGCCTGTTTTGTGTCTTAGAATCTAATATTTGCCTTTTGTAGACAGTATAGAGTAGGATCTTGATTTTTTTAAAATACAGTTTGACAATATCTTCCTTTAATGTGGTATTTTGTCCATCTGCGTTTAATGCAATTATTTGCATAGTTGATTTATTTTTGTCATATTGCTATAGGTTGTTTTATACATCTCCTGTCTTTTTTGGGCTTCTGGCCCTCCTTCTCTGTCTTCAAGTATGTATTTTTATACTATTTAAATTTCTCTGTTCCCATTTTTTTCCTGTATATTTTGAGTTATTTTTCTTAGTGGTTTTCTAGGGATTACAATATGCATTTTAAATTACCACAATCTAGTTCAGGTATCTATGAACTTATTTCTTAAAATTCTAATAGAAACTTTTCTCTGATACAGGTCATTCTCTTCATCCTTTTTTTGGTGCTATTATTGTCATATGTATTCCATATACATATGTTAGAAACCCCAAATATAGTGGTATAATTTTTATATGATCTTACGTTTTTTATTTATTTTTTTGATGTTTATTTTTGAGAGAGAGAGAGAGAGAGAAAGGCAGAGGAATAGGGAGACATAGAATCCAAAGCAGGCTTTAGGCTCTGAGCTCTCAGCACAGAGATTGATGCGGGGCTCAAACTCACGAACCGTGAGTTTATGATCTGAGCCAAACTAGGGCACTTAACTGACTGAGCCACCCAGGTGGCCCTGATCTTATGTCTTTTAGAAAAGAGAAGAAATGAGAAGAAATATGTATTTCTTCACCCACATGCTTACCATTTCTGGTTTTCTTCATTTCTTACTATGGATTTATTTTCTTATCTGGTGTCATATTCTTTTCAGTTTAAAGAACTATCCTTTAATATTTCTTGCAAGGCATGTAGGGTAGATATTAATTCTCTCAGTCTTTATCTTGAATGTTTTATTTTTCCTTCATTTTGAAGGATAGCTATGCTAGATATAAAATTTTTGGCTGAGAATTGTTTTCAGCACTCTGAATATGTCATTGGCTTCCTTTTGCTCTGATGGGAAGTTAGCCATTAATTTTATTCAGATTGTCTTACATTTTTTAAACTTGCTTTTCAGGGGAATATTTACTTCTCACCTCACTTGGCCATAGCCAGAATGTCTAGTTTCACTTTTATATTTTCAAGTTATAAGTTTTGAAGGTTGGTATGTATTTCTTTTCACTTTATGAAAGGTCGAATATACTTAGAATACTTCCTTGAATAATACATATTTTTAATAATTATCAAAGTCCTTCTATAAATGATTGGTTTATTTTGTTCCTTATATTTTCTTTCATAAGACCTTGTTGTCTAATTGATACACCTTACCACTCATCTCTCACTGTTCTTGAGATTTCAGGTATTTAACTGGGACTTGACTTTCAGTCTTAACCGTGTATAGTTTTTATTATTTGATTCAACAAATATTAATTGGTCATTTGATATGTGCTAGACATATGTGACAAAGTTTTTTCAACTAACAAAGTAACCAAGTAAATACACATTATGAATGGTGCCTTATAATTTATAGAATAGTCTCATTGTATCAGTAAGATTATGGTAGGAAACAAAAGGCTTGTTTAACATGGCAATTTTGGATAATTTAGTAAAGGGACTAGATAGATAGGTATGGGTGGGGTTTAGGGAAATCATGGTGGCATTTTAGTTTCTTAGGTTGCTCATAACAGAGCTATTACCAGCGATAGGCCTAAAGGGGAAAGGAGAGCAAGTGTTACTAGGAGCCATCAACAAGGCTAAATGTAGAGGGACATCTGACAGGAGATAATGGTCTTCAGTGGAACAACACAGACCACAAGTTGTAACTAAAGTAGGGAGGGAGTCAAGGGAATAAGTGATCTAACTTCACTATTTTCCTGTCCTTCATCTCCTGGGCTGGTGACGTCCATTAACCAACCTCAACCAAAAAGTAGAGAAGAGGCAGGCCATTGATGCAGTCCATAGAGGTCTATTTTCTGGTGCACAAAGCAGGGAGAAGTAGGTGGAGAGTGGTTCTGGAGGAACAAATGGAAAATACTGGGCTCACTCACCTTCATACTTTGATAAATGCCATTAATTCTTTCTTTTTTTAACGTTTTTTTTATTTTTGAGAGAGAGAGAAGGTAGGCTGGGGAGGGGCACAGAGAGAGGGAGACAGAGAATCCAAAGTAGGTTCCAGGCTCCAAGCTATCAGCACAGAGCCTGATGTGGGGCTCGAACTCATGAACCATGAGATCGTGACCTGAGCTGAAGTCGGACGCTTAACTGACTGAGTCACCCAGTTGCCCCAGTTCTTTCTGTAGAAATGTCTATCATATATGTCCTTTATTTCCATTCTCATTACCACTGTTCTAGTTCAGGTCTTTATCATCTTTTGATTACAAGATAGAAATAATCTCTTATTTCAGATTCCCCTTAAATATATACTGCTGCTAGTTAAGCTGGAGTTTACACCTGAGTCTTCTGACATCAAATTCTTTTCCCCTTTCCTGCCTTGCCTCGACACACACTTACATTTTTCAGAAATAAATGAATTGAAGATTCTTTCTTTTGTCAATCTGAAATTGGAAATAAAAAAAAAAAAGAAAAACCTTTTTCCTGATTTACACCTCTTGAAATTCACACATGGGTCTTTACTCAATTTTGTCATGTGGATTTTTTTTTTTTTAATTTGACCATTTGTCAAAAATTGTCAGTGAAAATATAAAATCCTATTTCTTAATTATCTTGGATTTGAGGCCCAAATGGTAAAATAATTTTGCTAGGCCAGGCTGTTCTTCAGTTGTTTTTGTTTAAAGAATTTGTATAGATTGAAATGCAGCTGAAAGTGTATTAGTGATTTTCTGTTGCTTACTTGTCAAGATTTTTATTGTTTGGTTGAAAAATAGTATTTCAAAACCTGGCAGCATATTGACAAAAACAGAGGAGCACTTTGTGTAATTCTCTTTTTGAGAAACTACCTCTTTAAAAGACAAAAATGGCTATTGCTACTTCTATTCACATGTATTTCCAACAATAGATTTATTGACAGCTCTTAGATAAAGTTTAATTCTTTACCCTCCCCCATTTATCTTGGTCTACACTTTTCTGCTTGAAGAGAGACTGATTAGGCTCCAGTAAGTAAACACACAATATGGAGGTGGCCTAGGTGTATGGGAAAGTATTTGACCTTTTGTTGCTAATCCGTAACAGGTGCAGAGTTTTCCTGGCATTTTATTTTATTTTATTTTGTTTTGTTTTATTTTATTTTATTTTATTTTATTTTATTTTATTTTATTTTATTTATTTTATTTTATTTTATTTTATTATTTTTAATGGGCTTAATTTGAGAGTGCAAACCTGCCACTTGAAACGAACATTTTGTGGAGCTGTCTTGGGATAAAGCCCCTGAGCTGGGAATGGAGAGCTAAATTGGATAATCTCTGGATTTTCCAAACTGTGTTTACAGCTCAGTCTTTAGGAGCTTAACTGAAGTTGGCTCTTTTATGTTAGACCTCCATTCTCTGTATTTTTCCCCCTCCTTTGTGTTCTTCCTCCCACTTCTTTCTCACCAGAAGAAAAAAGTCTGCAGTTTCTGAGGTGGGGTTGGCACATAGTCACAAATTTGTTTCCTGTATCATTCCTGGCAAGCTCCTTACAAAGTAATTGTGGCCCACACTCAAGTGCACTTCCTTTGGGACCAATAGTTGTAAATAAGGACGTGCTGGAAGTTGGTTGATAAGTTGTTCTGAAGATAGTGGTGCTTTTTAGCTGAATGTTTGACCTTTTTTATATTGCCTCAGGCCTAAGACCCTCAAGGTCTATTTCTCATCTTAAAAATCCTCTGTAGGAAAACACAGTGTGTGGCTTAAGAAGAACTTCAGATTGCTTCAAAGAGCTCAACGACTCTCTTTCTGTACCTTTTTAAAAAATGATAATTATAGTTATGCTGGGTAATCTCCCTATCATTTGCAAAATGGATTTTCCTTCTTCCAGTAATGGATACTTTTTTATTGACTTTGGAAGCAACATGTTGAATATTTAATGAAGACTAAATGTATAGGGCAGGAGAGGTAAAAGTACTTTAATATATATGGAGAACAGCAACATTTTATGCAACTTTAAAATTACTTTGGAGCTAATAAAACTCTCAAGCTTTATTATTTCTTCTTGCATCAAGGTAATTGTCAGTTTTGATTTGAATGGCTGTTCAAAACCCCTACAGTACATTTTTTTCCTTCCTCACTGCTATAAATATCTAAATGAACCACAAAATGGAAAGTTTCAGGAAACATCATTGGGGAATATGGTTATAGACATTAAAAAATCAAAATGCTTAAGTCCACTTAGTAGAACTTCTGTAGTGTCAGATACCTGGAGGTTTTATAACATACCTCCAAATTGTTTCAGAAGATTTGGATCATTATTTTCCAAGATGGATTCAACCAAATTTTCTGTTAGTGAGAAGAAGTAGAAAGCTTCATGGGTTTATAAATCTTGGGACAGAACTACAATCAGGAAAGCAGTTCCTGTGTTTGGTAGATATATATTGTATTGTTTCCACCTAAGATGCAGAACTTTTCCTCCTCTTTCATAAAAATAATACCAACCATATGCATTTTCTTTTTTTTCTTTAATGTTTATTTAATTTTGAGAGAGAGAGAGAGAGAGAGAGAGGGAGAGAGAGAGAGAGAGAGAAAGAGAGAAAGAGCAGCAGTGTGGGAGGGGCAGAGAGAGAGATGGAGACACAGAATCCGAAGCAGGCTTCAGGCTCCGAGCTGTCAGCACAGAGCCTGATATGGGGCTCGAACGCACAAACCGTGAGATCATGACCTGAGCTGAAGTCAGAGGCTTAACCGACTGAGGCACCCAGGCACCCCACCATATGCATTTTCAAATGGTAGTTTTGAAATGTACAAATTAGTTCAAATTTCTGCCAAAATATTTTTAGAGATTTATAGGACATTATTTTCAAGTAGTCTTCACTATATCAGGAGGGATATTCTCTTGATATAATGCTTTTATTTCAGAAATGAAATTTTAGTTTCTTCTAAGTCATGAATTGTGACTGTCACATACTTTATATATATATATATATATATATATATATATATACACACACACATACATACATAAACATATATATATCTATGTATGTATATATATACATACATATATACACACATATATATGTATATATACATATATATATATTTATATACACCAATCTTGTG